>NC_092752.1:21234416-21540134 GCF_047496795.1 Chiloscyllium punctatum | reverse complement strand
TCCACTTTCAAGGAGCTATGAACCTGCACTCCAAGGTCCCTTTGTTCAGAAACACTCCCTAGGACCTTACCATTAAGTGTATAAGTCCTGCTAAGATTTGCTTTCCCAAAATACAGCACCTCACATTTATCTGAATTAAACTCCATCTGCCACTTCTCAGCCCATTGGCCTATATGGTCAAGATCCTATTGTAATTTGAGGTAACCCTCTTCGCTGTCCACTATTTGGAGCAACAGTATGTTTTTAATCTCCTTTTAAAATTGTGACAGCTGGGGCTTTCGTAGTAATGTCGATATCTCCGAGATAGGAATCCCACCTCTCCCAGAGCGGTATCACAACATGTTAGAAAGGGGTTGTTCAAAACTTCACAACAGAAATCTTCAGTAATTCCCTCACCCATAATGTGGAGGCAGTTGTGGTACAGTGGTAGTGTCCCTACCTCTGAACCACAAGTCCCAGGTTCAGCTCCCACCAGCTAAAGATAACATTAAGATAGAGGGACAGATTTAGGCCATTCAGCCCATCGGGTCTGCACCACCACTAGATAATGGCTGATGTGTTTCTCAATGCCATTTTCCTGCCCTCATCCACAATCCTGTCACTATTCAAGAATCTATCTATTTCTGCCTTCAAGGTTATGAATTCTGTGGCATTGAGCACCACACATTTACTCCCTGCTGCCTGAAGAAATGCCTCTGTATCTCAGTTCTAAAGGGTTGTCCTGTAATTTTGAGGCTGTGCCTTTGTATTGTAGTTTTTCTTACTAATAGAAGCATCTTCTCCATGTCCACTGTATCCAGCTCCAAAGGTGTGTGGTCGCACATCTGAACAGGTTGATTACACCTCCCTCCCCTTCCTGGACCTCTCCATCTCCATTAATGACGACCGACTTGACACTGTCATTTTTTACAAACCCACCGACTCCCAAAGCTACCTGGATTACACCTCTTCCTACCCTACCTCTTGCAAAAATGCCATCCCGTATTCCCAATTCCTCCGCCTCCACCATATCTGCTCCCAGGAGGACCAGTTCCACCACAGAACACACCAGATGGCCTCCTTCTTTAGAGACCGCAATTTCCCTTCCCACGTGGTTAAAGATGCCCTCCAACGCATCTCGTCCACATCCCGCACCTCTGCCCTCAGACCCCACCCCTCCAACCGTAACAAGGACAGAACGCCCCTGGTGCTCACCTTCCACCCTACCAACCTTTGCATAAACCAACTCACCTGCCGACATTTCCGCCACCTCCAAAAAGACCCAACCACCGGGGATATATTTCCCTTCCCACCCCTCTCCGCCTTCCGCAAAGACCGTTCCCTCCGTAACTACCTGGTCAGGTCCACGCCCCCCTACAACCCACCCTCCCATCCTGGCACCTTCCCCTGCCACCGCAGGAACTACAAAACCTGTGCCCACACCTCCTCCCTCACCTCCGTCCAAGGCCCTAAAGGAGCCTTCCACATTCATCAAAGTTTTACCTGCACATCCATTAATATCATTTATTGTATCCGTTGCTCCCGATGCGGTCTCCTCTACATTGGGGAGACTGGACACCTCCTAGCAGAGCGCTTTAGGGAACATTTCCGGGACACCCGCACCAATCAACCACACCACCCTGAGGCCCAACATTTCAACTCCCCCCTCCCACTCTGCCGAGGACATGGAGGTCCTGGGCATCCTTCACCGCCGCTCCCTCACCACCAGACGCCTGGAGGAAGAACGCCTCATCTTCCACCTCAGAACACTTCCACCCCAGGGCATCAATGTGGACTTCAACAGTTTTCTCGTTTCCCCTTCCCCCACCTCACCCTAGTTCCAAACTTCCAGCTCAGCACTGTCCCCATGACTTGTCCTACCTGCCTATCTTCTTTTCCACCTATCCACTCCATCCTCCTCCCTGACCTATCACCTTCATCCCCTCCCCCACTCACCCATTGTACTCTATGCTACTTTCTCCCCACCCCCACCCTCCTCTAGCTTATCTCTCTATGCTTCAGGGCTTCAGGCTCTCTGCCTTTATTCCTGATAAAGGGCTTTTGCCCGAAACGTCGATTTTACTGCTCCTTGGATGCTGCCTGAACTGCTGTGCTCTTCCACCACCACTAATCCAGAATCTGGTTTCCAGCATCTGCAGTCATTCTTTTTACCTGATTAAAAAAACATAATAGTGACAGCTGCTGACTGTGTGCAAATAGCAATTCAACTGGAGCCACTTAGCCACTTTTACCTCTCTTCATTAAGTTGAAGCCTTTCTGGGTACCAGTTTCCACGACATGACACTACTCCAAACCTGCTGGCCATAGCTTTTTTTCATTCTCCTGTCCTATTCTCATAGAGTTTTTTAATTCATGGAAAGAGCCCCTTGGCCCTTTTTGACTGCAACAGTCATCAAGCATCTGTCTCTCTGATCTAACCCCATTTTCCAGCATTTGGCCTGTGGCTTTGTATGCTTTGGTGTTTTAAGTGTTCATCTAAATAGTTTTGAGATGTTTTGATAATTCCTGCCTCAACCATCTTTTAGGCATGAGTTCCAGATACCCACCATCCTCTGAGTGAAAAATGTTTCTTCAAATCCATCTAAATCTGTTGCTTCTTACTTTAAACTCCTTACTGCACTCCAGGTTATTGACTCCTCTACTAAGGGGAAAAGGTCAAGGGGAAAGGGCGCAAGGTCAGAGATGCCAAGCACAGTAATAGAGGGGAAGACCAGAGAAAAAAGGGGGACAAGAGGGAGGGAGGGCACAGGAGAGGGCAGGGAAGAGGACAAATGTGAGGACAAGGGTGAGGGTAGGGGGCAAGACGGACATGAGGGATCACAAGAAAGACACGGGAAGTGGTGAAGAGAAGATGGGTGGGGGAAGGTGGGTATGGAGGAAGACAGGCACAGGAGTAAGGGAAGGCTGAGCAAGGGGTAATGGAAGGCATGGGAAGGAAGTAAGGGATGGCAGGGGAAGGAGGTCATTGAAGGCAGGAGTAGGGGATAAGGGAAGGCAGGAGAAGGGGACAAGAGGAAGGTTCCTTACTTTAAAGTTGTGCTTATTGACTTCTCTATTAAGGAGAAATGCTTCTCCCTGTCTACGCCCCTCAACTTTGTGTACCTCAATCAGGTTTTCCCTCATCTTTCTCTGCACTGAGGACAACAACCCCAGCCTATTTTTTCATTCTTTTAAATCATGGGTTTAAAAAAACGAATCACTGCAGTGCAGTGACAAATAGAATGGTGTTAAGAAGGGAATTCTAGGACAGTGGCAAAGTGGTTAGCACTGCTGCCTCACAGCAAATTGCCCTTAGTGTAAGGTGTGGGGGAAGGGGTTTGGGTAGGTTGCTCTTCGGAGGGTCGGTGTGGACTTGTTAGGCTGAAGGGCCTGTTTCCACACTGTAAGTAATCTAAGACCATGACCCAGTGACAATGAAAGAACACTTTCAAGTCAGGGTAATGTGTGACTTGGAGGGGAACTTACAGGAGGTTCTGTTCCCATTTGTCTTTTGCCTATGTCCTTCTAGCTGGTAGTGGTCATAGGCTTGGAAAGTGCTGGTGGAGGAGCCTTAATGAGACAAGGCAGATAATCCTGCTGGTGGCTGCCACTACTGCCACTCTCCATCAGTAGTGAATGTGGAAGATGGTAAATGGGGTGCCAATCAAATAGCTGCTGTGTGCTAAATGGAATCCAGATTCTTGAGTGGTGTTGGAGCTGCACTTATCTAGGCAAGAGCGGAATTCTCCTTCGTGTTCCTGACTTACACCTTGTAGATGCTGGGCAAGCACTGCTAAAATAGAGTTACACGCCACTGAATGCCGAGCTTGCTGTTGTAGGGACAGTACATATGTAGCTGATCCAGTTAAGCTTTTGGATGGTAACCCCTCCACAATGTTGACAGTATGGAGCTCAGTGATGGCAACACCATTGAACATAAGGAAACTTCTCTTTTAACTTTTCTCACTTTCTTCAGGCCAAAGGTCACCATGGGCACCCCAGTTATGCTTGTTTCTTTGTGGGGAAGTGGAACATTCCTTGTTCCATTTTGACTCGGGCCCCCACCCACAACTTTTTCTCTGGTGCAATGATGACATCATCGGTGCTACTTCCTTCTTTCACTCAGAATTAGAAAAGTTTATCAGTTTCGCTTCCAACTTCCCCTCGCTGTCACTTTTGCATGGTCCATCTCTGACTCCTCCCATCCCTTTCTCAACATCTCTGTTTCCATTTCTGAGGACTGGCTGGCCACTAATAATTACTACAAATCCAACAAATCCCACAGTTACCTCGAATCAAGAAATATTTGCATCATCTATCACTACAGGTGAGATGCCTGAAGACTGGAGGGAGCTAATATGGTACCTTTGTTTAAGAAAGGTTGTAAGCAGAAACCAGGGAACTATAACGCTGTGAGTCTGACTTCAGTGGTGGGTAAATTGTTGGAAATGATTTAAAAATTTATAAGGTAGGATATATGGACATTTAGAGAGGCAGAAATTGATTAGGGATAGTCAGCATGGTTTTGTGTGAGGAAAATTGTGTCTGACAAACTTGATTGTTTTTGCAGAACTAACCAAAAAGATTAATGGTGACAGATCAGTAGGTGTTGTTGATCTGAATTTTAGTAAAGCCTTCAACAAGGTTCTGCATGGTAGACTAATTAGTAAAGTTAGGTCACATGGGATTCAGGGTGAGCTTGCCAGTTGGATACATTGGCTTAATGGCAGGAGACGGGAGGCCTGTGACCAGCGGTGTTCCACAGGGATCGGTTCTGGGTCCTCTTTTGTTTGTGATTTATTTAAATGAATTGGATGAGAATCTAGGAGGCACGGTTAGTAAATTTGTGGATGACACAAGAATTGGTGGCATAGTCAACAGTGAAGAAAGTTTTCTAAGGTTACAAAGGAATCTTGATCAAATGGGTCAATAGGCTGAAAAATGACAGATGAGTTCAATCTGGAAAAAAGTGAGGTATTGCAATTTGGTACAACAAACAAGAGTAGGGTTTATACAATTCATGGTAGGGCCTTGGGGTAGTGTTGTAAAACAGAGGGACCTAGGGGTTCAAGATTTGTGTAAAGATTTGTAGCTTGGGTGCCGGTTGTTGTAGTTGTGGGCATGTTCGCCACGTTGGGAAGTTGATTTGCAGACATTTCATCCCCTGACCAGGTGACATCTTCAATGCTGTGGAGCCTCCTGTGAAGCACTGCTGTACTGTGTCTTCTGGAATTTATTTGGTTCTGTTCCTGCTGCTTCCGGTTACCGGTTCCAGTTTTCATTGCAATGTTCGATATATTGGATCTAGGTCAATGTGTTTAATGTTGAAGCCCATGGCTGAGTGCCACGCTTCTTGAAATTCTCTGGTTGTCCTCTGTTTGGCTTGTTCTATTATCCTTGTGTTGTCCCAGTCAAATTTGAAGTCCTTGTCATCTAGGTCGTAGCGTTAGTATCTAGTTTGTGGATGCGGATTGCTAATTGTCTGCCTGTTTGTCCGATATAGTATTTCATGCAGTCTTTGCGTGGAATCTTGTAAACCACATTTGTCTTGCACGTGATGGGTATTTGGTCTTTTGTTCTGGTGGATTGTTGTTTGAGTGTGGCTGTCAGTTTATACACTATCATGAACCCCAGTGGTTGGAGGAGTCTGGCTGTTAGTTCTGAGATGTTTTTTATATACGATAGCATGGCTAGCGAGTTAGGTTGTGGCATCTCCTTACCACTTTGTTTGTCTGCTAAGCATCTGTGGATAAAATTGCAGGGATATCTGTTCTTGGCAAAGACTTTGTAGAGGTGTTCTTCTTACACTCCCAACCTGTGAAGAGAAGAAGAAGAACATCTCTACAATCTCCAACACTCCAGTGAAGAAAGGTTCGAAGGTTGAGAGGTGACCTGATAGAAGTTTATAAAATAATGAGGTGTATAGACAAGGTTAATGGTAGTTGTCTTTTGCATCAGATGAGGGATTTCAAGACTAAGAGACACATTTTTACGCGAAGAGGAGAGAGATTTTAAAAAGACAAGGGGCTTTTTTTTATATAGAAAGTGAGCTCTGCAGATACTGGAGAGCAGAGTCAAGAGTGTGGTGCTGGAAAAAGCACAGTAGGTCAGGCAGTGTCCGAAGAGCAAGAATCTGCTGAAGCGCTTACACCCGAAATGTTGATTCTCCTGCTCCTCAGATGCTGCCTGCCCTGCTGTGCTTTTCCAGCACCATACTCTTGTTGGTAATTTGTTTATGCAGAGGTGGTTCGCATGTGGAATGAACCTCCTGAGGAAGTGATGGATGTGGGTACAATAACAACGTTCAGAGACATTTCGGTAATTACATGAATAGGAAAGGTTTGGAGGGATATGTGCCAGGAGCAGGTGGGGAGACTAGTTTAGTTTGGGATTACGATTAGATTAGATTCCCTACAGTGTGGAAATCGGCCCAACAAGTCCACACCGACCCTCTGAAGAGTAACCCACCCAGTCCCACTTCCCTCTGACTAAAGCATCTAACACGATGGGCAATTTAGTATGGCCAGTTCGCCTGACCTGCACATCTTTGGACTGTGGGAGGAAACCCACGCAGACGGGGGAGAATGTGCAAACTCCACACAGTCATCCGAGGCTGGAATCGAACCTGGGTCCCTGGCGCTGTGAGGGGTCTGTTTCTATGTTGTATGACTCTACCACTCTACCACTCTCACCCTGCTTCCCATAAAGAGTCTGCCTCTGTCTCATCTGTTCCAATGATGCCACCATCTCCAAGGGGGTCTCCAAAATATCCACCTTCTTCCTCAACTGAGGATTTCCTACTCTCATCGTGGACAAGGTCCTCAATTGTGTCTGACCCATTTCCTGCACTCTCTCACAACAGTGATACAGTCCCCCGGTCCTCACTTAACTTCTCAACAGGATGCTACCACCAAATAGATCTATCCTTCCCTTCCCCTATTAGCCTTCTGTAGGGACCATTACCACTGGTACACTTTAGTCCTTTCTCCTCCATTCTTAACCCATCCCCACACCACCTTCCCACGCAATTGCAAAAGGTGTAACCCCTGCCTGTTTGTATCCTCCCTCCTCACTATCAGCAATCCCAGGCACACTAACTAGGTGAAACGGCAATTGACCTGCACTTCACTCAATCTGATCTACTATATTCGCTGCTCACAATGTAGTTTCCTCTACATTGAGGACATGAAGACCAGACTAGACAATCACTTTGTGGAACACCTAATTTGCTTGCAAAAATGACCCTGAGCTTCAAGTTACATAGAACATAGAACATTACAGCGCATTACAGGCCCTTTGGCACTTGATATTGCACCAACCTGTGGAATTAGTCTGAAGCCCATCTAACCTACACTATTCCATTCTCATCCATATACCTATTCAATGACCATTTAAATGCCCTTAAAGTTGGCGAGTTGACGACATTTGCAGGCAGTGTGTTACAAATCCCTACTACTCTGAGTAAAGAAACTACCTCTGACATCTGTCCTTTTAGCTTTAAGTTGAGGGGTGATAGATATGTCGCCTCATGCTAGCCATCACCATCCAAGGAAAAAATGCTCTCACTGTCCAACCTAACTAGCCTTCTGGTTATCTTATATATCTCAATTATGTCATCTCTCAACCATCTTCTCTCTAACGAAAATAGCCTCAAGTCCCTCAGTCTTTCCTCGTAAGACCTTCCCTTCCTACCAGGCAACATCCTCGTAAATCTCCTCTGAACCCTTTCCAAAGCTTCCACATCCTTCCAATAATGCGGTGACCAGAACTGTACACAATACTCCAAATGTGGCCGCACTAGTTTTGTACAGCTGGAGCATGATCTCATGGTTCCAAAACTCAATCCCTCTACCAATAAAACCAAACACATCATATGCCTTCTTAACAACCCTATCAACCTGGGTGGCAACTTTCAAGGATCTATGTACTGGACACCAAGACCCCTCTGCTCATCTACACTACCAAGAATCTTACCAGTAGCCCTGTACTGTGCATTCCTGTTACTCCTTCCAAAGTGAATCACCTCACACTTTTTAACATTAAACTCCATTTGCCACCTCTCAGCCCAACTTTGCAGCTTATCTATGTCTCCCTGTAACCTATAACATCCTTCATCACTATCCACAACTCCACTGACCTTAGTGTCATCTGCAAATTTACTAACCCATCCTTCTATGCCCTTATCAGGTCATTTATAAAAATGACAAACAACATATGGATGAGAATGGAATAGTGTAGGTTATACGGGCTTCAGATTGGTTCCACAGGTTGGTGCAATATCGAGTGCCAAAGAGCCTGTAATGCACTGTAATGTTCTATGTTCTATGTAACACTGGTAACTGAACTCCAAGATGAATATTTCTGATCAACCACCACCCTCTCTCTTCTTTCAGCTAGCCAAGTTCTGATCCAAACAGCTAAATCACCCTCAATCCTATGCATCCGTATATTCTGCAATAGCCTACTGTGGGCAACCTTATCAAAAGTCTTACTGAAATCCATATACACCACATCAACTGCTTTACCCTCATCCACCTGTTTGGTCACCTTCTCAAAGAACTCAATAAGGTTTATGAGGCACAACCTACCCTTCACAAAACCGTGTTGACAATCCCTAATCAACTTATTCCTTTCTTGATGATTATGAATCTTATCTCTTATAAACCTTTCCAACACTTTATCCACAACCGAAGTAAGGCTTACAGGTCTATAATTTCCAGGGTTGTCTCTACTCCCCTTCTGGAACATTTGCTGTCCACTCTTCTGGCACTATTCCTGTAGACAGTGACGACATAAAGATCAAAGCCAAAAGCTCGGCAATCTCCTCCCTGGCTTCCCAGAGAAACCTGAAATAAATCCCATCCGGCCCAGCGGACTTATCTATATTTTACACTTTCCAGAATTATGCACCTCAATCCCATCTCGTCTAGTAGCCTGTATCTCGGTATTCTCCTTGACCACATTGCTTTTTTCTAGTGTGAATACCGACGAAAAGTATTCATTTAGCACTTCCCCTATCTCCTCTGACTCCACGCACAACTTCCCACTACTATGCTTTATTAGCCCTATGTCATTCTTTTATTCCTAATATACCTATAGAGCCTTAGGGTTTTCCTTGATCCTATCCGCCAATGACCTCTCATGTCCCCTCCTGGCTCTTCTTAGCTATTTCTTTAGGACTCCCTGGCTAAGTTGTACCTCTCAAGCGCCCCAGCTCAGCCATCACATCTCATCATAAGCCAAGAAGGCTTCCTCTTGACAAGAGATTCAACCTCCTTAGTAAACCATCGCTCCCACGCTTGATAATGTCCTTCCTGCCTAGCTGGTCCTTGAGTAAGCTCCACATTTCAACTGTGCCCATCCCCTGCAGTTCCCTTCCCCATGCTATGCATCCTAAATCTTGTCTAATTGCATCGTGATTGCCTTTATCCCAGCTATAACTTTTGCCCTTTCCATCACGAAAGTAAACATGACTGAATTGTGGTCACTATCACCAAAGTGCTCACCTACCTCCAAATCTAACACCTGCCTGGGTTCATTACCCAATACAAAATCTAATGTGGCTCATCCCTTGTTGGCCTGTCTACATACTGTGTCAGGAAACCCTCCTGCACACATTGGACAAAACCTGACCATCTAAAGTACTTGAACTATAGTATTTCCAGTCAATATTTGGAAAGTTGTTATGGGGGGCCTTAACAACTACCATAACAACTACTCTGTCAGTCTCACTTCTATTGATCATTATCTTTGCTATCCTTTCCTCTACATCTCTGGAACTATTTGAAGGCCTATAGAAAACTCCAAACAGGATAACCTCACCTTTCCTGTTTCTAATCTCAGCCCATACTACCTCAGTAGTTGAGTCCTCAAACGTCCTTTCTGCAACAGAAATACTGTCCTTGACTAATAGTGCCGCACCACACCCTCTTTTACCATTTTCTCTGTTCTTACTAAGACATCTAAATGCTTTTAAAGTTAAATGTAGGAGGTTTGGAGGGGATATTTTTTCACTCAGGGATTGGTGGGGGTCTGGAATGTCTGTAAGGGTAGTTGAGGTGGGAAACATCGCAAGTTTTAAAAAGTACTTGGGTGAGCAGTTGAAGTATCATGGCATTCAAGGCTATACATTTATTGCAGGAAAGTTTGGCTAGTAATGTATTTTGGTGGTATAGGTTTGATGGGCTGAAGGGCTTCGTCTATACTGTATGAATTTATCTCCTGATGAGAGCAGATGGAAAGCTTCAACAACATATGTATTTTGTCAACAAAACTTGAGAATTGTTATATTAAATAGTTTGTAAAATTAAGGTATAGGAGGGCAGTTGGAGTGAGTAATCCAGGGGAAATCAAGGACAAATCCTGTATCCTTGACAAACACATCAGCAGGCAGTGTCAGCAACTGCATAAGTTTGAGCCCTAGGTTTCAGAACTCAATTGGCAGCTGGACTCACTGTGGTAGGTCCAAAAGACACAGACCTGCATAGACCACATGTTTAGAAAGATGGTCATACCACAGTTTCGGAATGTGCAGGCAGAGAGGGGATGAATGACAGCCAAGCAGTCCAAAAAAAACAGGTGTATGTGCAAGAGCCCACAGAATTGAACTTACTTCTTAACTTGTTTTCTACATTAGATAGAAACAAAGAAAATAGGAGCAGGAGTAGGCCATTTGGCCCTTTGAGATTGCACCATTATTCAATATGATCATGGCTGATGCAATCTCAGTATCCCACTCCTGTTTTCTCTCCATACGCCTTGGTCCCTTTAGCCGCAAGGCCCACATACAGCTCCCCCTTAAATATATCTAATGAACTGGCCCCAATCACTTCCTGTGGGAGAGAATTCCACAGGTTCACAATTCTGAGTGAAGACATTGTTCCTCATCTCAGTTCTGAATGGCTTACCCCTTATTCTTAGACTGAGAGTCCCAGTTCCTGGGCTTCCCTAACATCGGGAACATTCTTCCTGCATCTAGATTGTCCAGTCCCATCAGGATTTTACATGCTTCTATGAGATCCCCACTCATTCATCTAAATTCCAGTGAGTATAAGCCCAGTTGATCCAGACTTTCTTCATATGTCAGTTCTGCCATCTCTGGAATCAGTCTGGTGCACTTTAGCTGGACTCCCTCAACATGCAAGAATGTCTTTGCTTTCCTCCTTTGAGGACTACACCCTCAGTGGTGGAATAGTCGCTGAAGGTTGATATGCAGGTGCAGCAGGTAATGAGGAAAGCTATGGCATGCTGGCCTCCATAGCAAGATGACTATAGGAGTTGGGGTGCCTTGCTGTAGTTATACAGGTTTTGGTGAGGCCACACCTTGTATAGTGTGTGCGGTTTTTAGTCTCATTGTATGAGAAAGGCTTCTTCTGGAATACTGTGTCCAGTTTTGGTCACCTAATTATAGGAAGGATATTAAGCTGGAGAGGGTTCAGAAGAGATTTACCAGCATGTGGCCAGGTATAGAAGGTTTGAGTTCTATGGAGAGGTTGAATAGGCTGGGACCTTTTTCACTAGGAGGTTGAGAGATGGCCTGATAGACATTTATAAAATCATGAGGGGAATAGATAGGGTTAATTGTCTTTTCTCTAGGATGAGGGAATTTTAAGACTGGGGGCACATTTTTAAGGTAGAGAAGCAAGATTTAAACAGACATGAGGGGCAATTTGTTTTACATGAGGGTAATTCATGTGTGGATGAACTTCCTGAGGAAGTGATTGATGTGGGTACCTTACAACATTTAAAAGACATTTGGATACGTACATGAAAAGGAACGGTTTGGAGGGATATGGGCCAAAAACAGGCAGGTGGGACTAGGTTTGGCATGGACTGGTTGGAGTGAAGGGTCTGTTTCCTTGCTATATGATTGTCACTCTATGAAAGGAGAGTGTTGAGTAGGTGAAAGTAGATTCTGATTGGTAGAGGCATTGGCATGGAGAATGCATTCAATAATGCTGATTTACCAAGAACAGCAAATTTTGTTTTAATTTTAAACCAGGCAGATTGATACTGATTAATCAAGTGGGCATAGTCCTGAAAAATGAATCAACAAATAGCTGTCACCAATTTGTTAAATTGAACCAGATTCATTCTGTGTGCACATGTACAACAGCAAATGTCCAATTGCAGAATTACATCTCATCTTAGAAACTGCTGTGAGTTTTACCAGCACAGGCTAACAACTTGCTTGTTACAAACAGCCAAAGAAACATGCTCTTTGATATGATCCATCAGTCATTGGGATGTATGGCTTACAGACCTGACATTCTGAGTTTCAGTGCTGGTGTGATGCAAGGACAACATTTGTCGGATAATTGTGAATGTGTAAGTAACAGTGCTGACAACAAATTTAGGATTGTCAGTTGGGCTTGCACATAGCATGTACTTGCATGTACAGGAACTTACATATATTAATACAAAAGGCCATGTTCTTGGCAGGCAGAAAGAGTATGTAGACACATTGTGTCTATCCTCACTGCTTTTGGAAAGCAGTTTAGATTGGGATATGCAAATTGAAAGCACACTACAAGAAGCAAAGACTAACTATGCAGCTGTACTGAATTTTAGCAAGAATTCATATATTTTTCTGAAGGTTAATCCACAAGATTAAATATTCTCTAACATAGAATGAAGATTATCAGAATATTTTGCTTCATCTGCAAATCACTCTTTGTATCTTCACTGCATAACATCCTGATTATTTCATGTGTCTACCTTTACAAAGCTATCAGTTACAGATATAAGGACAATTGAAAGGATCATTCATAACCAAGTTGGATCCTTCCAACGAAACACCAAGTTATGATTACTCAGATGTGTAAATTCAATCGTGCCTGTTTTTTCACATAGAGTCATATACAGCATGGAAACAGACCCTTCGGTCCAACCTACCTACGCCGACCAAGTATCCCAACCCAATCTAGTCCCACCTGCCAGCACCCGGCCCATATCCCTCCAAACTCTTCCTATTCATATACCCATCCAAATGCCTTTTAAACGTTGCAATTGTACTAGCCTCCACCACTTCCTCTGTGCAGCTCATTCCATACACGTACCACCCTCTGTGTGAAAAAGTTGCCCCTTAGGTCTCTTTTTTATCTTTCCCCTCTCACCCTAAACATATGCCCTCTAGTTCTGGACTCCCCCGCCCCAGGGAAAAGACTTTGTCCATTTATCCTATTCATGTCCCTCATAATTTTGTAAACCTCTATAAGGTCACTCCTCAACTTCTGATGCACCAGGGAAAACAGCCCCAGCCTGTTCAGCCTCTCTTTATAGCTCAAAACCTCCAACCCTGGCAACATCCTTGTAAATCTTTTCTGAACCCGTTCAAGTTTCACAACATCTTTTCGATAGGAAGGAGACCAGATTTGCATGCAATATTCCAACAGCGGCCTAACCAATGTCCTGTACAGCCGCAAGATGACCTCCTAACTCCTGTACTCAATACACTGACCAATAAAGGAAACGCCTTCTTCACTATCCTATCTACCTGCAACTCCACTTTCAAGGAGCTATGAACCTGCACTCCAAGGTCTCTTTGTTCCGCAACACTCCCTAGGACCTGACCATTAAGTGTATAAGTCCTGCTGAAAAGGAACCAGTTTTTCTCTGTACCTATGGGTGAAATGCTAAATATCCATTCCTAAGCAATTTTCAATACTTTTACCATCTTTTCACAGAAACTATTTAAAATTGAACTTAAAGAAAAAAAAATCCAAGGCCTTTTTTAAAAATTGGAATAGAAAAGGAAAATGTTGTAGTGACAATTTTGTACCACTTGATGTTGCTAATACACAAAATATTAACAACTCTTGGATCCAAATCTTGACAACTCCATATTTAATGCAGCTATTTCTTTCAAACACTTGATGTTAGACAACACATTGTTTTCCTTGCTTTCTTGCTAATTACATCTTCTTTCTCAAAATGTTACTCCCCACCAATCCTTTTTAAAATGTTTCTCGTTTAGAGTCTTATGCTTGGGCCAAAGGACAGTTAAGGAGACTCCGTCTCAGGCAGTCAATACTGTCCTTTCAGTTGCTTCGTCAGATTCAGGGAAACAAGTTCAAAATTTGTGGATGCAAAGCCTGGAAGTATTGTGAACTGTTAAGCAGATGGCTGTCAAAGCAGTTACTGCCAAAGTAGCAGCAGCAAAATCTCTGAAATCAATTGAAATGAGGAATGATTAAAAACCCAACACTTGAAAATAAGGTGAGAAAAACCATAAAGTAGAATTTTTCTTTTAATTTTTAAAAATTAGCTTTTATATTGTGCATGCACATGTACATTTTTTAAAAATTGGAGGTGAGCATGTACAGTTGGAAGTTATCATCAGATGGTTGGTACAGTCTCAGCAGATAGTGCAAAGCTTCAAAATGGCAGAGTGTTGAAATGCGGAGAAGCATGAAGTGATTAATTTTGGTTGGAAGTGAGCAGAAAGACAGTATAAAATCATAGAATCCCTACAGTGTGGAAGCAAGCCATAAGCACATCCAGTTAACACTGACCCTCCAAAGAGCATCCCACCCAGAATTCCCCACCTTTTTACCCTATCACAGTAATCCTGCATCTGCACATCCCTGGACACAATGGGCAATTTAGCATGGTCAATCCACCCAACCTGCACAACTTTGGACTGTGGGAAGAAACCACAGCACCCAGAGGAAACCCACGCAGACACAGGGAGAATGTGCAAACTCCATACACACATCACTCGAAGCAAAAGGGCATAACTCTGAAGAGGATGCAGCAGGAGAGGGACCTGAATGTAGCTACACATAAATCATTGAACACGGCAAAACGTTTTTTAATTCATTGATGGGATATGGGCATCACAGACTATTGCCAATCCTAAATTGGAGAAGATGGTGGAGAGCTACCTTCGCGAATCACTGCAGTCTTTGGGGTAGAGGTACATCCACAGTGTTGTTGGGAATTGACTTCCACGATTTTGACCCAGTGGCAGTTAAGGAAGGGAGTTATAGTTCCAAGACAGGATGGTGTGTTACTGGGGTTGGGCGGGGGGGGGGGGGGTGTTGAAATTTGCAGGTAGTGGTATTCCTATGCAAATACAGCCCTAATGAGTCTCAGTGGTGAGGGCAGCAGCAGGTTTGAATGTACTGTTGGAGAACACTTGGTGAGTTACTGCAGTGCATTTTGTAGATATTACAGACTTTGCCACTCTGCATCAGTGGTGAAGGAAGTGAATATTGAAGGTGGTGAATAGGATGCCTGTCAACTGGGCTGTTTTGACCTGGATGATGTAGGGCTACTTGAGTGTTGTTGGGCCTGCACTTTTCCATCATATTCCTGACTTGGAGATGGGGAATAGATGTAATGGAGACAGATAGTGAGTTAATCACAGAATAATTCCTAGCCTCTGATCCAGTATTTTAGCCACAGTTTTGGCTCATCTCATTCAGTTTCTGATCTATGGTAATCTCCAAGCTGTTGGACAATAGGGAATTCAGCAATGGTAATGCAAGGGTGATAGTTAGATTCTTTTTTTGTCAGAGATGGTCATTGGCCAGCCCTTGTTAGACACAAATGTGAATTGCCACTTACCAGCGCATACCTGGATATTATTTAATTTCATGCAACCACTGGGTGCTGAGTTGTCACTCTTTAGCATTCTGGAAGTGGATTTCATCGTCAGCGTGGGTGTGAAGGGTATTCTGTAAGAACCTGCTGTTAAGGATTCTCCTGTGGCTATTCCCACCTTCCGCCCTCCTCTAACTAAAACAAAAGGACTGTCAGGAGTTGATCAGGTAAGGTTTTTGTTGTTTTATCAAGTGATTTGATAAAAACCTTCCTTTTTGCGTTTACCTAAGCTAAGACTAAAGTTAAATTTAAGGTTAAAAATGGCAGGAGAATCAGAATGTGTTGTGCTACTCTTGCTCAATGTGAGAGCTCAGGGACTGGCCCCTTCCCGTGAAGGAAGTGTGTCCAGTTGCAGCTCTTGTTAGACTGCAGAATGGCTCTGGAGCTGCAGATGGACTCACTTTGGAGCATACGCGATACTGAGGGTTTCGTGGGTAGCACGTTTAGTGAATTGGTCACACCGCAGATTAGGATTGCTGAGGGAGAAAGGGAATGGGTAACCAAAACAGAGAAAAAGCACAAAGGCAGTGCAGGTGTCCCCTGCGGTCATCTCCCTTCAAAAATGATGTTCCATTTTGGATACTGTTAGGGGAGATGACTCACCAAGTGAAGGCAGCTGGAGCCAGGTTCATGGCACTGTAGCTGGTTCCGCTGTACAGAAGGGCAGGAAAAAGAGTGGAAGGGCTATAGTCATGTGGAATTCAATTGTAAGAGGAGTAGTTAGGCAGTTCTATGGTCGAAAACGAGATTCCCAAATGGCATGTTGCATCCCAGGGATGTCTTGGATTAGCTGCAGAACATTCTCAAGGGGGAGGGTTAACAGCCAGTTGTCGTGGTGCATATAGGCAAAAAACGATATAGGTAAAAAAATGGGATGAAGTCCTACAAGGAGAGTTAGGAGCCAAGTTAAAAAGTAGGACCGCAGAGGTAGTAAGCTCAGGATTGTTAACAGTGTCATGCACTAATCAGAGTAGGAATGATAGAACAAGTAGGATGAATGCATGGCCTAAGAGATGGTGCAGGAGGGAGGGGTTCAGACTTTTGGGACATTGGGACTGGTTCTGGGGAGGTGGGACTATTACAAATTGATGGTCTACACCTGGGCTGGACTGGAACCAATGTCCTTGGGGGCGCTTGTGCTAATTCTGTTGGGGGAGGATTTAAACTAATGTGGCAGGGGGTTGGGAACCAAATGAGATGAGAGGACAGTAAGGAAGCAGTAACTAAAGCCTGTAAGGTACTCGATACTGGTTAGCGTGACTAAGGGGCAGAGGAGGCGGGGGCAGATGATGAATGCAAAGGGACTGGTGGTCTGAGGTGCATTTGTTTTATGCAAGTAGTAGGTGAGGCGGATGAACTTAGGGCTTGGATTGGTACCTGGGAGCATGATGTTATTGCTATTACTGAGACTTGGTTGAGGGAAGGGTACAATTGGCAACTAAACATCCTAGCATATTGATGCTTCAGAAGGCAGGATAGCGTGGGAGATAAAAGGGGTGCAGGAATTGCATTCCTGGTCAAAGAAAATATCACAGTTGTGCTGAAGGAGGGCACTATGGAAGACTCGAGCAGTGAAGCAATATGGACAGAGCTCAGAAATAGGAAGGGTGCAGCAAAAATGTTGGGTCTGTTCTACAGGCCTCCCAACAGCGAGATACAGGTGCAAATATGTAAACAGATCTTGGAAAGATGTGTGAGCAACAGGGTGGAGGCGATGTGAAATTTTAATTTTCCCAACATTGACTGGGATTCACTTTGTGTTAGAGGTCTAGATGGAGCAGAATTTGTAAGCAGCATCCAGGAGGGTTTTCTGGAGCAGTATGTAAATAGTCCAACTCAGGAAGGGGTCATACTGGACCTGGTTTTGATAAATGAGCCCAGCCAGATGGTTGATGTTTCAGTAGGGGATTACTTTGGGAATAGTGATCACAATTCCATAAGTTATAGAAGACTTATGGACAAAGACAAGAGTTGTCCTAAAAGAAGAGTGCTAAAACAGAGGAAGGCCAATTATACCAAAATTCGGCAGGAGCTGGGGAATGTAGATTCAGAGCAGCTGTTTGAAGGTAAATCCACATTCGATATGTGGGAGGCTTTCAAAGAGAGGTTGATTAGAGTTCAGGAGAGGTATGTTCCTGTGAAAATCAGGGATCGAAATGGCAAGGTTAGGGAACTATGGATGACAGGTGAAATCGTGAGACTAGCTAAGAGGAAAAAGGATGCATACATAAGGACTAGGCGACTGAAGACAGACAAAGCTTTGGAAGAATATCAGGAATGTAGGACTAATCTGAAACGAGGAATTAAGAGGGCTAAAAGGGGTCATGAGATATCTTTAGCAAACAGGGTTAAGGAAAATCCCAAAACCTTTTACTCGTATACAAGGAGCAAGAGGGTAACGAGAGAAAGGGTTGGCTCACTCAAGGACAAAGGAGAAAAGTTATGCCTGGAGTCAGAGAAAATGAGTGAGATTCTTAACGAGTACTTTGCATCGGTATTCACCAAGGAGAGGGCATGACAGATGTTGAGGTTAGGGATAGATCTATGAATACTCTAGGTCAAATCGGCATAAAGAGGAATGTAGTTTTGGGTGTTCTAAAAGGCATTAAGGTAGACACGTCTCCAGGTCCAGATGGGATCTACCCAGGTTACTGACAGAAACAAGAGAGGAAATAGCTGGAGCTTTAACTGACATCTTTGCAGCATCCTTGAACATGGGTGCGGTCCTGGAGTACTGGAGAATTCCTAATGTTGTCCCTTTATTTAAAAAGGGTAGCAGGGATACTCCAGGTAATTAAAGACCGGTGAGCCTGACATCAGTGGTAGGGAAGCTGCTGGAGAAGATACTGAGAGGTAGAATCTATTCCCACTTGGAAGAAAATGGGCTTATCAGTAATGGACAGCATGGTTTTGTGTGGGGAAGGTCATCTTACAAACCTAATAGAATTCTTTGAGGAGGTGACAAAGTTGATTGATGGGGGAAGGGCTGTAGATGTCATATACATGGACTTTAAGGTGTTTGATAAGGTCTCCAATAGTAGGCTGACAGAGAAGGTGAAGTTGCATGGGGTCCAGCGTGTTCTAGCTCAATGGATAGACAACTGGCTGAGCAACTGGAGACAGTAGTAGTGAAAGGGAGTGTCTCAAAATGGAGACCTGTGACCAGTGGTGTTCCACAGGGATCCGTGCTGGGACCACTGTTGTTTGTAATAAATATATGGAGCAAGGTATCGTTTTCCTGATTAGCAAGTTTGCAGATGACATTAAGATTGATGGAATAGCAGATAGTGAAGGGGACTGTCAAAGAATACAGCAGAATACAGATAGATTGGAGAGATGGGCAGAGAAATGGCAGATGGAGTTCAATCCAGGCAAATGTGAGGTGATGCACTTTGGAAGATCCAATTCAAGAGCGAACTGTACAGTAAATGGTGGGGAAAATTGACATACAAAGAGATCTGGTTGTTCTGGTCCATTGTCCCCTGTAGGTGGCAATGCAGATCAGTAAAGTGGTCAGGAAGGTATATAGCATGCTTTCCTTCATTTGATGGGGTATTGAGTACAAGAGTTAGCACATAATGTTACAGTTGTATAAGACTTTGGTTCAGCCGCATTTGGAGTACTGCATACAGTTCTGGTTGTCACATTACTAAAGGTATGTGGATGCTTTGGACAAGGTGCAGAGGTGGTTCACCAGATGTTGCCTGGTATGGAGGGCGCTAGCTATGAAGAGAGGTTGAATAGGATTATTTTCATTAGAAAGACGGAGGTTGAGGGGGGACCTGATTGGGGTCAACAAAATGATGAGAGGTTATAGACAGGATGGATAGCAAGAAGCTTTTTCCCTGAGTGGGGGACTCAATTACTAGGGGTCATGTGTTCAAAGAGAGAGGGGAAAGGTTTAGGGGAGATATGCGTGGAAAGCTCTTTACACAAAGGGTGGTGGGGGCTTGGAACAGTGGAGGTGGTAGAGGTGGGAATGATAGCATCATTTAAGATATATCTAGACAGATAAATGAATGGGCAGGGAGCAGAGGGATACAGATCCTTAGAAAATAGGCGGCAGATTTAGATAGAGGATCTAAATCGCTGCTGGTTTGGAGGGCCGAAGGGCCTGTTCCTGTTCTGTAATTTTCTTTGTTCTTTGTATTGACAAACACTTTTGCATCCTTCTTGGCCACAGGTGAGGTCCAAGAGGACTAGATAGCAGCCAATATTGTCCCAACTGTTTAAGAAAGGTAGCCTGGAAATTACAGGCTTGTCAGTCTCATGTCAGTGGGAAGGAAAAGATTCTCAGGGACAAGATCTCTACACATTTCAAAGCAAATGGACCTATTAGCGATAGACGGCATGGTTTTGTGTAGGGTAGGTCGTGCTTCACTAACTTGATGGAGTGGTTTGAGGAGGTGACAAAGATGATTGATGAAGAAAAAACTGCTGTCTACATGGACTTCAGTACAGTCTTTCACAAGGTCCCTCATGGCAGACTTGTTGGCAAGATGGATACAGAACTGGCTTAGGCCTAGCAGACAGAGGGGATCGGTGGAAGGACGCTTGTCAAAATGGAGGGCTGTGACTAGTGATGTTCCACAGGGATCAGTACTGGGACCTCTGCTGTTCGTGATCTACATAAATGATTTGGAGGAAAATATAGCTGGTCTAATGAGTAAGTTTGCGGACAATACAAAGATTGGTGGAGTTGCAGATAATGAGAAGGATTGTCGCAGGACATAAATCATTTAGAGGCATGGGCAGAAAGATGGCAGATGGCGTTTAATCCAGACAAATATGAAGTGATGCATTTTGGATGGTCAAGTACAGGTGGAAATCATACAGCGAATGGCAGAATCCGAAGGAGTATTAATATGCAGAGGGATCTGAGGGTGCAGGTCAACAGATCGCTGAAGATGGCAGCATATGTAGATAAAGGTAGTAAAAAAAGGCTTATGGCATGCTTGCCTTCATTGGAAGGGGCATTGACTATGAAGATAGACAAGTTATGGTACAGCTTTATAGAACTTCAGTTAGGCCACACTTGGAATATTGTGTACAGTTCTGGTCAACACATTACCAGAAAGATTACCAAGATGTGGCTGGGGTGAATTTTAGCTATGAAGAAAGGTTGGATAGACCGGGTTTTCATTGGAACCCCAGAGGTTTAGGGAGTGACCTAATAGAGTTTAAAAGATTGTGATAGAGTGGAAAGTCTGAGACTTTTTCCCAGGGTGGAGAGATCAATTACTCGGGTAGACAGGTTCAAGGTGCGGGTTGGGTGGGGGGGTAATGGGGAAGAGGAGGAGTTTAAAAGAGATATGCAAAGCTAGTTTTTCACACAAAGGGTTGAGAGTGCCTGGAGAGCATTGCCAGAGGGGATGGTGGAAGCACATGGATGAATACATGAATAGGAAGGGAATAGAGGGATTCTGATTCTGTAAGTGAAGACAATTTTAGCATGGTAGGGCAAAATGTGGCAGCAGAGACTTGGAGGACCAAAGGGCCTGTTTCTGTGCTGAAGTGTTCTTTGTTTTACTGCAAGCAGCAATTGAGGGAACAATTAATGAAGCATATCTCAGATTTATCAATAGGATATTGAGTACAAAACAAGGAAGTTATGCTAACACTATCTAAAACATAGTTCAGACTGTGGGAATAGTATGGGCATGATACTTTAAGAATGTTATGAAGGCAATAGAAAATGTGTCAGGATAAGGAATTTTGGTTATGTGTATCGCCTTCTTGGTGTCTCAGGGTTTGATTACCTTTCAAATGACTCCACTGAAGTCTGTGTTTATTTTAACAGGGACTTTTTATTTACAGACTTTCCATTTACACAAATGGGAGTTCTACAGAAGCTTTGAGAGATTTTTTGAGATTGAGATTTTTCTTTCCCACTCTTATCATGTGATTGTACATCTTTATACCATAATCTGTTAGATTTATGCTGTTAACCCCTCCCCCAAATTCACACAGTATACCACTACATAGGTTGGTGAAGTTGGGACTGTACTCTTTATCGAATCGAAAATTTTGAGGAGATTTGAACAAAGGCATTGAAAATCATGAGGGGCTTGGACAGTGATAGTAAGAAACTTCACATTGGAAGGATCGGTGGGCACAGATTTAAGATAATTGACAATAAGAAGCAATGGGCTATGAGGAAAGTTATTTTCATACAATAGATAGATAGGGTTTGGAATGGAATACTTGAAAGAATGGTAATGGAAAATTCATAAAAGGCGTTCAAGAAGGAATTGATTATCTGAAAAGAAAGAATGCACAGGGCAATGGGAATTGGTAACAGAGTAGGGACTACAGTAGGTAAAGTGGTTCTTCAGCCAACCACAGAACAAACACAAGGAGTCGAATGACAGCCTCCTGTGCTATACCCATTCTATGATCCTAAATGATATCAGGCTGTAAATACTAAGTTACTGCCTTTCTTGTCCCAAGTCAACCTATTTGAATTATCACGTGGGAAGTGGTCAGTTAAGAAACATATTCTCTTTATCACAAATTTCAAATGTTTGTTTTCCATTAAATGTAGTTCATAGATAATTAGTACAGATTATTGCCCTTTCATTTTGGATAGGTGCTACCTTACAGTATTAGAAAACATTATTAAATAGTTTCCTAACTCATTGGCACTTCTCTAAACCTTCATTGTTGTTTTCTTTAATTCACTCATGGCATATGGCATTTATTGTGAATTCTGAACATGCCCATGAGTAAAATGCTAGTAAGCTGCCTTCTTGAACAGCTGCAGTCCATGTGCAATAGGCCAGGTGGTCGGTTTTAATTTTTTTTTGCTTGTAGTTGATACAACTGAGGGGTTTACTCGGCCTTGTAGAGGGCAGTGAAGAGTCAGACTGCTTTGGGTCTGGAGTCATATATAGACTGGACCAGGTAAAGATGGCAATTTCCTTCCCTAAAGGTCATTAGTGAACCAGATGGGTTCTGACAACCAACAATGGTTTTATGGTTATCAGACTCCTAATTCTGATTACCTTAACAAGCAACCTACCTCATTTGGATGTTGCTAAAGAAGCATTTATGTATAGAAATTCCATGCTGCAATTAAATAGCAGTATCATTTAACGTCTCCACCATTTTATCATGCCAGCAGAGCAAACAGTTCTAGCTATTTGAAAAACAAAATCTAGATGAGCCGATGAGGCATTTGAAAATTTAATGACATGGTATTCAACTTAGATAATGAGAGTGAGATACCAATAGCGCAGCCAGAAAGAGATCAGATAAAAGGATGCCATGGGGAAGTTTGAAAAAGAAAAGTGATGGGATGGGGCTGAGCAAGACAAGTGAAGGGATGATGATGGGATCAGAAATATTAGGGCTATGTTATTTACTGGGATGAATTGAGTAAACAGGTGGGTTTTAGTGGGGAGGGAAGTGTGTCTGCTGACAAGGAAGAAAGCAATCCTGTTGAAGGGAAGCACTCCTGTTACCCCCAGCACATGAGCTGTGCTGAAAAATCCTGCATTTTCCCTGTTACTGTCCTCACCTCCCTACAAATGCTGAGGTCCAACAAACCTGGTCAGCCAGAGACAAACCCACAGGAGGTAAATTGTGAGGCTCCCAATTCAATACTTAAATGACCAGCCTTGAAAGCATGTTGGCTGCCCACTGCTACCCTCCCGCCCACATTTCACATCTGGTAAACCCAGATATGGAATTTTAAAACATTTTTATATCTTATCTGACCACAAGCTTACTAATCTTCAGCATTAAAATTACACCCTAAATTACGAGGTTTTGGCGACAAAAGAATGCACATTTCCTTCAAGGGCATGAGAAGAGACTGTTGACATAATTAATACAAGTGCTCATTAATAGCCAACCTACTACTATACTGTATTCCACCAAAAAACACAGCTGCTCTCCTGGGTTTATGGAAAAACTGATCTGTGAACAGTGACTGTTAATATTTTCTAGATGCAGAGAAACTGCATTGATTTGTATCATTTATTTGCCTAATGGTAAAATAGATATACAATCTGGTAACATCTGGCTACGATGTTTTTGATTTTTCTCCAAGTTACTTTGGCCAAAGAATGAAAACAGGTGCCAAATGAGCAGAATGCCAATTAATATGACAATGTTCAGCTTTGGAATACAATTTTTTAGTCAAAATTTCCAATTACCATAATTTGAACTAGGGGTGCCAAATTTGCAGGTGTAGCAGTGCACATGGGCTGCTCACATCCCACATCAATTCAAAGGGATGATGTTCTCTAGCTGGCATACAGAAGTATATAATAGCATTGGGATTGAGGAGGTCAACACATGGCTTTCAGAAGAGGTCTGGAGGCACTATTGGAGGAAGTTATAGAATCAGAGTGTGGAAGCAGGCCGTTCAAACCATCGAGTTGACACTGACCTTCCAAACTGCATCCCACCCAGACCCACCCCTCTATCCTATCCCTGTAAACCTACAACATTAGCATGGCTAATCCATCTAACCTGCACACCTTTGCACTGTGGAAGGAAACCGGAGAACCCAGAGGAAACCAGGCAGATAGTGAAAATGTGCAAACTCCACGCAGTCACCTGAGGCTGGAATCAAACCCTAATGCCAAGAGGCAAGTCTAAGCACTGAGCCGCTAAGCCACTTGGCCGCCCCACTGAATCCGCCTAAGCTGAAGGATGCCACCTAATTCTCCCATGTCTCTCTCCTGCAGCATCTGGTGCTGCTCTCCCAGACCTCATTGCCTTCCGCCAGTTCCTAATGCAGACCAAAGGGTGCTCCGACCAAGATGCTGATGGCTAAGCATTTACTTTCTCCTAGTGACTCCAGTGGTGTCATAAAACAGTTACTGTTTTGGAGGTGAGGTCCTTACAGAATTTATGGAGTAAGTGTTGCTTGAATATTGATGAGTCTTGACAAGGGTCCGAATTTCTCCATGTCTTTCAAAGGTCTCCTTCTGTGGTAGCATTGACCAAGATCAAAGCATGTCCATTTAACCTATTTTCCTAACCAGCCTGTTCACAGATGTTACTTACACACTTCTGGAGCAGGTGGGACTCGAACCCGGGCCTCCCAGTCCAGGGATAGGGACACTATCACTGCACAAGAGCCCCCTAAAGTGTTCACTTTTCTTTAATAGGGCCAAATAGTGCCCTTTTTTCCCCCAAGTCATGTGTGTTTTTTATATAAACAATGAGACAGTTAAAAAGACACCATTGTGATCAGACTTTAGAATATATGTTTTCCCCACCACCAAGAAAACATCTACCCGGCATATACGGATAAGCAAAGCCTGTTAGGGCAATGCTGGCATCAAAATAAAAACTGAGAAGAGTAGGGAGGGAAGAGACTAAGTCAAAATGGATTTGGAGCGGGAAATAAAGCACTGTATCCTTGCAGTGCACACCTCTCTCTAAAGCATTGAAAGCATTGGTGGCCACCGCATGCACCCTCTCCAATGACACCTGGGCTCATATGTAACTGCGGAAGATGGGAAGGCAGTGGGCAGCACCTCATGCCCTTCACAGCCTGCTACCTGGATTTGTTTATTGCCAGCCTGGCCATGCTGGGGAGCAGACCCACCAGGAGGTCCTCTAATCTGCCCACATCCCTCCGCACCAAGTGCCCAGACATCAGAGCCATGAGGCTGAGGGGCAACCAAAAACACCAAGATGCTTTTCAACTAACTAAAAGGGTGAATGAAAACCCTGACAACCAATATATACATGGTTCAGAATCTCCATAGCACCACAAAACAGTTGAGCTGGTAGACCTGTGAACCACTCTGCAGTGGGTGCAACACCCACCAAGGTACCCAATGGAAAGAGGGAGGACTGTTGCATACAGAGTCCTCCACCCAAAGATCCCTGCCACCTGGCAGCCCAACAGGTGTGCCAAGGCATGTCCAGACAGCATACACAAGAGTCGAGGTGAATGTTGTGAAGCAGCCTATACATACTGCGAGGCAAAAAGACACATAACACATTTTCAAGAGGCAGTTCAGGTTGGGGAGTCCTGAGGGAGGTTCAGGACCTTGGGGCCAATGTGAAATTCCATCCATGCAGGGCTTCGTTCAGTTGGCACCTGAAGATCCTTCAACTAGCGCACAACTTCAAGTCTGAGCATCACCATTTTCAGGTGATGGATGGCATCGGTTGCAAACCGAATGTCCATGTCATGCTTGGCAGTTCCTGTGGCAACATCCAGGCCAGGCCTCCACCACCCAGCACATTCCAGGGTCTGGTCGCTCCTGCGGCCATGACTCTGCCAGCCACTCAAACCCTCAATGGAGGAGATACGGATTCCTGAGCAGTAGATCCCTGACAATAGCCACTACTCCAGATGGTGGGAAGATCCAACATGAGTCGAGCATATTCCAGCCATTGATCAGGACCTGGTAAAAGACACGCAGCATCCTGAGCGCGACCTGCAAACCCTTGTGGCCCATAAGCAGGAACTGCGTGATATAATTGAGGTCAAGCACCTGGCGGAAAAATATATCATCAGGGCGCACCATCTCAGAGGAGGCTTGACATAAAAGGTATCGCTGCAGGGTCCAGAGGCAGAAAGTTGCCATTTGGGTGCAGAGGCACACCAGCAATTAACCACCCTCCTCAATGGGGAGACTCCGATCCTCAGCCGTGACCCAGTGCATCTTCTTGTTCCAGAAGAAACGAACCAACGTTCTCTGACCTTGTGACAAAACCAGGAGGTGTGAGTCAAAGGGATCAGCCAATACCACAACATGGAGGCCACCAGTTGGTTTATGACCAGCACTCAGCTCCTGTAAGATAGCACTCGGAGCCTGTCCGGTGGCTTAGGTGAGATGAGACTTTGGCTGCCAATTCGCTGGCTAGGATTCCTCAGCTGGGCTAAAGTAGACCCTCAGATAGAGCAAATGAGTGGGTGCTCCAGCTGAACACGAGTAACTCCTCTGGCAGAGAATCTACGCACTATGGACTGACCAGGAGTCAGGAATATTCGGCCCAGTCGATCCTGGCGGAAGACATGGCACTCGCACATAGTCTCCAGGTCAGCCGGGTCAGTGAATGTGAGGAGCATGTTGTCATCCTAAGCTGAAAGAATCATTCCCGTGCCCAGCCCATGCAGCGCCAACCCTGACAACCTCATCCGCAAGACACACAGGACAGGGTCAGCGTACAGCGAATGCATAGTTCTATCCTGGAGTAAAGGGGCACCATCAGGGACCTGTTAACTTTGATCAGACTGTGGCCTGAACCCAAAGAACAACATCCATTTATGTCACACTTAAAATTGGCGTCAGGACAATGTTTACTCCCAAGCTGCTGGCCACTGTTAGGAGAGGGTATTAATGAATGCGTTAGCTTTTCAAATACGCAAAGATTTAATGATCAATAGCAGGAATTTTAAACTGCAATCAGTTGTTTCAAAAGCCATCAGGTAACCACACCCAGTGCTGACTGAAATTCCTTCATCAGGGTGATGATTTGCACTAAATGCAGATTATAAATTTCTGCTTAATATCCCGGCTTATTTGTGACTCCAGACCGACAGCAATGTGGTTCACTCTTAATTGTCTTCTGAAAGGGTCTGGCAAGTCACTCAGTCGTAACAAGTGCTAGAAAAGGAAAAAAAAGAAACTAAACCAGATGGACCATTTAGCACCGGCTAAAGCACTGAAACCAGCAACGGTAAACATAGACCTGTCAACCCTGTAAAGTTCTCCTAACATCTGTGAGCTAATGCCAAACTTGAGAGAGCTGTCTCACAGACTAGTCAAGCAACTACCTGGTACATTCATGCTTATGCCTTACACACACACACACACACACACACACACACACACACACACACACACACACACACACACAGAGTCTTGTCTTCACATTGGGAATACTCCCTATCAGTCTTGACAATGCCGTATGGGATAGACTTCGATTCAAGGCTGGGCATCTAAGAGGTATAGTGGACCATCAGCAGCTGCCAAATTATACTCCAGCACAACTTGCAACCTCATGGCCTGGCATATCTTCCACTCAACCATTACCATCAAGCCATGGACTAACCTTAGTTCACCTAAAAATGAGGTGTCAACATGATAAGCTACCAAACAGTATATACAGCAAGTCAGGAAGAGCTGAACCATTCCACAATCAAGAGATGAGATCTTAAGCTCTGCAGCCTCACTAAGCAACTCACTCGAAGAGAAGGCTCTACCAAAAGTCACATCTTCAATAATAGGGAATTTCAGAATATCAGTACAAAATTCAGCATATCAGTACAAAAGGCTGAAGCATTATCAATCACCTTCAGCCAGACGTGCCAAATGGATGATTTATCTCAGACCTCTCCAGAGGTCTGCAATATCATTCCAATTTGAATCACTCCACAGGATATAAAGAAATGGTTGGAGGCACTGAATACTGCCAAGGTATGGGCCCTGACAACATTCCGGCGATAGTATTGAAAACTTGTGCTCTAAGATGTTGTGCCTCTTGCTGAGTTGTTCCAGAACAGCTGTAACACTTAGCTACCCAACAATACGGAAAATTGTCCAGATATGTGCTGGACACAAAAAGCAGTTTACTTTCGATTATCAGTAAAGTGATGGGACAGCATTATCCATTAGCGCTTGCTGAGCAATAACCTGCTCACTGATTTTCAATTTGAATTCTGCCTGGGCCACTCACTCCTGACCTCATTGCAGCCTTCGTTCAAATATAAACCATAGCTGAATTGCAACGGCAAAGTGAGAATGAACCTGCTTTGGACATCAAGGAACCCTAGCAAAATTGTAGTCAATGAGAATCAGGGGAAAAATTCTTTACTGCTGGAGTCATACCTGGTATAAATGGTTGTGGTTACTGGAGGTCATCCATCTTAGATCTTGAAGAGTTCTTCAAGGCAGTGTCCTTGGCTTAACCATTTCATACTTCAATTACCTCCAACATAAGGTCAGAAGAAGGGATGTTTTGCTGACTGCACAATGTTCAGCACCATTTATGACTCCTCAGAAAGGAAGCAATCCCTGTCCAAATGCAACATGACCTGGACAATATCCTGGTTTGGGCTGAAAATTAGCAGATGAGGATCTAACCATCAACATTTGACATTCAATGGCATTATCATCACCAAATCTCCCACGACCAATATCTTGGGGTTACCATTGACCAGAAACTGAATAGACCTAGCCATAATTACCATGGTACAAAACCTATCAGAGTTTAGGAATCTTGCAGTGTATAACTTCATTCAAGATGCTTGATATCATTTAGATCAACGCAGCCTCTTTGATTGTCACATCTACAAACTTTACTCTCTCCACTATCAAGTAGCTCAGTTACACAACTCACTGTGGAAACTCACCAAAGATCCTTCGACAGCACCTTAAACAGTTCAAGGAGGTAGTTTACCATCTTCTCAAGGGCATCTAGAATTATGAAATATATGATGGCATAGCCCCAGAACACAACTTAAAGCTTATGGTCTATCAAGTCAAGTGACACTCTGGGATCTTGTCAAGTACTACCATTAGCTGACATCTTTAAAACTTTAACTGCCTTCATTGAGTGTTAAAAAAGCAATTGAGCAGATAGCATTGTTTTTGGTTTGCACTGGAAATTGCATTTATTGACAAATGGAATCAATGTTGGTTATGATGCTTTTTCTATTTATTCACAGGTTGTGAACATTGTTGGCAAGGCCAGCATTTGTTCCACATCCTCAAATGCATCCAAGCAGATGGTGAGCTGCTTTCTTAAACTCGAGCAGGTGGGGGTACAGATACACCCAGCTGCTGGAAAGGGAGTCACAGGATTTCTACCCAACAGTGAAGAAATGTTCCAAGCCAGGATACTGTGTAGTTTGGAGAGGAATTTTCAAGAGCTAGCATTCTCTCATGCCTGCTATCCTTTCCTATGGAAGAGGATCACAGATTTCAAAGATGCTGTCAAAGGAGACTTGGCAAGTTGCTACTGTGTCGCGAGTGTGTTGCTGGAAAAGCACAGCAGATCAGACAGCATCTGAGGGCCAGAAAAATCCTGAAGAGCTTATGCCTAAAACGTTGATTCTCCTGCTCCTCGGATGCTGTCCCTCCTGCTGTTCTTTTCCAGCACCACACTCTCGACTCTGATCTGCAGTCCTCACTTTCTCCAAGTTGCTACTGTACATATGACAGACTACACTCTAACGACAATCATAAAAATAATGGCTACGTTTGTATAGCATTAGCTAAGTACTAATTTCCATTGAATAGTGATCAACTAAGCGTCAGCATTTTTGGCCCAAGGTGATGAATTGAGGGAGGAAATTAGAGTGCTCTTAGAAATACATGTGGACTGGGACAATTTGTGGTTCAACTCTAACTCTCAAAAACCAGCAGTTGCAGTTCTTTGGAATCAATTTGCCATTATTATATTGAAAACATAAGATTTTAAACAGGATGATTTGCCTCACGACCCTTGAGTAAATCACTGCTGACTGTCTCAGTAAATAGTTAACAAATGCTCAACTGAACCACATTTTATAAATCACTATTTAAATGAATATTGCAGAAAGGAGATAAACAAAAAAATGCTCATTGGATTTTACTGGAGTCTTTATTTAGGTGTAAAGTAATTCCACAATGAAACAAAATCAGTTACTCTGGTATACATGAAATCAGAGAACAATACAACCACTTTAAGCAAAAATTAGAAAAAGGCTAACAACTGAGAAATGGGGAACTCAGGTTTCAGTGCTATGGTATACACTATTCTACAGTGAGTTCTATGTTCTCTTTTCAACCTGCTTGCAATAGATGACAAATAAAACTCTCTCCCTGTAATTTCTCAATAAACCACTCAGTTGAAAACCTGACCATAAGAAACTTGAAATCACATTTCTCAAACTATCCCAATTGAGTGCTGCTTTTTTGTTTTTTGAATCATGTAAATATGGAAACTAGTACAGGTGACGTGTGTAAACATTACATTATATTCCCTAACCCACCTCTTAAGCCTTTTCTTCTTTCCCAAGATGATAGACATTATGTTACTCTTTTTGCCAGGCTCATGCATCACCCGACATGAAGTCTTGTCTGTATAAGCAGCTCTAAAAAGAAATCATAACTTAAGCAAAATGATCTAGAGGAGGCTTTCTGTCCTCTCTTCTCATTAACGTCCATAGCCATTTAAAAAAATTCTGTAACCCTACTTAAAATAATGGTTATGAATTCCTTAAAGCTGTATCATTTGTTTTTGCTAGTTTACATAAGCTTTGTTTCAAATAAAATAATCTCCAATTGAAAATTAGTCTACATAAAAGGGCCCTGATAAATGTTCTGTAAAATTTAAAATTTTAATGCCTAAAACTGCTGTATCACTGCACAGAGCATAATAATCATCTCTGACAAACTTATGTGCAAACTATTATTCCATATTTTACATTTGGCTTACACATGCCAACAAAAAAATAATGTTGCAGCTTAGAACAGTTCTGGATGCTGAATTTATCCGAAAGCTAATTCAACTCAATCCTTCTACTTTCTTATTATAATATTAATTATCACCATGATAAGTTCTGTGGTTACTCTGTTCCTAATATAAATTCAAGTTCAAGAAAACAACTTGAATTTTTGATCTCGGTTGTAACCAGCGATTATCGTCATGGGATCCATGTTACCAGTCATGAAGTTGAAAACACTCATGACTCGTTGTACCTGGTGACCAGAATATTGTTTCCCCTTGGCTTTCATTTTGCAGATTCAAAGCACAAGGTTGTGACAGATATTCAACAATTACATTATGATGTCAAAGTGATGTTTATGACACCAGTGTTACAAAATAAGGAAAAAAACCCTCAAAGCAAGCCACATGAAGCAACAATCACTACTGCAGTCACACATGTAAATGAGAATCTTCAGTTTTAAGTCTACACTTGGTTCTTGCAGTCAGCACAAGTAAAATGCCAGAATGGTTTCTCACACCCCTCCAAAACACAAACGAATTCTGCTAAGATCTACAAAATCACAGCCACAACATGGACTAACTGCATTGGCTCAGGACTTCTCACAACTAGAGTGCATGGCTTTACCATCCACCTGTTTAATACTGTTGTCTTAGCTCCAAGTAAAATTAGTCTCATTCCATTTGATCAACCCAAACCTTCACACTGAAACCTTTCCCATAACTTTGTAGAATCCTGAACTTTCACAGTTAGCAGTTCACAAGCCATACTCAATAAACTTGTTAATTTTATGAAAATGCATTTAGAATCATTCAGGAAAAAAAGTATTTATACTTAAACTGGCTCTAAAGCACAATCTTGTCATTCCTACTTTGAAGTGAGCTAACAGGTTTCAATTAGATGATTTAAATCTATTCATCCATGCTGTTCTCCTGCATTCAGAAAGGCACTGATCTAGTTATGCGAAAAGTTTAGCTTGAAGTATTTATCTCCCAATTCTTTTACCACAAAGCATTATTCTGTGCCATATGCTAAGAGCCTCTGAATAGCAGAAGTTGTAGTAGACATAGTTGTCCTAGTGACAATGGTAGTCCTACAGTAGTAATGAAAGCGGTAGTAATTAATCAGCAAAATAAGCGTTGATGCTAGTTAGATAGGCACATGCACAATCATTCTTTGACAAACACAACCTATACTAGTTGAAAAAGCCAAGGTTTCATTAAACTATCTTAGTTAGTTTTCTGTCATGGTATTGCATTCAATTCCTAACAGTGAAACCTACAAGAAGAGAAAGATAAATACCTATCTAAAGCAGTTAAATGAAAAGAAAACTGAAGTTTTTTTTTTGAAGAGCAATAAGTTCTCAACAAGAGAGTTGTGAACTTATCAAAAGGGTAGTTCCGTTCGAGCTGGAAACAACTAAGTAGAATTAAAGATGTGTGCGAGAAAAAAGCTCTTCATCTGGGGGGTCATCCCAGTCACTTCCGCCTTCTGAAGCGGTTTCATCTGAGCTTGAACAGTCACTTGAGAACAGTTTCCTGCGGATGACAGCTGACCTCCCTCTAGCGTCATGCTCTACTCTGCAGTTCACCTCACAGGCTGCTGTAGTCTGCTAAGATAGAAAAATGTAACTTTTAGAAATGTCATTAATGTGAAAAAATAATTTTTATTCTGCACTCAATCACTTCCTCAAATTAAAATAGCAAGTTCCCTTATTTCAATATGAAATGCCTTTGCCTGGTTGCATATGAAACAACTTATTTTAATGACCCAGATTCTGTAGTCAATGGCTGACATTGAAGAAAAATACCCACAAAGATGAAGTAATTTCTGAAGCATGAATTTCACCTTTCCCTGAAGCTAATTCAATTCTGGCACCAAGGGAGATCCTGGCTTCCAGCAACTGCAGAGTTATCAAGCAAGCACAGCAACCAATTTAAAGCCAATATTATGAGGATGCTGGAAAAACTCAGCAGGTCTGGCAGCATCTGTGGAGAGAAAAAACAGTTACTATTTTGACTCCAGTGTGACTTGCTTCCAGAATTGCTGAGTTTCTCCAGCGCTTTGTTTTATTGCAGCAGTCAAACAAGTTGAAGGATTCTCTGAGACAGCAAACCAAAACAGAAAAAGCACTGTTATATTCCAAATTTTAATCATTTCATAACCCAAGAAAAAAACTCATTATATTGGCTTAAGGCAGAAACTGAAATATTCAAGTTTAAAAATACATTAAAAAATGACTTTTTTTTTAAAAAGTGGCACAAAAATTGTTAACCATTACAAGTCCAGTTACACTCATTCAAAAAGGCATTTCCTCTCCTTAGAAAGATCAAAAATGGAAACTCATGGTGACCCATTGATTTCTGAAGATTTCCATCTGTGAAGTTTTCATCAGCATATTCCATTGAAAATAAGGAAAGTATTGAGAGTAACTGAAGGGTTCTATATTTAACTGCATGCTGGTACTAGAAGTTGCTACTGATTTAACAGTTGTAATGACAGTGAATATTGAATTTCACTGTCATTGCAACTGCATAATCTTGATCAATATTTAATATCTGAATTAAAATAAATGGAGTTTACACTGAATAAGGGTTTCTGGCCAAAAAAAGGAGCCAGTTAACCCTGCTGGTTGGACAGCTGGTTTGCAATGCGGAGTGACACCAACAGTGTGGGTTGAACTCTCCAAAGAGCTGAGGTTATTGTGAATGCCCCTCCTTCTCAATCTAACCTCAGGTTAAATTCACCAATAGTCATCTCTCTCTCTAATGAGAGCAGCCCTGTTGTCCTCTATGACTTTACCTTTACCTGACCAAAATGCAAATGTAATCTTCTAGCTCAGCTTTATGTAGATACGTAGTATGCTTTGCTTCCTTGACTGATGAATTCCTACACAAATTTAATTTTTTTAAATGACATGTTTTAAAAAGCTTTAGTCAGAATTCTAGTTAATGCTTACTATACTATGAGATATTGACAATAGGTTAAAATACGAAGGGACCCAATTTCACGTATTTTAACTTTTGGCAAATCTTCCTTTAATGTGCTTCTGAGACAGCATAATGATCTCCCTTCTCTACAGAAGCAGTGTATCTCAACCATAGAAAAATATCACCCCCTCCATTGTACCACTTTTGCTCCAGTTAAATATTTTTAGGTTTATTTTCTACCTGGTCTCTCTTTTGCCCCACCCAGTGATTTTGCCAAATTCAGGAAGTTTTACAGCCATTGGGAATGAGGTTTAGACGAAACAAGTTTATAATAATCCTATTTGAAGTTAGTTGGGAATCATTCATTCCATCAGCCAAAGCCAGATTTAACCTAGTCCAGAACTTCAAAAACTCAATGCACTAACCCACTACACTATCTCCAGCTTGTTTCTTTATTAAATGAGGGGGAATTACTTAACTTTTTCTTTTTTAAAAAAAAGTATTTGATTGAACAAAGTTATCTTTCTTCCCTACATTTGAACAGAATTGTTAAAGTTCAAATTTTGATTTATAGTGCACAGTATTTCAATTATCCTGTTTTTCTTTATGTCAGCTAGCAATGATAATAAAGCATGCATACCTAACTGTACTGTGTGAGGTGTGTGCTAATACTTATGAGGATATGACCAGCGCTAGTGAATGTTGTGCACAGAATTTTTACATTTAGCTCGGTATATATGGTGGAATTATGGAAAGCATTACAGTTGTCATGGAATAACAGTTTAACAGGACATTAAAAAGAGAAAAAAAATGAGAAGAGCTCTAATAAGGCTTAAAGTAACGCAGGAAAAGTGGTATGCTTTTAGCAAAAATAATTCTAGATTTAAAAATGGAGGTAATTTAAGTATTGCACAATCATAACTGTGAATTGTATTTAGACATTATCTGTGCAAAACTATAGTGATGCAATAGGTCTTTTACTTCTCTCCAAAATTAACTGTACCGGATACTGAACATTCAGTTCTCAAGAAAAACAGCTTAAAGTCAACACTGTAACTGTTATTTCATGTTAAGGCATTTATGTTTCAACACAAAGTTGAAACAATTATCTTTGGAAATAGATCTTTAACTTACCAGGTTTAACTGGAGAAGACAATCTCCATTATGTGCGTGTCCTCTTAAAACTGGACACTCAGTTCCATCCTTTTCCTTGGCATCAGTGTAGCATTCTAAAACACAATAAGAACACAAAATTATTAAGTAGAAGTCATTTGTTTAAAAAAAACTTTCTTAGATTTACAGTAAAACCAAGAAAAACATTTTCGTTTCGTTGCATGATAAACAGAAATCATGCAGAATGGAATAAACATATAAAATTACACATTTAAAATAAACCTTAAGTTGAAGTGCTTCATCAGTGATTTTGTAATTAGTAGAACAGAATTTTGCTTCTGGCTCAACAGGCAATGCTCCAATTAAGTCATGCAACCACAATTCCTCCCATCTATTGTTAGTGACTGAAGTATGTCTTCACTGCTAAATACTAAGTAAAACAACACTTATTCACCTGTCGAAGCCTTAAAATGCCATTCCATACAGATGAATGACAGTTGAGTCATCTAACAGGTGCCATGAAGCTCAGATTACAAAAGCAAATGCACATTAGCAACGTAATTTTGCTCATCCAGTTTTTTGTTCCATAGCACCCTGCATCTTCCTAACACAATACCCAATCTGCTTCTTGAAGGATTCCAAAGTTTGTACCTCCACCAACTACTTAAGGGCAATTCATGCAGTAATTATTCAGATCTTAACATTATATTTAAAATTGCCTTTTAGAAAACTATACTTTGCTCTGATGTTATGGTTTAAATGCAGAGCTAAATGCAAAAATCCACAAATTTCTCCAAGCACTCATTTCTTACTTCTGACTAGCATTTAATTATTGCAGTACTGGGAATACATAAATTAAGAATCATACCTTAATGTCCTTTCATAAAAAGTAATTAGTGAATTCACCTATTTATTAAATTCATAAAGACTTGGGGTTAATTTGAATCCCAAAGAAAAAGTGGATTGCGTTAGAAAAGAATTTTTTTGAAAAATTGGAAATCTGAACTCAATCTGTCCACGTGTAGATTAGAAGCAACACTCTGTGAATGCTGGAGATCTGAAATAAAAAGCAAGTAATGCTGGAAAACCTCAACAGGCCTGACAGCATCGATGGAGACAGCAACAAAGTTCATGTTTCAAGTCCAGCATGACTCTTTATTGGAAGATTTTCAGATAATCATCTTCTAGGTTTGGGTTAGACATTCCTGCTCCTCTGATGCTGCCTGACCTGCTGTACTTTTCCAGCACCACTCTAATTTAGATTCAAAACCCACTTCCAGGTGGCTGGTTGATAATTTGAATATTTTAAAGGAGCCAGAAAACATCTGATTTAATTAGTCATTCTTCATCCTGGGCTTGTAAGCTCCCAAGCCCATATAAAACCACATTTGATGGAGGACTTGTATCCTTCCTCTGTGGTTCTCGCTGGCAAATCTTTGAAGGGGAAAAGATGTCAACCAATAAAGTCATCTTCTGGACTTCCCATCACATGATCATACAGAGTAATACCTCACGGAAACAGACCCTTTGGTCCAACATGTCTGCGCCAAACAGACATTCCAATCTGACATAATCACATTTGCAAGCATCCAGATGCTTTTTGAATGTTGTAATTATACACCTCCACCACTTTATTTGGCAGCTTGTTCCATACACGCTACGCCCCCTGCATGAAGTAGTAACCTCTCAGGTCCTTTTTAAAATTTTCCCCTTTCACCTTAAACTCCCCCACTCAAGGAGAAAAGTCCTTGGCTATTCACCTTATCTTCGCCCCTCATGTTTTTATAAACTTTTATAAGGCCACCTGCTGCTGGAGCTTCAGGGAAAAAAACATCAGCCAATTTAGCCTCTCCCATAACTCAAACCCTCCAGTGCTAACACCATCCTTGCAAATCTTTTCTGCACCCTTTCAAGTTTAACATCTTTCCTATAGAAGGGCAACCTGAATTGTACGGAGTATTCGAAAAGTGGCCTCACCGATGTCCTGAACAGCCACAACATGACACCCCAATACATAACCTGTTCAAGTTCAGGTCAAATACAATATTACTGCAATACAGGTTATATCTCAGCAGACAGAATATTCAGATAGTGATCTCAGAACTCTGACTGAGAATCATACATTCATAGAGATGTACAGCACGGAAACAGACCCTTCAGTCCAACCCATCCATGCCAACCAGATATCTCAACCCAATCTAGTCCCACCTGCCAGCACCCAGCCCATATCCCTCCAAACCCTTCCTACTCATACACCCATCCAAATGCCTTTTAAATGTTGCATTTGTACCAGCCTCCACCACTTCCTCTGGCAGCTCATTCCATACACATAGCATAAAAGTTGCCCCTTAGGTCTCTTTTATATCTTCCCCCCCCCCCCCCCCTCACCCTAAACCTATTCCCTCTAGTTCTGCACTCTCCAACCACATGGAAAAGACTATCTATTTATCCTCTCCATTCTCCTCATAATTTACTTGCCATGCAGTACAGTCCTGAAACAGTTGAGACAGAAGCAGAGAGTATTTAATAAGGGTCCTTTGCGCATCCAGCATAGAGTACAGCCAGTAGTGAGCCAGGAAAGGAGCTGTGGGGAAGGAGCTCATTGTAAACAGAGTGAAAACACAATGTGATATCACAGGAAAGCCATTAGGTTCACTAGCTCATAAGTAACTACTAACCTGAAAATCTGTTGTAAATTGCTTTCAGATTAAAGGTAAATAGGAGAAATATTTTACAGATTAAAAAACAAAAGACCAATCGGAAATATTTTTAAAGATCAGAAACAGCACAGCACACAGTGCATAGTATTGCTGCCTCAGCGTCAAGGACCCAGATTCAATTCGAGCCTTGGCTGACTGTACGGAGTTTGTACAATCTCCCAGTGTCTGTGTGGGGATCCCACAGTATATCTGAACTGCTAAAATTTGGCACAAATTTCTGATAAAAAACATGGATTGTGGGACTGCTCTTTTGTTGATTATATGGGAAACTCCCCAATTATCTTTGACTTTGTATTCCAGGGGGCCATTTGTCCATGTCCAATGACACGGCTTAGGAAGGTGACTTGGGCTTTGGCAAATTCACTTTTAGCCACGTTTATCACAAAGCCTGCCTCACAAAGTCAATTGAACAATTCTGAAAAATGTTGCAAATGTTCCTTCCACGTGTGATTAAAAATCACCAAGTCATCAATATTACACAATTGGGTAATCTGGACATGACCTTATTGGTTAGTCTCGGAAATGTGGCTAGTGCATTTTTCATAACAAATGGCATAACTTTAAATTGATACAGTCCATTTGGCATTACAAATGCTGAAACTGTCTCCATTCTTTCAGACAACAGTATCTGCTAGTATCTTCAGAGCAAGTCTAACTTAGAAATATAAGCTGCTTGTCCCACATTTTCAACACAACCTTCCAAACATGGAATTGGATATGCATCAGTCTTTGTGACTGCATTGACTTTGCGATGGTCCACACAGCCATTGGGTACAATCTGGTTTTACCATGAGTAATGAGATCCAGTCACTGTAACTCACTGCAAATATGCATGTGTTCAATCTCCTTTTGAACCTGTGCCAACTTTAGCAGGTTATGCCAATAAGGATGTTACTTAATCAGAACAGCATTTCCAAATCTACAAAATGCATAGTTAGGTTAGTATTTCCCAGCATATTACCATCCCTATGTGATGGTAATAATTCTTTCAGGTCATTTAGATTTTCCTCTGGAAGGTGACTCAATAATTTGTCCCAAATTTTGGCAACTTCAATACTGTCCAATTTAATTCGAGGAATGTCCAATTCAGAATGTCCAATTCAGAATCCTATGAACTGAGTTCTTCCCTTTGTGGGTGGCACGGTGGCACAGTGGTTAGCACTGCTGTCTCACAGCACCAGAGACCCGGGTTCAATTCCTGCCTCAGGCGACTGACTGTGTGTAGTTTGCACATTCTCCCAGCGTCTGCGTGGGTTTCCTCCGGGTGCTCCGGTTTCCTCCCACAGTCCAAAGATGTGCAGGTCAGGTGAATTGGCCATGCTAAATTGCCTGTAGTGTTAGGTAAGGGGTAAATGTAGGGGTATGGGTGGGTTGTGCTTCGGTGGGTCGGTGTGGACTTGTTGGGCTGAAGGGCCTGTTTCCACACTGTAAGTAATCTAATCTAATCTCTGTGTTGTACCAATAACAAGTCTCCTTTGACTTTCGTTCCCTGTCAAAATATCTTTTGAGCATATTCACGTGACATACTTAGATTTCTTTATGTCTCAAGTCCCTATCAAGTAGTTCACCTCACTCAAGCCCCTTTCAATTTGAAAGGACCCGCTAAACCTTGCTTTTAAAGGTTCACCTACCACTGGAAGTAATACTAATACTTTATCTCCGATAGCAAAATTGTGATTTTTAAGAATTCTTGCCTGCTTCCCGTTTCATCATGTGCTGTGATACTTGTAAATGCTGTCTAGCCAACTCCTCCATTCTATTTAATTGATACAGTCCATTTGGCATTACAAATGCTGAAACCGACTCCGTTCTTTCAGACATGCAGTCCAAATACGTAGTCTCTGAATTATGACTTACCAATTTCTCCTTAATCAATTTTTGCAGTCCTCTCACTTCACACCCAAAAACTAATTCAAATGGACTGAATTTGGTCAATTCATTTGGTGCAACTCTGACAGCAAGTAGTACAAACAGAATTCTTTTATCCCAATCATCTGGATCATCATAGAGTCATAGAGATGTACAGCACAGAAACAGACCCTTTGGTCCAATGCTTCCATGCCAACCAGATATCTCAACCCAACCTAGTCCCACCTGCCAGCAACTGGCCCACATCCCTCCAAACCCTTCCTATTCATATACCTATTCAGATGCCTTTTAAATGTTGCACTTGTATCAGTCCCCATCACTTCCACTGGCAGCTCATTCTATACACGTACCACCCTCTGCATGAAAAAAAACTGTCCCTTAGGTCTCTTTTATATCTTCCCCCTCTCAGCCTCAAGTCTTGACTATAAGTCTTCAACATGGTATTTAATGTCTTCTGCCATCTTTTTCACGCTTCCTGTGATTCTGGATCTAGTAGATTTGAATGGTTTTATTCCTAAGCTGTCCATAACTTCCTTGAACAATTTTGATGTGAAATTTGACCCTTGATCTGATTGTATCTCTGTGGGTAGTTCATATTTGAGTAATTCCTCTACAATCATTTTAGCTGTGATATTACATAATGGAACAGCCTCTGGAAATCTAATGGACACAACTATTATTGTTAACAAATACAGTTTCCCACTTTTTGTTTTAGCTAAGGGTCCTACACAATCAATTTAGACTCTTGTGAAAGGTTCCTCAAATGCAGGGGCTGCTGTCTACTCCAATATTGTCATCCCATTCCCCTCTCAGTTGAAGCAAAACACTCAGACACAGTATGGCTTTATCTCCAAGTTTATTCCAGGCTCTGGAGGGAGAGAGAATGATCGCCCATGTACACAAGACATAAGTTCTTGGTCTTCTCTGAAACAGCAGTTTCTTAATGAATTAAGAGATTAGATTCCCTACAGTGTGGAAACATGCCTGTCAGCTCAACAAGTCCACACCGACCCTCCGAAGAGCTACCCACCTCTATATATAGTCATTTACAGGGAGAAGCATCCAGATAAGATAACATACATATTGATTGAGTGATCGTTACAATCAGTGAGTGTCTATAGTAAAGGGCAACATAGTGGTTAGCTACTGCCTCACAGCGCCAGAGACCTGGGTTCAATTCCCGCCTCAGGCAACTGTCTGTGCGGAGTTTGCACATTCTCCCAGTGTCTGCGTGGGTTTCCTCCGGGTGCTCCGGTTTCCTCCCACAGTACAAAAATGTGCAGGTTAGCTGAATTGGCCATGCTAAATTGCCCGTAGTGTTAGGTGAAGGGGTTTATGTAGGGGAATGGGTCTGGGTGGGTTGCTCTTTGGAGGGTCGGTGTGGACTTGTTGGGCCAAAGGGCCTGTTTCCACACTGTAAGTAATCTAATCATTAGGCCATCTGCTATGACATACTGAATGTACTTAACCTTGATAGCTGGCTTCACATAATGAATACTTCTCACCTTGTTAACTGACCTTACATACTGAATACTATCTAGCTCTACATAATGAATGCTTTTCCATCTTGTTCACCCATTACCCTTGCCTCCAATACCCCGCTGTCAACTGCAAGTTCTTATCTGATCTGAGTCATGCTCAGCTGAACCCCTTGTTTCACAAAACTCAGAACTGAACTCTTCCCCCAACCTGCTTATACCCTATACACATTGTCACAGGAATAGGGATTAAAGGTGCTGGTTTTATCACTGCCTGCGGTTTTCCAATTACTTGATCCCTCAATGACCACCTACTGGTAGTTAATGCGCCAGCTGCAACACCTCCTTTTTATAACCCATTGGCAATACTTGATGAACTTCTGTCAATTTCCCATCTGCCTGAACATACGATGGTCTCCATTTCTTCATTAAGACATCATTTTTAAGATAGAAGCAGACCAGGATACGTCTAGCTTCTTCTTCCATGTGTGCTTTTTGAAAAAGTTGGCTTAGTTTCTCATCTTTCTACTGTAATTCAGTTAATTTTACTAAATTAAAGATGTCTGCTTTGTCACTTATCTGCTCCTGTTTTCTCTTAACCATTTGATCAAACAACCTCTGATCATTCCACCTTCTTATCTATACTCTTTGATCTCTCCTGTTTCAACTGGTGACTTTGTAACTTCGTTACCACACGGTCAGGAAAAATTCCGGGATATGCATCTTTTAATAGCTTAGTTGCCCGAGTTTCCACCAGTTTTTCAACTATGTTAGGCAGCACTCCTACCGTGAACCAGTTATATGATTAGCAAGGACAAATTGGATTCCTGGAGCTGAGTGTTGTCCAGTACTCCTACATGACTTCTCCACTCTTCACTGGACACTCTAGCTTCACTCTATATAATTGAGCGCTTCTTGTCTTACCGTGAATTCCTATTACCAGCACTTTATCTGGCAGCAATCCTTCAGAAGTACATCTGTATCTCTTAATATTATAACCTCTTCACCTGCTGTTTCTGGCCTATACAAGTAAACTTTATCTTCCATGACTATATGGTTTAAGAAGATCTGGCACTCCCTCCTTAACTAACTTCCGACCGGGCTGTACATTCTGGTGCAGCTTTCTGTTACCACTCCAACAAAATTCACTGGCTTCTCCTGTTCTCCTACATCTGGGTTCCCAGTGCTTTTCCTAACCCACCAACACTGATTTCTTTACAGCAATGAAAACATGGAGCTTTTTAACCTTCTCTTTCCCCTTCAAGGGTTTCCTTTTTACCCTGTGGTAAGTTGTCCTTATGATCTTCACTAAGTTCACCTTTCCCTTATCACGTGCAGATTTCTCTTTTCCCTAATTTCTATCCCGCATGGATTGAAATTTATGTTGGAAGCCAAATTTTGATTTATGAACCAACTCATGCTCACCAGCCACTTCAGCTGCTAATCTTGCCGTTTTAACTCTCTGCTCTTTCACATATGTTCTCACTACCTGAGGAAGTTAATTTTTCAACTCCTCCAAAATAACTGCCTCTAAGAGCATCATAGGTTTGCTCTATTTTTAATGCTCTTATCCACCAATCAAAATTACTTTCTTTGATCCTTTCAAACTCAATGTAGGTTTGACTAGGATCCCTCCTTAGATTCCTGAAATGATGTCTGTAAGCTTCCGGAACAAGCTCATATGCACTCAAACTTGGCTTTCTTCACCTCCTGATACACCCCAGATACGTCCTTTGATTGTGATGCCAATACTTCACAAGCTCTACCGACAAGTTTAGTTTGGATCAACAAAACCCACATGGTCAGAGGCCACTTAATTTGTTTAGCTACCTTCTCAAATGAAATGAAAAAGGCTTCTACATGCTTCTCATCAAATTTAGGCAATGCTTGAATATATTTAAACAGATCGTCATCAGGCCTTGGGCTACCACGGGTTTGCTCATCCTCACATCTTCCTCACTAAGCTGAAGTTCAGCCTTCATATTTTTAAGCCGAATTTCCTCCAAATGTCAATTCCTCAAGTTCAAACTCTCTTTCTTCCTTTCCTCTCTCTCCTCTTTTTGTTCTACTCAAGCAATTTGTTCTTTTTTTCTTTGCTCTGCTTTTAACTGTAATTCAAATGGTTTCATTTCTTGTGCCCTTCCCTTTTCTTTTGCCTCTAACTCAAACTGCTTCATTTTCAATTGAATTTTAGCCATCTCTCCTTTCCTCAGGGAAGGAGGCAGCTCCAACTCCAGCTTGACTGCCAATTACAGAGTTTTTCCTTGTTCACCTTTTGTAAAGCCCCCAAAGTCATTTTTTCTACCTCCAGAAAGCTCTTAGTGACTGAAAGAGCCATTATTACACCAAGCACTGTTTAAACCAATTGAATTCAACACCCTGAACAAATGACACAAACAGCTACTGCCTTTGAGTCCAGCAACCTTAATCCCAAATCAGAACTATAGAACAAATCCGGCAAAGAGCCCCCAGTCTGCTAGGGGCCAAGCAAATCTTCTCAAAACATGTAAAGAAGGTAGCACAGGGCCTAACTTTTCTAGGTGTTTTCAGCAGGTGTAAGTGTGGATATTCCAGGAGTGATGCAGCTGGCCCAATCAGTTTTAAACAAAACAGAATTTATTTATATACAAACAAAAGAAAACCAAATTTAGAATAACATAACTATTTCAAAACCCAATCAACTCAATCGCAATGTAATGATGCTGATCCAAATATTTGCACCATCCCCATAACCACCCCCTTGGCAAAAAAAGGCAAAATCAAACACAGGTTCTTACAGGAGAGATGTCAGAGAGAAGATCAGCATGGAGCTGTTTCTTTGACCAGTAGCCTCAAAACTGACTGCTTGCTAAAACCAAATCAACCCAAACCCTGAACTGGGAGAACGGTCCACGCCCCTTTCATTGTATAAGTGTTTTAAAATAAAGACTTGAAAGCATTCTCAAGTAGATAAACATAGACATATCAGAACCACAGACTTTACAATCCCTCTGCAAAAAAATCAAAGGACAGCATAGCCTTGTTAAAGGAGCATCATCGTCACAAACTTATTATCTAAAGCCAAAGAAACTTTGGAGTACTTCTGTGCAGACGGATCTGGTTAACCTTGTGCACAAATCAGTTAAAACTAGGTATGCAGGTAGAGTAGGTAAATCAGGAAGGAAAATGGAATTTTGGCATTTATTCTTAAAGAAAGTGTATAAAAAAGTAGAGAAGTGTTGCTGCAATTATACAAGGCATAATGAGACTGTACCTGGAGGATTGCATACAGATTTGGTTCTCTTGAAGAGAGATGTAGTTACATTGGAAGCAGTGCAGAAAAAATCTACTAGATTGATTTCAGAGAGGAGGGGTTTGTTTTATGTAGAGAGATTGAGCAGTTTAGGCTAACATTCTCTGGAGTTTAGAAGGATGAAAGGAGATCTATTTGAAACTGAGATTGAGAAGCTCAAGGGGATTCACAAAGTGAGTGAAGAGAGATGTTCCCTGTTGTGGAGCAATCTACAGAGGTCATAATTTTAGGATAAGTAGCAGATTTAAAACCAAAACAGAGGATTGTGAATCTGAAATTCACTACCCCAAAGTGTAGTGGATGAGTAAAGTTAAGGAGGAGATACAGACTTTTTAAATCAGTAAGGCGTTGAAGGGTTAAGGGGAGCACACATGAAATTGTACTGAATGGCAGTGCAGGCTGAAGGTGCTGAACTGCCTCCTCTGCTCCTAGTTCTTAAGTTTTAAAGACAGAATATTACTGAAGTCCAGAAACAGTTCAACTGCTGGCATTTCAGTAAGATGATGATGGATCAGGTAAAAACATGTTTTATTTTTATTCCTAAAAATGATTTTTTTATATTCTAATTTTAAAATATTGCCTTATGCCTAGTTTTTTTTTAAATCAACTTGCCTGCACACTCGATCCTAGGAAATGACTGTGGGTACAGTGTTTCTCGCCACCAGTCTGGTTCCTCCTTGCAGTCACTCTCTCCTTCCTGGTTGAAGTCTGAAGAGGGAACCTGCCATGACAAAATGAATAAATCAGTAAAATGTTTGAACAAGTCATTGTTTTTCATTTTCATCAAAGCACAAAATTTTGATCAACCTTTACAAATCACTGCTTGCACACACTGTACAATATTTTGAGAAGTCTTCATGGCAAAACAGAGGACAAGAAAATTTCGTAACTTACTCAATCAGCCATTTTACGAATTATTGTGGTATTAAGAGTCCACAGTCGATGGGATTTGTTGACAGATACTCTATACGTATGTTTATTCAGACATAAATTCCAGCTCAGATGACAAAATTTAAAAATAGATTGCGTCACAGTCAAAGTGGATAATATGGAAAAATTTGAAATGCAAAATCTTCACGTGAGTCACATTCAATGATACTATATGCCACATCCATGCAACATTTCAAAAGTGGAAGCAACACACAAACAAAATCTGTATTTGAAGAGCTCATTTAAAAGTGGGCAGCTACAAATTTCAGGTCTTGCTTTGGCTCATTAAGATTTCTTCTAACTCACAAACTCAATTCTTAACAGAAAGGTAGAGCCGACTGCAAATTTGAGTCTTAACAAATCTCCTTACGTATAAACTGGAAGGATATCAGAATGCAGTGATAGATGGGTTTAATGAAACAACTTTAAATCTGGAAATAGATATGAAGCCGAGTGCAAGAATATTAAGCCAGGTTTCGCGGTAGAAGGGCATCTAACAGCATTTGACATCTGTATCTTCAGTTAAAGAAATGTTGCCCAAACATTATTGAAAACTTAAATTGTTGGGCCCAGAAAGATATACATCAATACTTAAATGAACATTACAATAAATTTAAACTTTAGGAAATAAGCAATCAAGTGAAAAGCTGTATAAATCCAAAAGGTTCATCCAATGTGCAAGCAGGTAAAAGAGAAAGGGGGTAATGGAAGAATGAAATAGGAGATAGAGGAAAGATTTATTTTAAAATGCTTCTGAAACATTCAAAACCTTTAAGAATCAGACACCACACTTTAGTGTCAGAGAAGCTAATTGGTGAAAGAGAACTTATTCTAATTATTAACGTTAAATATCAATGGCAGGGTTAGTTTGTGTCCACTTACAAACCATAGTTTTATGACATTCAATTCAATGGTGAAATAGACAATGAAAACACATTTTGATAAAGTTAATTGCAGAAAACAGCAACTCAGACAACTAATTGTATATATTCACATTTTACAATGTGTCTGTCTCTTTACCTGCAGCTGCAGTAACATTTATGCAGGAATAATTGCAAACACCATGGAACCTCACCGTTATTTTGACAGCAGATTCTGGCTCATCATATTGACCATTGTTTCCTTGAACACTGATAGCAGGCTGCCAGTCTCCTTGGAAAACTGCCTAAATATAAAATGAAGAAAAAAGTGACTAGTTTGAAGTATGAGAAGTTAGTACCAATAGTAATTTCAGCATTGAGCCCATTCATGGCTTTTTGTTATAGATGAAATAATAGCAAATACAATACTCTTATTTTGACCCCTTGACACTTGATCAGAAGATTCACCGAGTTTAGAATTTTCCTAAGTAATTTATCAGATGAGTCTATCATGATTCAACGTGGATGAAAATCATTATTGCTGGGTGTTTGGGGTTGAAGCATGTCTGTTTTAGTGTTAGAAATGTATGGCTGCAAGAATGAACTAAGGCTAGTTCAGGACTTATGAAAGGCAACAAAAACAGGACATACTTATTACTCTTCCATAAACTGAAGGCAATTTGGCAATGAGCTCGTCACTAACTGATCAAGAAGCTCTCGTTTGTTCTCCAATTTACACTTGATTAGATCCTCCTAGCTGTAGTAAAAGGAAGGTTGATATAATTAATCTCAGCATCCTACATTTGGGTGAAGAGCAGTACTGACCAGGATTCCTGCTCATTCGTTACTAACCTTGCTGTCACTGGATTAACTGTTACACCTCTTGCAAACACTCACCATCAGGCTCTCTGTGAATACCGATCACAACAGTAAGGTCCTAAGGAATTAACACCTTCAGGTGAGGTGTCGAGGTAAATATAAGACCATAAGACCATAAGACATAGGAGTGGAAGTAAGGCCATTCGGCCCATCGAGTCCACTCTGCCATTTAATCATGGCTGCTGGGTATTTCAACTCCACTTACCCACATTCTCCACGTAGCCCTTAATTCCTTGTGACATGAAGAATTTATCAATCTCTGCCTTGAAGGCATTTAGCGTCCCGGCCTCCACTGCACTCCACGGCAATGAATTCCACAGACCCACCACTCGCTGGGTGAAAAAATGTCTCCACATTTCTGTTCTGAATTGACCCCCTCTAATTCTAAGGCTGTGCCCATGGGTCCTAGTGTCCTCGCCTAATGGAAACAATTTCTTAGCGTCCACTTTTCCAAGCCATGTATTATCTTGTAAGTTTCTATTAGATCTCCCCTCAACCTTCTAAACTCCAATGAATACAATCCCAGGGTCCTAAGCCGTTCCTTGTTATGTTAGACCTACCATTCCAGGGATCATCCGTGAGAATCTCCGCTGGACACGGTCCAGTGCCAGTATGTCCCTCCTGAGGTGTGGGGCCCAAAACTGGAAACAGTACTCCAAATGGGGCCTAACCAGAACTTTATAAAGTCTCAGTAGCACATCGCTGCTTTTATATTCCAACCCTCTTGAGATAAATGACAACATTACATTCGCTTTCTTAATCACGGAATCAACCTGCATGTTTACCTTTAGAGAATCCTCGACTAGCACTCCCAGATCCCTTTGTACTTTGGCTTTATGAATTTTCTCACCGTTTAGAAAGTAGTCCATGCTTGTATTCTTTCTTCCAAAGTGCAAGACCTCACATTTGCTCATATTGAATTTCATCAGCCATTTCCTGGGCCACTCTTCCAAACTGTCTCGATCCTTCTGCAGCCGCCCCACTTCCTCAGTACTACCTGCCTGTCCACCTAACTTTGTATCATCAGCAAACTTCGCTAGAATGCCCCCAGTCCCTCCATCCAGATCATTAATATATAATGTGAACAGCTGCGACCCCAACACCGAACCCTGTGGGACACAGCTTGTCACCGGCTGCCATTCCGAAAAAGAACCTCTTATCCCAACTCTCTGCCTTCTGTCAAGGCAGCCAATCCTCAATCCATGTCAGTAGCTCATCTCGAACACCAGGGGCCCTCACCTTACTCAGCAGCCTCCCATGAGGCACCTTATCAAAGGCCTTTTGGAAGTCTAGATAGACCACATCCACTGGGTTTCCCTGGTCTAACCTACTTGTCACCTCTTCAAAAAATTCCAACAGGTTTGTCAGGCACGACCCCCCCTTACTAAGTCCATGTTGACTTGTACTAATCCGACCCTACTCTTCCAAGAATTTAGCAACCTCATCCTTAACGATGGATCGTAGAATTTTACCAACAACCGAGGTTAGGCTAATTGGCCTATAATTTTCCATCTTTTGTCTTGATCCTTTCTTGAACAATGGGGTTACAACAGCGATCTTCCAATCATCCGGGACTTTCCCTGACTCCAGTGACTTTTGAAAGATCTCAACTAATGCCTCCACTATTTCCTCAGCCACCTCCCTCAGAACTCTAGGATGTAGCCCATCGAGGCCAGGAGATTTGTCAATTTTAAGACCTTTTAGCTTTTCTAGCACTCTCTCTTTTGTAATGGCAACCATACTCAACTCAGCCCCGACTCCCTTTAATTGTTGGGATATTACTCATGTCTTCCACTGTGAAGACTAACGCAAAGCACTTATTAAGTTCTCCAGCTATTTCCTTATCTCCCATCACTAGCCTTCCAGCATCAATTTGAAGTGGCCCAATGTCTACTTTTGCCTGTCATTTGTTTCTTATGTATTGAAAGACACTTTTACTATCATTTCTAATATTATTGGCTAGCCTACCTTCATATTTGATCATCTCCTTCCTTATCGCTCTCTTTGTTATCCTCGGTTTGTTTTTGTAGCCTTCTCAATCTTCTGATTTCCCACTGCTCTTGGCCACTTTATAGGCTCTCTCTTTTTCTTTGATACATTTCCTGACTTCCTTTGTCAGCCATGGCTGTCTAATCCCTCCCCGGATAATCTTTCTTTTCTTGGGGATGAACCTCTGTACTGTGTCCTCAATTATACCCACAAACTCCTGCCATTTTTGCTCTACTGTCTTCCCCGCTAGGCTCTGCTTCCAGTCGATTTGACAGTTCCTCTCTCATGCCCTCATAATTACCTTTATTTAACCGTAACACCATTACATCCGATTTTGCCTTCTCTCTTTCAAACTGCAGACTGAACTCTACCATATTATGATCGCTGCTTCCTAAGTGTTCCCTTACTTTAAGATCTTTTATAAAGTCTGATTCATTACATAGCACTAGGTCCAAAATAGCCTGCTCCCTGTGGGCTCCATGACAAGCTGTTCCAAAAAGCCATCCTGTAAACATTCCAAGAATTCCCTTTCTTTGGATCCACTGGCAACATTATTTACCCAGTCCACCTGCATACTGAAGTCCCCCATGATCACCGTGACCTTGCCTTTCTGACATGCCTTTTCTATTTCCCGGTACATGTTGCGCCTCTGGTCCTGACCACTGTTAGGAGGTCTGTACATAACTCCCATTATGGTTTTTTTGCCTTTGTGGTTCCTCAATTCCACCCACACAGACTCCACATCATCCGACCCTATGTCATTCAGTGCCATAGATTTAATTTTGTTCTTAACTAACAAGGCCACCCCGCCCCCTCTGCCCACCTCCCTGTCTTTTCGATAAGTTGTAAATCATTGCATGAATAAATCTGAGATGACATTTTCACAAGAAGCATTTCAATAAAAGAATCTGAAATGTACACATATGCAGCTAAATTCAATTTAGCTTTGTGAAATGTTAAAGGCAATTCAAAACGGTGATTCCTTAGGGGCCAGGCTTGAGGCTTTGGTCTCGACATCAAAGCCATTTTCATTTTTATTCCATTTTGATGGGAACTTTTCCAGAAGCGATCAGCTATCACTACAATAAAATACATCTGATGCAGATTGTGAAAGGTGACCCTCTAATTGGTATCAAAAACCTGAAAGGTGAGGCAATAATTTCCAACTCACTGTGGTTTCTATGGTATAAGAACCAGCAAGATTGGGACAGAGACCATGCTGGATTTCAGATCTTGCTATTGTTCAGGTTGGATGTGAAGTGCTGGAGGTTTTGTTCTATCTTCAGATGCTGCTGGATCACTCACACTGCCAGGTTTTTCATTCCGAATTTTACTATAACAAATCTTTGGCAATGATCTCTCCCTTCACAATTCTGGTCAAAGTAGACCAGAATTATATTACTGGTCCCTATCACCACATACCAATAGTAATAAAGTTAACTATGAACAGTACTGTATCAACAGTTCAAGAGATGCATTGTATCTATCACATGGGGCTGAATTTTTTAAGGGCTGGGAGGTCAAGATTCAGTAAGGACAGGGGACAAAAAAAATCATAATCCCAAAAGTATTCTCTCTATCCCAATATATCAGAGTTTTAAATGGGGATGGTGAAGAGGGAGGGAGGTAACCGAGTAACAACACATTAAGCTCGAAAAGCTTGTTTAAGGACCTGAGATTTTGGGATGGGAATTTTGCAAATTTTTCTCCAGCAAATCTGGTGCACTATGGCATACAGAGGCATTCCCTATTCACAAAAGCTATCTGGAAGCCTCATGTGTTTCAGGGTGTGACCCCTCATGCAACTTACAGTTGGTTCGGAGCAAAATCATGCCAGAATCTTTGAAACTGTGGGTTGGTAAAATGAAGCGACTTTAATAGAAAGTAGTCAGGACTTCAGCACTGTCAAGAGCTTATGAATTTCAGAAAGTAGAAATAAATCAACTTTACTCTTTGTTGTGGACCTAGTATCCTCATAAACACTTTTTTTTAAAATGAGCCTGGAAAGCAGATTGCTGGGTCAGGAGTCAAAAATAACATTTTTGCCATTGAGCAGGACTTTGACTCCTCAGTAAAGTAGCTGCTTCTGGAAGTGGAAGCCATTCATTGGCACACCAACTTGAGTGTGCAGAGTTTCCCAGCAGCTGCGTAGCCTAGTGGGAACTTTGGCCAAAGGTCATTAGAACACAGGGAAAGACTGGCAAGTAATATAACTTACCTTACTGAAAGTATGTAAAAAGTGATAGCTAGATCCTTGAAATATGATCCTTTAAGGCGCATGGCTATACAGACAGTGTGAAGGTGTACTAACATTTGTTTCCACTAGTTTCTGCTGCACACAAACCTCAGATTCACACAAACAAGAAAATTTGGAGGGAATACAGGTTGAGGGCTACAAGGAGCTGGCATGAAAGAGGACTGGGGCCTGGGGCAAATCAGCCCCATGAACCTACAAAATAAAAGGACAGGCTCAAGAGACTGAACGACCGACTCCTGTCCTATTTATAGAACACAGAACAATACAGCGCAGAACAGGCCCTTTGGCCCTCAATGTTGTGCCAAACTGTGAACTATTCTCAGCTCATTCCCCATCCACTATCCCATCATCATCCATGTGCTTATCCAAGGATTGTTTAAATCTCCCTAATGTGACTGAGTTAACTACACTGGCAGGCAGGGCAGTCCACGCCCTTACCACTCTCTGAGTAAAGAAGCTGCCTCTGACATCTCTCTTAAATCTATCACCCCTCAGCCTGTAGTTATGTCCCCTCGTACAAGCTGACATCATCATCCTAGGAAAACGTCTTTCACTGTCTACCCTATCTAATCCTCCGATCATCTTGTATGTCTCTATCAAATTCCCTCTTAGCCTTCTTCTTTCTAATGAGAACAGACCCAAGTCCCTCAGCCTTTCCTCATAAGACCTTCCCTCCAGACCAGGCAACATCCTGGTAAATCTCCTCTGCACCTTTTCCAACGCTTCCACATCCTTCCAGGAATATGGGGACCAGAATTGCACACAACATTCCAAGCCGCACTAGCGTTTTGTATTGTTGCAGCATGATATTGCGGCTCCGGAACTCAATCCCTCTACCAATGAAACCTAACACACCATATGCATTCTTAACAGCACTATCAATCTGGATGGCAACTTTCAGGGATCTATGTACATGGACTCCAAGATCCCTCTGCACATCCACACTACCAAGAATCTTTTCATTGACCCAGTACTCTGCCTTCCTGGTTATTCTTCCCAAAGTACATCACCTCACATTTAGCTGCATTGAACTCCATTTGCCATTTCTCAGCCCAATTCTGCAGTTTATCCAAGTCCCCCTGCAACCTGTAACATTCTTCCAAACTGTCCACTACTCCACCAACATTAGTGTCATCTGTAAATTTACTAATCCATGTGTCTAAGTCATTTATAAAAATGACAAACAGCAGTGGTCCCAAAACAGATCCTTGTGGCACACCACTAGTTACTGGACTCCAGCTGAATATTTTCCATCAACTACCACTTGTTGCCTTCTTTCAGAAAGCCAGTTTCTAATCCAGACTGCTAAATCACCCTCAATTCCATGCCTCTGCATTTTCTCCAACAGCCTACCATGTGGAACTTTATCAAAGGCCTTTACTGAAGTCCATGTATACCACGTCAACTTCTCTACCCTCATCTACATGCTTGGTCACCTTCTCAAAAAACTCAATGAGGTGTGAGAGACATGACCTGCCCTTGATGAAACCATGTTGACCATCTGAATTCAAATTATTGCTTGCTAGGTGATTATAAATCTTATCTCTTATAATCCTTTCCAAAACCTTTCCTACAACAGAAGTAAGGCTCACTGGTCTATAATTACCTGGATCATCCCTACTGCCCTTCTTGAAGAAGGGCACATTTGCAATCCTCCAGTCCTCTGGTACTAAACCTCTAGACAATGATGATTCAAATATCAAAGCCAAAGGCTCTGCTATCTCCTCCCCAGTTTCCCAGAGTATCCTTGGATAAATCCCATTTGGCTCAGGGGACTTGACTACTTTCACTCCTTCTAGAATTGCTAACACCTGTTCATAACTAACCTCGATCCTTTCTAGTCTAATATCTCGTATCTCACCCTTCTCCTCTACAATATTCTCCTTTTCCTGAGTGAAAACTGATGAGAAATGTTCGTTTACCACCTCTTCAATCTCCACAGGGTCCACGCTCAACTTTCCACTTCTGGCTTTGTCTGGCCCTATTCCTACCCTAGTCATCCTTTTATTCCTCACATACCTATTGAAAGCTTTAGGGTTCTCCTTTATTCTATTTGTTTAAGAATGCTCGTTTCCTCTCTTTGCTCTTCTTGACTTTCTCCTTAAATCCTTCCTAGCTGATCTGCAACTCTCCATTGCCTCATCAAAACCAGTAAAGCCAGTAACTTGTCCACACCGTTGCAACTCTAAGAACAACTAGATGGTAAGGCTTTTCCCTATTTTATTAAGAGTTATTATGAATAAACGGCAGCTTATAAAAATCCAGTTTTCAGCAGCTGAATTTGAGACAATGCTTGTACATCAAAAATCCAAGATTTTTTCAGCTAATGATCACTTCTAATGTGTGCAATTCCTCATTTTTGAAATTTTAAAACACCTTGCAGAGTTAGATTTACCTTATAAATTTTTCTTTAAAGGATAATTCATGATGAAAGACTCAAGAAAGTGACTAGATCATTCTGTTTCTAGAAGAGATTAAATTTTCTGACAGCCCATTGGGCTAATAATATTACAAACATAGTAAAATTTATGAGTAGATTCAAATTTTATTCTGAGATGATTTTATCTAGTTTAACATTGGGATCAATGCAATTGGGAAGGTGAAAGAGCAAAAAAAAAACAATTATTGTTTCTGCACTTAATTCCTTCTTAGTGGGATCTAAGTTTCCTGTCAACGTATGTTCGAGTCACAAATACTAAAAAGTGTGTACACATGCAAAGGGAGGAGAGGATAAGATCTATACAGACTTAACAGCAGATTACAATTTATGGGGCAAGAGAGCATAAGCAAAGTGGGACTCCAAATTAAAGCTCATTTCCAACTGTTCTTTGAAAAAAATTGAAAGATGTGATTCAGATCTTTAAAATATTGATGTTATAAATAAAAAATTATACCATTACATTTCAACTATGTACAGTAAATTATAAAATCAAGTTAATATTTACTAACCACCCATAAAGAAAAACTAGGAAATCTTTCCTATAGTATGCATTTAATAATTTTAAGGTAGATTAATAAATATCTATCAGATATAGGATAGAATGTCATAAATGTGTGGAAGTAAAATTCATCTATGCATCATGATTCCTCAGCTGCTGAGATCATAAAAATGCCAGACGTGCATTGGTCATAGATAATTCTACCATGCATAACTAATTTATATCACTGCTTAATTTGGAGGCAATTAACATTTTTGCACTTGTTTTCATAGGCCTGGTTTAATAGATAACTATCTGTTCTGTAATCAGAAATGAAATATTTTGTCCTTGTTTTGGATCTAAAAAATCTTAAATCAGCTTTAAAAATGCTTTCAAAATGCAAGTTATTGGAAATCAGCCAACCTGCTTTGAGATAGCTTTTACTTTCAAGGCTGCTAAAGTAACTTTCTGAAGGGCCAAAATATGTCAGCCAATACTTTTAACTGCAAAATATGTGTCGAGTTGCAGCATAAAACTTCCCATTTCTATGTGAACAACTGTCATCTGCTAAGCAGTTTGCTTATTAACTTATTGGGCTGCTGTGTAATAATATATTTGTCACTGCAAGTTTCACCATAATGACCTGCTTACATCACAGGATTTGAGCTGTTAGTTTGAACATCAGACATAGCAATGAAACATCACATAGTAAGCGTGGGCCCATGGAAACGTCATACAGAATTTCCTTGGGCTATTAAGAGACCAAACAGAAATCTAAGTCAAATATAGTTGGAAAGGAAGTTTTAAAGGTCTGAATTATTTGTCTACTAAATGCTTTAGGAACAGTGCCTTGTATGGTTAGTTGCCTTGTCTTTTCAAAGTGTAGCAAACTTGCATAATATATTAATCAGTATATTTGGAATTTGTATTTTGTTTTAATTAAGAAGGCTGATGGATTTTGTGTAGTGCTGGGAAGGTCAGAAATGTCAGAATGTAACCTGGACAGTGACCTAAATACAGAAGTTCTAAGGCATCCTGTGATTTCAGTTCACTGCCTGGGAGTATCCCTGCAGTGTTAAAGGATAAAATGTTTCACTATTGAATTTATGACAAGCCAAGCAAACACATTTAGACAAATAGTTCAACTTTGATTTTAGAACAGAACTGAACATTCAACTTTCATTTCAAAAGAACCCAGAGTTCAATTCAGGAGGGGGAGGGAGGCAATGGCCTAGTGGTGCTATCAGTTTGTTTTCCAGAAGCTCAATATCTGGGGAACCAGATTCGAATCCCGCAATAGCAGATGATGGAATTTGAATTCCCAGAAAATCTGTGCATTAAGAATCTAACGATCATGATATCATTGTTAATTGCCAGGAAATACCCATCTGATTCACTAATGTCCTTTAGAGAAGGAAACTGCCACCCTTACCTGGTTTGACCTACATATGACTCCTTATCTACAGGAATGTGGTTGACTCTCAACTGCCGTCTGAAATGGCTGAGCAAGCCACTCAGTTGTGACAATTACTACAAAGTCATAAAAACGAAATGGATCGCCTGGCACCAGAAATAGTAACAGCAAAAAAGAAAAGCACTATCGAAGTTACACCATCCTCCTTACTAATATCTGGCGGTTACGGCAATAATGTGAGATTGCCTGTAATGTATGATTCCATAACCATCATCACCACCCTTGGATATGTCTTTTCCCACCAACAGGACAGACCCAGCAAAGGTGTTGCCTTCGGAGACCTCAACTCCTTTAAACAAAAAGACCTTGACACTGCCTGAACCAACTTTCCGGGGGGGGGGGGGGGGGGGGGGAGCACAAGAAGAATACAGAGTAAAGCTCATTCTACTCCTTGAACTAATAGCAAACTGGAAGTAAAATTTCCTTGATTCTTTGGAACTGAAAAGGCAGCTCCCCCAACACCGTCCCCATTAAACACTCCTGGGACAGGTACATCACGGGGTGAACAGATAGGAAAAACTTTCCCTACTCTTTAGACTCAAAGTAAAGTTCCCTCGACACTGCTCCCATCACTCTCCCCCAGGAGAGGGCCAATGAGAGGTTAAATACAGAGTAAGGGTTCCTCTGTTCATCTGAACTCAAAGTAAACTGAACATAAAGTCTCATCAACACTTCTTCCAACAAACAGCAGGACCAAAGGGCTTTAAAAAAAAACTCCCTCAATTTTTTCAGGGAGTGTGATGAGACTACGGCTTCAAGCAGTGTCCTTTGGCCTCCTTTATTAATGAAGAAAGCTTCAGACAGATGTCAAATGGTACGCTTAAAGCCAAAAAATTAAACAGCTTGTAAGGCTTGGGGTTTTTTTATAAAAAAATTGGAACAATAGAAGCAGACTGAATTGGTGGAGCTCCCACAGAACCAATATTATTAATTTTAGCTTTCTGCTGTTGCTGGGGTCTTGAAGTGGATGCGGAAGCTCTTGCTCCTCTGTTACAGCTAAAAACTGGAGTTCTCTTGCGACTGCTTGAATTGCATGCGAGAATCTACTTGACTGAATTTGCCTTTGCCAAGGGTGTGTTTATGGAATGTTACTATATTGGAATAGTTAATTACCAGTTGTTAATATATGTATGCATGTCATTTTGTTAAACTTTTCGATAGAGTTAGTTAAGCCATTTATTTTTACTTTGTCAGTATTTTAGCTATAGCGTAAAAATAAAGTATATTTTGCTGAAAGTCGAGTAACTTGACCAATCAACTTGCACCCGGAGACACAGAGCCTTAATGCATACCTTTGAATTAATAAAAAGGTTCAAGTCTATGCTATCTTCTTAATATATTTTGAAGGGTATTGGCCTAGTCTATAACAGGAGTCCAAAATTAAAGAATACCGAAGCAACCCTTGCAGGGGCACCCGATCAAAACCGAACACAAACAAAAAGTCAAATTGAATCATACAGAACTAAACAAAAACTAACTGATTCAAAATGACATTGTCAGACCGATGACACACTCAGCCCCTGCAGTGCCCACTGGTATCAAAAGGCCTCGACTGTGACGGATTCAGCACGCCAGTATCAGTCTCCACGGATACCTGAGCGTGGGTGTAACCGCGAAAAGAGTGGCTGTCAGGAATGACAGGCCGCTCCGTGGCCCACTGCCTGGGCCTGTCAATGGTCACCTTAGCCAGGCCCAGGTGCAGATCCACAAGGCAGCCCTTCAACCTGTCCGTCCCGTGTGCCCACAGATCAGGAGTATGGAACTGAAGTGCAACCAAAACCTAAGGTGCAGACGACTCTAGAAGAGGCCTCACCAACGACCTGTACAATCTCACCATGACATCCTAACTCCTATACTCAAAAGGACTGAGCAATGAAGACAAATGTGCTAAACACCTTAACCACCCTATCTATATGTAATGCAAACTTCAAAGAATTATGTATCTGAACCCTTAGATCTCTCTGTTCTACAACATAATCCAAGGCCCTATTTATTGCAGATGTCCTTTTTGTTTTACCAAAATGCAATACCTCACATTTATCCAAATTAACTCCATCTGGTCTTCAGTCCTTTGACCAATTGATGAAGATCTCTTTATAATGCAAGACGAACTCCTTCACTGTCCACTGCACCATAAATTTTGGTCTCATGCACAAACGTACTCATCAGGCCTTCGATAGTCTCATCTAAATCATTTATATTAATGACAAACTAAAGCGGACCCAGTATCAATCCCTGTGAAACACCATTGGTAACAGGCCTCCAATCCAAAAGACAACTCTCACCATGTCTCCTGCCATGAAGCCAATTCTGTACCCAATTGGCAAGCTCACCCAGAATCCCATGTAATCCAACTTTCCGAACTAGTCTACCATGTGGAACCTTGCCAAAGGCTTTACAGTCCAAATAAACAATGTCGACCGCTCTGCCCTCATCAATTTCTTGGTTACTTCCTCAAAACTCAATCAAGTTTGTGAAACACAATTTCCCTCATACAAAACCATGCTGACTATCCCTAATCATTCCTTACCTCTACAAATGCATATAAATCCTCTCTTTCAGAATCATCTCCAAAAACTTACCCACCAGTGAAGTCAGACTTATATGTCTACAGTTCCTCAGCTTTTCCTTTTATCCCTTCTTAAACAAAGGCACAATATTATCCACTCTCTAGTTATCCAGCACCTCACTCATGGTTATATATGATACAAATATTTTGGCACGGGGCCCCGCAATTTCCACCCTAACTTCCCACAATGTCCTGCGATATACCAGATCAGCTCCTGGAGACTTATCTACTTTTATATTTTCTAAGATGTCCAGCATTTCCTCTTCTGCAATGTGAACTGTTTTTAAACCATCAATATTTATTTCCCTAAATTCATTTTGGAAACCCAAGGTTGACCTTGGTGGAGTTCAGCCAGTATTTGCTCAGGACAATCACTCTTGCTCCCCATATTAACATGCTATCCTCTACCGCGATCTCACCTTTCGAGGGTTCAGAAAGGTTTCAATTCTGTATGTGATAGACTTTGGATTTCCCCCATTACCTTTCAATTTTGCCAGGACCGATTTGTTTCTCCAAAGTGATAATGTCAGCTATGATTGGAAGCATGTCCAGAAATTTGAAACCATTATGGACAGATCCAGTGGCAGTACCACCAGTGGCCTATCTGCCAGCAGGACGCAGCTCAATGTACCCACATTCACTACTTAGCCTCCCAGACAGTGTTCCAACTTTAATTATACATTACTATTCGAGCCCACTGCTAAATTTGACCTGAAGCAATGGGCAATACTTCCTTGTCTTCTTTAAGTATACCTAACAGGAGTCTGTGGCCTGTTATTATTACAAACTTAAGACCATAAAGGTATTGATAGAACTTTCTGACTCCAAATATGACCACTAAATCTTTCTTCTCTATCTGGATATCTTTATGCTCTGCATTAGCCAAAATCTTGGATGCACATGCTATGGGGCATTCCTCTCTATAGGGCCAGCTATGAGCTAATATTACCCCAAAGCAGTGCAGGGAAGGATTGCATTTCATTACCAGATCTTGCTTGGGATCACAGTATGCCAACACCTCATAGGGTGTTTCTTCACTTCCTTGAAAGCGATGGCTTGGCTATGCCTCCACTTCCAAGGCTGACCCTTTTTCAGGAGTTGATGCAAAGTTGCCAGGATGGAGGCCAGGTTATGTCTGAACTTTCCATAATAATTCACCAGCCCAAGGAAAGACCTAAGCTCTAGTACAGATGTGGGTACCAGGACAGTTTTGATTGCCCTCACCTCATCTTCCAACAGTTGTAACCTGGTCTTGTCAAGTCTAACCCAAATAGGTCATTTAGAGCACCTGGAACACTCATTTATCCCTTCTAAAGCATTAGCCCATCCCAGAAAACCATCTAAATACAACATTCACATTCTTCAAGTGCTCCTTATTGGTGTTCCCTGTTATTAGCAACGTCATCTAGGTGAATGGTGACCTGGGTAGACTTGTAAAATATTCTCCATCGCCCGCTGAAAAATGACACAGGCAGACAAAAACCCGAAATGGCAGGCTCATATATTAGTACAAACCCTATACTTCTGGGAATCCTCATTCAAATGCAATTACGAGAATGCATGACTCATGTCCAGCTTCAGAAAGGACATGTCCGATGTGATGCTAGGCAATCGTCTACACTCAAGTGGTATTCCCCATGCTCAGTCAGACAGGTGAGTGTGTCTACTTCCTTCGAAACACCCTTTGGCACATGCACCACTTGCCGCATATTATAATAACAAAGCCAATTGTCATGCCTGCTTGAATTCCAGTTGGGCTTCAGCTAGTAGGCTTTTTGCATAGTTATGTCATTAACCCCACATACCGAACATTTTCTCAGCATCATATTCAGGATGGTACGCCTCTGTCAGTCACCTTAACTTCGTCAAAACTTTCATTACGGATTCCCCTGGTTCTCGAACTCCAAATAAAACCAATAGCATCTCAGAATCAGAGGTGGCTTGGGGTTGTAATGACCCTTAACTAAATCCGTCAACTCTTGAAAGGTTTTAGTATTTGGTGCCTCAGGGAAAGTTAGGCTCCAAATACCTGAAAATGCTGGGGATCTGCAAGCAGTCAGAGGAATTACTCATTGTTTTTCATCTGCCCAATGTCATTTGCCCAGAAATAATAATGCATTCTTTTCAAATACCGGGACTTGTCTTAAATGGTAGGATTGAATAAGTCAAGCTTCCCAAATAATACCATAATGCCAGAAATGCTTATGCCAACTCAAAGCTGACTATCTCAAGTGAATTTCTTCAGGAGCGAGCTTTGTTCTTTTCACCACTGAAGTAACTCCACAGAGGCCAATATCCAGTCACCAAGTCACCTTTTATTTACGTGGAAAGTCCTTGACACTGATCCAGCACTCTGTCAGAATGTCTAACACTCCTACTTTTAATCTGTCAGCCAGAGCTCCCTGATAGGAACGCATTCTATAAGGTCCACCTGGCTGATCTCGTTACAAGAAACACTATCATTCTCAAAGATAACTAGGGATGGGCATTAATCCTAGTTAGCCAGTGGCACCCTAGTCCCAAAGACTTAAAATAGAAAACCAGTTTCCCCTATCAGGTGAATCAAATCAGTTCAGGGCGCTCAGTAACCTCAGTTGAAGTGGTTTCTCATCTATGGAGCTTCTAAGTCAGGGGAGTGTGTGTATAAATCATATTGCTAGAACCATATTGCTAAAAAGCTCAGATCATCAGAAGTGAGATAATGCCTGCAGACTGGGAAAGGAATTGTAAGCCATCTCTGTAGTCCAAAAGAGAGATTCTGGAAGTGAATTAAAAAAAGGATTTTTTTAAAGTTGAGATAGCAGTCATATTTCTCTGGGAGTGTTTCCGATAGATTGCATCAGGGGAGGCAATGGCCTAGTAGTATTATCACTAGACTGTGAATCCAGAGACCCAGATAATGTTCTAGGGAGCCGTGTTCAAATCCCACCATAGCAGATGGTGTAATTTGAACTCAGTAAGATCTGGAAGAGTCTTATAAAAACTGTGAATCCATTGTCGATTGTTGGAAAAGCCCATCAGGTTCACTAATTTCCTTTAGGGAAGGAATCTGCCTCCTTACCCTGACAGGCCTGCATGCGACTCCAGACACACAGCAATGTGGTTGACTCTTAACCACCCTCAGAGCAACTAGGGATGGGCAATAAATGCTGGCTTGACCAGCAACACCCTCATCCTACGAATGAATTTTTAAAAATGGTAGCGTTGGTAAAATTGTTGACATTTTCTTACAATGATTGCGAGATCTTTGTCTGAATCATAAAATACTTTCCTTTCCATAATAATGTTCTATTATCAAAGAATACCTGCAGTATCGTGTCAGTAGATTTCAGTAACTAACCATTATAATCATCTGCAAAACCTAAATGTGTGATCAATCATGTTAGATTCCATTCCAGATCACATTTCTCCTACATTCTATCAGCTGGGATTATAAAATATGATACTAGATCTGATGGATATCCTACTGACCATCTTTGCCAAAATGGAAATACTGATTATTTAGTAGGGGGCACAGGTATTTTAATGCATAAAAATACATTTTTGTCTGGAGGGAGCCAGCATATAAAAATGCACATTCATGGTCAGCATGATGAGATACTCGGAGCAAAATTGAATCATAAGTAGTTATCCTCTCTCTTAAATCTCTCTTGACATTTCAAAAGCCGAAAACATTTAATTAACCTTGATCTGATGCAGTCAATTGGTTGAGCTATTATCCACAGTATGAAAACCTGCTCTGATATATTATATATTTATTTACTCTATCTTTAGACCACAATGCAAAACCAGCCACAGGGACAGCGTCCTGAATCAATGACCACCTTCAGTTTCACATTAGTTCTGTTAAGGATATCATTCAAATATGGGATGGTCTGGAAGACTACTCCCTTCAACATTTCAGTCCTCATCAAAGCAGTCTAACTTAAAAAGATATCACTTCAAAGTACAAAACATAAGTTTTAAAAAAAAACTTTATTTTAGACATTTGTCAAAATCAAGACTGGTTCGAGGATAAGAAGAAACCATTGACAAGAATCAACGTAGAATTGAGTTTAATTTTGTGCGGGTAGAATACCCACAGTTAATAACTGAACCCTCAGTATATTGAGGATCAAAGGAATTACATATTAAATAGAGAAAGGACTTGAAGATGACAACGAATGCTCTAAAATAGGACTGACATCATAAAAAGGGATACTACTGGATTGTCATTCATGTTCACACGACCTGCAGCAAAAGGAAGCTGCTTTAGCTCCCCCCCCACCAGTCTAGGTCAGACTCTATTCAATCACATATTATAAAGTTCACTTCTAATTTCACAAAAAAAGTGATAAAATGAAGGGCATTTGCTTGATGGCAGTCCATCACGCTTGTTTGAGAAGTACATACTTATTGATGATGCCCAGATCTTAAAAACAGAATTTCTTTTCAAAGAGCACAAAAATGTTAAAACTTGAATGATCTCAATGAATTATTAACATTTTGGTTCTGTACTTCTATTTGTAAATATTATCATGATCAATGATACTGTGAAATTCTATAAATCCATAACATCTTTGTTTAATATATACAATGAATAAAAAATGATAAGTATTCTGTCTTCAGACCTTCTTACTAAATAATACTTTTTTTCTAATATATTCGAACACGTTTAAGAGCATAAGACACAGGAACAGGAGAATGCCATTCAGCATAATCGAGTTTGCTCTGTCATTCAATGAGATCATTGCTAATCTGATCATCCTCAACTTCATTTTCTTGCTTTTATACCACAAACTTGGATTCCCTTGAATATACTTAATAACCCAGTCTCTCTAGTTGTCTGCAATAAAGAATTCCACATGTTCATTACCCTTTGAGAGAAGAAATTGAGTAATTTTCAACTCTTCATACTTTTCAGAACCACACTCATTTCTTTGTGATCTATGTTTAGCTAATGCATCTGGAAAATGGAAGAACAAACCCTTTATGGTAAATGACTTAAGTGCTATTCCCCTCTCTCAATATGTGAAGTCAACCTTCAAAGTGGTAGGCGACCATTCACAGTTTGTACTTAAGTTAACATAGAAATTTATTGAACGAATGAATCAGTGAATAATGTGATCATAGTTATTTATAGTAGGAAGACCTTTTCCCCCTCACAGTTAAGTAGATAAACTAAGTTACAATTTTAAAAATTATTATTTATGGATAAACTTACAAACGTGCAATCTTTTCTGATGAGTTAACTGGTATTTTTTTCTATGAAACTTTCAATTACTTTGCTTTCTGATTATTCAACTCCATGAACAAATTATTGGCTGCTGCAGCTTGTTTGGAATGTTCATATTTGAAACTGGCTACAAAATAATTGGATGTCATGCATTTAAATGACAAAATCACTTGTTTTTATATCAAATTTACATCAGTTGCTCCCTCAAGCTTAAATATTACAAGTTATTTGAATGAAATTTGTAATTTTTTTTCAAGAAAGCTTTTTTTTGTACTTATTATTAAAATCCACGACTGAAACAAAAGAATGGGTGGCCATTTTCTGACATAGCATGAAGTTATTTGCCCCAGTGAAAATGTACAGATTTATTGATAGATCTTTGTTGGGAACAAAGTACTTATCTATCTATATTTGCTTGCATTAGGTAAGACAATAACCATTTTCTAGGAACTGATACTAACGTACAATTTTCTTTCCAAATTCTCTGTCTCCTTACTTTGAAAGTTTGTTATCCCTTTTACAACAGTGTAAGTTTTGACTTCATTGTGACCTATTCAACAAGAAACCTACAAAACAATTGTGTAATTTTGATACATAGTGTCTTAAAACATACCTTAGTTCACCTGATCAATGGGATAAAATCATTGCTAAATTAAGTATTCAAGTATAACCTCTCAGCAACTGATCAAGTAGCAACAAGTTACTTATTGCAACATTGTTAGGAGATGATTGCCTGAAAGAATGGTCCTTACCTCTTGTAGAGATGCTGCTCTAACATCAGTTCCCTCACTGAATCCAGAAAAGTTCCTACTTATTGTACGATTCTGGAACGCTTCCACGTTGTCACATGGTACCTTCAATTTGAAATCTATTTCACAACTATTCACACTGGTGCATCCAATTGATGCTTGTAAGTTACATTCTGGGCACTGCTGTTCTGCCTGTAAAAGGCTGCCAGAACCTTCATGAGAATCTAGGGAAGTCTGAGCACTCTTTTCCATTCCAGCTTTTTTTAGTCTAGGCAGGAATTTTCCTGATTCCAGCTCCAACTTTCCATAATAATGTCCTTCGCACTCCGCATCTTCTTCCAATGGCTTTAAATCTGCCTGTTGATCCTCAAACAAATCAGTCTGGCAGAGGACAGGTACAGCAACATCCTCCTTTTCAGACTCAAATTCTGACTCACTTCCTCCAGTTGGTGAAAGCTCAGAGGCAGATATAGGTCTGAAATGAGTCCGCGGTGAGATTCGAATAGCCCTGTACTGCGTTTTGTCAATACTATATATTTTAGGATGAAACGTTTCACTTTCTGAGTCCGAACACAGTATAGATTTGGGCTTAAAGCTTGGACTAAATGTTGCAAGCCTTTCAGGTTCAAATGAACATTCCACATGAAGAACTTGTGAAAAAGGATTGTTCAAGTCAAAGGAGGAAAATGAATACTCAACACCAGGTTCTTGACTCTGATAATTACTGCAATTCCCCAATAAATCTTCATGGAAGATGAAAGAGAACTCAGTATTTAACCTATCATCTCCTTTTCTTGTCTGGTCACATGGTGTGAATGAAGCACAAGATCTCCACAATGGTCTGTGGCCAGGAGCAAAGTTGCTACCTGGAGTCATAAAAACATCTGTACCTGCTATGGTTACAACATCTGAAGCTGCACACTGCAATAAAGTACCTTTTGCAGTATCAGGAGGAACTACACCCCAGTCTCCACAACTGTCGAATGTTTTCAGTTCTCCATAGACTCCACCAAGAATGAAAGCACTTTCTTTGTCAGTACTAATATCCCAAGGTTTGGAAGGTGCAGTGTAATCACCTACATCTATCTCTGCAAGTTCTCCGGTTGCAACGGCTTGGGCCTCTAAGTTTTCCTTCTGGCACTCCCACAGGTGATATTCAGACCGCTGCACTGCCTTTTCATGAGGCTCTTGCAGGATGTCCTGTTTTGTTACCATATCCAAACAACAGCAATGGCAACCATTCACCTCAGCAGGAAAAAAATCCTCTTCTGATCGTTCTACATCTAGTGTTGTTGCGGCATTATTTTCTGCTATGGTTGTCCAAATGTCCTTTATAACTTCTGAGCCATAGCTGTCCCCATGAGTAGCCAACTGCTCTGCAAAGATTTCCACAGTTTCATATTCCTTATTTCCTTCTTCTTCCAGCTGAATTCCACACACCGACTCCAGCTTGGATTTCTGTTTGAAAGTCATGCTTGTTATATTTCGTAAAGCTCCATCTGTTTGTGAAGGAGTGTTCTCGTGCAATAAATCTAAAAGGTCTTCATCAAGAAGGCTGGACGAAATGCCAGGGACGATACAATCAATCTCATCTGCATTAAATTTAGTGGACTCCTCCATCTGAATACCAAAGGAGGTTTCGTTATCTGAACGTGTTTCTTCAGAATGTGACCATGGACTGCAGGTTCGTGTTGAAAGATTTGAGCAATGGTCATTTTCATCAAAGGCACTATTTTTGGTCCATATAAGCAAACGAGACTGTGTTTTCCCTGGCATATCTGCCCAGCCTCCAATATCACTGTTCTGATTTGCCAGGCCAAGTCCATCAAAACAGAACGGTGACGTAGAGTTATCATATTGCACTTCAAACAGAGAAAAACAAGTAGAGTTTAAACCAGACCCTTCATTTGCTTCAGAAAAGTGTTCTTCTTGATTGCCAGTACTGCTACTTGCATCACACACTGTATTATCCACAATAGGAGAAAGCGTAATGGGGGAATCCCCAGCAAAGCTTTCTCCTTCTGCTTCATCAGAGCTGGAGCACTCCCAAAATTGAGCTATATTTGCTAGATCATTTACGAACAATCCTTCTGCATCAAGAGAAGCTTGGGAATTTGTCCATATTGCACTTTCCCTCGTCAACTGTAGTCCATCTAACACTATACAACAGTCTGCCTCAAAATCAGTTTGCTCTGTACTTTTCCGTCGAATCATACTTAAAATTCGACTCTCTCCTTGCAACGAATTTGAGGCACTAGGATCCAATATGGATTGATGAATATCCACTTCATAGAAGTGAGTAAATTCAGATAGATGCATATCATCTAAAATATCACTGTCCTTGGGATTAGAACAGCTAGAGGTCCCAGTGAGGTCGTTCGCCTCATCTAATAATGCAGGCATTTCAACAAAGTGACCATCGACGAAAGCACCTGCTGCGAGGTATGTTTGGAAATTATTGTTACTAATACAAAGACCCTGCATCGTCTCCGAAAGCTCTTCCAAAGTTAAAGATTCACTATCATTAGCAGCTACGCTATTCCGGTATGCAGTTTCTAGCTTACTTTTTCTACTTGGAGGGAACAAGTACTCTGCAATTGGTTCAGTGTACCACAATGGTTCTTCTTTGAATTCTTGTTCCCTTCCACTTCCATTGCCAAGATCTTTTATATCACTGTTGCCATTTGTTTTCCTTCTCATTTCTTTCGTAAATCTTTTTCCTTTTTTGCACAGCTGTTTGGTAGGTCCACTGCTGCTGCTCCCACAGGTGCTTTTGCGATCATCTTTGTCAACAGACTTCAAAGATAGCCTAACTTGCCCATTTCGCCCCTTTTTGTTCCGAGCAGTTTCTCTCATCTTATGTCGGATTTTAACTGCTTTGGTGGGACCTTTAAACTCATACTGGTTCCCACTTGAGCTCGAGCCTGCTTCACTGGAACCAGAGGACCATGAACGAGGGCGCATCTTTCCTTCGGACCTGTGTCTGATCTGCTTCTTTCCTGTACTGGGTTTCTGTTCTTGCAAGCCATTGTTGTGCCTATTTTCTTTTTCCTTTTTACTTCTTCTGAACATGCGACTACTACTTGTAGTGATGGTGGCCTCATTTGTTCGCTCTCTAGTGCCTTCACCTTCACTGTTGCAATCTTTTGGAGAAGACGTATCAGTGCTTGTTTGTGGAGCAGCAGATGAAGAAGAACCACCAGAAAATGAACAAGCTTTGGCCTTATTCCACACAGTCATGATTTCTTGCAGACAGATTGGCTTCTCAGAAAGAGGTGGAAATGCCTCATAATACCTAAAAACAAAATGCAAATGAGTTAAATGTTCCAGGTGACTTGGTAAATTTAAACTATTGACATCTGTTATATTTACAGCCCTTCCTGATGAAGGGCTTTTGCCTGAAATGTTGACTTTCCTGCTCCTCGGAAGCTGCCTGACCTGTTGTGCTTTTCCAGCACCACTCTAATCTCGACTCTAATCTCCAACATCTGCAGTACCCACTTCTGCCTATCGTAGTTATATTTGTCAACTTTGAATTCATTGATAACTTGAGAAGTTCCTGTAAATTAATGTTCCAGTAGTCTTCACTGAAGATACACATAACCAACACACAAGCAATGATATCAATTTTACATGTGGTAAACACATCGATTGACTTACTTTACAAAATAACCAAGATCTGTCACAGTTAAATGCCTTGAAAGAAAACAAACTACAAATATAAAGCCAGAATGTGCCCTGAAAAGATAACTGTTTTAAAACAGATCAATAAGCTTAACACTTACATTTCTACCTGATCCTTGGTGGAAGGAGATTCTATAATTTCAGGAGACTGAGATCCTTCTGCTTTCTTACTAACTTGCTTCTCTTCTGAAATTTGGAAAAAGGAAAGAGAAAGCAGAAATAAATTCAAGTTGCTCTTGTATGAATAATTATTTTGTTCATTATATTTCTCCTCAATTCATGAAAATGATGAGGTGAACTGTTGGAAAGAAATAGGACCAGATGGTAGTGTGACCTTGAAATAGTGTTAAGCGAAAGAGTTATCACATCTTCTCAGTTACTTCTGAATTCACATTGACCTAAGATATCAAACACCACATGAATACTAAAGTCAAGCTTTTGGTGTACTTTTACAATGTCAAATGGAAATGTTCACAATTGCAGAGCAAGAAAAATATGAAGTTAGAGATCATCTTATGTGGTTAGGAGGACGACCAAAGCTGTATAAAATGATTCAGCTGCTTCATCTTCTCCTAGCACACAACATTTTATATATGCTAAAAACGTTTTATGATAAAATGGCTAAATATAGTAATTCAATTGCTATGTTCTACTTCTCTTGAACAATTCAAATTTCCAATGAAGAGCAGCGGCAGTAAAGTGAAATCTACCCAAACAGTACCAGGAATCATAACCAAAAAATATGACAGGGCAAGCTACATTAAAAAAAAGGACAGAAAAGCACTTAACTAACTTACATTTGAGCTGATTCTTTTTAGTAATTTCACAAAGGTCTGATTTTTTGAACATTCATAATGCATAGTTGTAAAATGCAACAATTGATGCAAGCACAATGTTAAACTGACAACCAGCCAGACCTGAGGATGAATGGCTAAACCAAATTTGCACCATAAACATTCAATCAGCACTGCTTGAACTTCTGTGAATAAAGATGAGATCACACGGGATTCATGGGAATCTGAAGTCAGAGGCAACAGTGCAAATGATCAAATTGGAAGCTGTATAAATATTGTAACAAATGGACAAAGTTTAGAAGTTCTCTCAAACAACACTGGTTGTGTTTTATTTAAAGGAGTGAGGGGTAGCAGTGGTGGTGGTGAAGGCAGAAGAATGAAAGAGTTCTTTCCTCTAGGAATAGATGCAGGAAAAAAATGGAATTGGAAAGGTAGAGCGATGAGGGTACAAAATCTGAGTTTGATGATAGAATAGATAGGCCACATGAAATGAAAAGGTTACGAGAGTGACACAGAGAACAAGAGAGCGAGACACGGAGTGAGACACACAACACACACACACAGACAGACACAGAGGGAGAGACACAAACACAGAGGGAGAGACATGCACGAGGGAGAGACACACACACAGAGGGAGAGGAAGAGAGAGAGACACACACAGAGGGAAAGCGAGAGGGAAAGAGACAGAGACACAAGCGGGCGGGGGGGGGAAGAAGGGAGAGGGAGAGAAAGACACACACAGACACAAGGGGAGAGAGAGAATTATGCGATGCACCCACCCACACCGCACATGCTATGCACCCTCACACACACCCACCCACCTCGCATGCGACATGCACACACATTCACCAAGTGTGCGATACACACATATACTCACACCCATACCCAGTTCACGCGGGCACACACACACATCCACACCCCGAGCGCTCGACATACACACAAAAACACAAAATACACCCACATCAAGCACGTGCATACACACAGACGCCGAGCATGCAATACACACACATACCAATACACCCACCCACACCCAGAGTGTGCGACACACACACCCATACCCCGAGCGCGTGACATATGCACACACAATCCACCAACCCACACCGAGCGCGTCTCTCTCACACCACAGCACATGGCGCGTGTATACACACACACACACACACACCCAAACCCTGATCATGCGGCACACGCACACACACCCACACACTACATCCACCCACACACACCCACACCCCTAGTGCTCGACACACACACAATACACCCACAACCCGCACGTGGCACACACACACCAAGCACATAGTGCGTGCACATACACACCCTGAGCGTGTGACACACACTCAGCCCTGCAAACACACCTCCGAGTGCACAACACACACACCCAAGCGCGTGGGACCCAGACACACACCCACGCACAGCGTGCGACACATGTGCATACAGCACGTGACACACACAGAGCGCACAATGCACAGTGTGTGGCACACGTATGCACAGAGTGCAACGTACACATGGCATGACAGAAACAGAGCGACAGACAAACAGACACAGACACAGGCAGAGACAGAATCACAGAGAGAGAGAGAGAGAGAGAGAGAGAGAGAGAGAGAGAGAGAGAGAGAGGGAGAGAGAGAGAGAGAGAGGTGATTATGCTCAGATCAACATGACAATATTACTGATTACATAGCTTACATAGGTGAAAATATAAACAGAGTCAAGTCATATTTTAGGACCTGGAACTCTCATCTTGTCTAAGAACTATAACGTTTGAAACAAAAGACTGGTGTGTGGGTGCACAATCCATGGAGTTTTGACAGATATAATATTATGGTAGTCACACTATAGGCTACATTTATTGTGAATCTCATTCAGTGATGCAATGCCCAGGATGCACAGGAACATGATCACTGCAAAGTGACAACAGCAACTGACAGGAACCTCATCATTTTCTGTGATCTTACTTTCTGGGGTTTGCAGCCCACACATTTCCAGAGCTGACCAGTCTAATCAACCTCTCTGTTCAAACAAAAACTCTCCGGTTGTGGATCTGAGAAGCTAATAATTGTCCATTACTAGAATGCGTACTACACAGGTTTTAAACTCTGTTTGGCACTGTGCCTGTGCACTTCTATCCACTGCTGTAAATAATGGCCAGAGAGCTACTCTATTTGGGAGGGAAGCTCTGCCTCATTCCCAGTCTTTTCCCTCATCCCTCCATCTGGAACAGCCATGATGGTTGCCATCTGTATACACATAAGTGCTGATGATATGAAACACTAACACCGATGACAGATGTGTAGGCACTTCCTACAGCCTGTTGTGGGTCTGCAGACATCAGAGTCTGTTTTTGTGTATGTTGTCATTTTGGTGTTCATAGCAATTACCCCACATAACATGCAGGACATTGCTGCAGAATACATGAGCATCAAGCAAGGTGAAACATTACTTTTTAAAAACAGTGGCTCCAGGTAAAGCACTGTGCTTAAAGCTGAATAAATTCTCTTTTGGCTAAAGGATTTTTTAAAAAAAACAGAAAACTACAAATTGTACAAATTGGAATACAAGTGATGACAGTGAAGTCAAAATAGGAAGGAGAGGTGAAACGTGGCTTAAATTTGGTTCTGGGAGTAAACTTTTAATTGACTTTAGTACTTAAAATCTGTGCTCACCTTCTTCCAACAGAGAACTGACTAGGCTGTGTTATTAATTCAACAAGATGTGGAGGGAAAGGCTTAATGGACAATGAAGGCCTAATTCTACTTTATACTTAGCTGTACTAGTTTTTCTTCCTGAGCTTTCCAAATAAAATATCGCCATTTTTGTCTCATATTTCAGAACTCTTTCAGGATTTAAACAATGCATTAGATGAGTTAAATAATAGAAAATTGTCAATTATCCAGGAAAAAGATTTCAGCAATGCCTGATACTGTGTTTTTTCAAATGCTGCATTTTGTTAGACATTCTCATATATAGCACCTAAATAGATTCTCAGTGATGGATTGAGTATTGTACCAATGTTTCACCATCTTTGATAGTACATTTTTACACCATTATTGTGAAACTAAATTAGCAGTATAACAATAAATTTACAATCCATGGTCTTATTACATATCATTTCCATAAATTTGCTTGACAGATGCAGGTCTCTTACAAATAACTTTGCAAGTTCTGGAGGGTCAGTTGTAGCCATAAGCAGGATCTTGTATACAATATTTGACTCAATGTTCCTTCTAAACTGCAAGGATGCATAGCAATGTGAAAGCTCATGTACATGCCAGCCCCAAATCTTGCCTTCTAAATTGCCTTTCAAAAGCATCTGCAAGTCCCTGCAAACTAAATATTTATAAGGTGCTTTACCACAACTGCCAGATATCAATTTGTGGTCTTGCAACACAAGAGGAGGTAACAATTGCATTGTGCCTTTTGTATGATATATCTGTCCAACCTTTCAGCTGGCAAATAGTTTACATTTCAATGAGGCAGGTTAAAGCAATTTAATTTCTCAGACAATCCAACAGAATACAGAACAGCTGATCAACTCATTTAGATCTCAGTCCAACTTTCCTTACTGCAACAATACAAAACAATATACTTGTGCACATGAGTGCAGCAGCTTTCTTGACAAAAATAAACAAACGTAAAGCCATGCTACTCACCTTCCAAGCTTGGCATAAAACATGGTCCTTGCAGCTGTCTAGAATCCTGACCAGTCATATTTGCTTTAATGCTAACTTAATCCACGTCCACAATCATAGAACATAGAAAAGTACAGCACAGAACAGGCCCTTAGGCCCACGATGTTGTGCCGAGACTTAACCTACGCACCCCTCTACTCACTGCTACCCACCTGCATGTCCAGCAGTCGCTTAAATGTCCCTAATGACTCTGCTTCCACCACCACAGCTGGCAATTCATTCCATGCATTCACAACTCTCTGCGTAAAGAACCTACCTCAGACGTCTCCTTTATACCTTCCTCCTAATATCTTCAAACTAGAGGTTCTCTTACCAGTCAATCCTGCCATGGGGGAAGTCTCTGGCTTTGACTCTATCTATTCCTCTCATTATTTTGTACACCTCGATCAGGTCTCCTCTCTTCCTCCTCCTCTCCAGAGAGAAAAGTCTGAGCTTATTCAACCTTTATTCGTAAGGCAAGCCCTCCAGTCCAGGTAGCATCCTGGTAAACCTCCTTTGCACCCTCTCCAAAACCTCTCTATCTTTCCTGCAGTAGGGCGAACAGAACTGGACACAATCAATCAGAGGGAGGGAAGGGAGTATATAGGATCATGGACTCCCAAATACAATGGATGAGTTATTAAGCAATTTCTCTGAGTAGGCTAACAAATTGCAACAGAAAATTCTGGAAATATTCTGCAGGCCTGAAATCTGTCCATACAGCTTATTTAAGTGATAGTTTTCAGCAAAATCAGCCACTAGGTGCCTTCAGCAAATGCCTATTTAATATAATATGGAAAAGGTTTGTGTAAAGATTTGTAGCTTGGGTGCCGGTTTTTGTAATTGTGGGTATATTCGCCACGCTGGGAAGTTGTTTGATGATGTTTCATCCCCTGTCTAGGTGACATCTTCAGTGTTTTGGAACCTCCGTGAAGTGCTGCTGTGTTGTCTTGTGGAATTTATTTGGCTCTGGCTCTGCTACTTCCATTTGTTCGTTGTAGTGGCCAGTATATTGGGTCTAGGTTTATGTGCTTGTTGATAGAGTCTGTGGATGAGTGCCATGCTTCTAGGAATTCTCTGGTTACCTTCTGTTTAGCTTGTCCTATAGTCATTGCGGTGTCCCCGTCGAATTTGTGGTCCTTGTCATCTGTGTGTATGGCTACTCGGGACAGATAGTTATGGCGTTTAGTGGCTAGTTGGTGTTCGTGGATATGGATGATTCAACAACCAAAAACATGAACCGATCAATGGAACACCTATGGGCTCACCCACCTCTGGGCTCAATACAGAAGCAGTGATGCAAAGATTGGAACAAACAGCCCTACTACAAATCCAACCTCAACTCTGGATCAGATATATAGACAACACTTTTGTTCGCATGAAAAGAACAGAAAGAGAACGCACACCAGATCATCAACACCATAATGATAGGGATCATTTTACAAGCTATGAGGAAACCAACAGTCAACTCCCATTCCTAGATGGGATGGTACAAAGAACACAGAACAGTGAATGCACCACACAAGTGTACAGGAAATGTACACACACAGACCAAGTTCTGAATTAGAACAGCAACCACCCTAACACGCACACACAATAGAAGCTGCGTTAGGACCCTGTTCAAAACGGCTACGAAGGGAAAAACAACAACTCTGCAGTTTTTGCCAAGAATGGATACACCCACAACTTCATCCGCAGCTGCTTAACAGACAAACGCCACCATGGGGACATGCCACGACCCAACTCACTAACCACGCTACCTTTCTAAAAAAGAATCTCTGAACTTACAGTCAGACTTCTCCGACCACTGGGATTCATGACAGCCCATAAACTGAAAGCCACGCTCAGACAACAACTCATCAGGCCAAAAGACCCAGTACCCATCAGGTGCAAGACTAACATAATTTACAAGATTCCATGCAAAGACTGCATGAAACACTATATAGAACAAACAGGCAGTCCACATCCACGAACACCAACTAGCCACTAAACACCACAACCAGCTGTCCTTAGTAGCCATACACACAGATGACAGGGACCACAAATTCGACTGGGACAACACGACAGTCACAGGACAAGCTAAACAGAGGACAGCCAGAGAATTCCTAGAAGTATGGCACTCATCCACAGACTCCATCAACAAGCACTGACCTAGACCAATATACCAGCCCCCACAATGAACAACCGGAACTGGCAACCAGAAGCAGCAAAAACAGAACCAAATAAATTCCGAAGAGACAGTACAGCAGCGCTTCACAGGAGGCTCCACAGGATTGAAGATGTTACCTAGTCAGGGGACAAAACGTCTGCAAATCAACTTCCCAGTTTGGCGAACATACCCACAATCACAATAATATGGAAAAGGTATAAAGAAGCCCATAGATTCTGGTTATGTGAAAACTGTTTATTTTTGTTGTACAATACCAGTGAGAGATGGTTTAGCACCAAACTGAAACATAAAATTCTTTGGCAGATTTATACTGGGAGAGTCTTTTCCCTGATTGAGAAGTTCAAAATTAGAGGTCACTGTCTCAGAATAACAGTTCAGCTATTGTGAATGGAGATGACTATGTTTCTTCAATCAAAGGATTGCAAATCTTGGGAATTCCTGAACAAAGAGGTCTGTGAATGCTGTGGATATTGAATATGTTTATAACTAATCAATAGATTTTTGGATTGAAGTGAATTGAGGATAGGACAGAGTTAAGTATAAAATTAGCCCAGCAATGAGAAAAGGTCAAAGATACTGAACTGTACATTCCTGTTCCTCTTTCTTACGTCCTTTAGTCTTTGAAGAAACAATTATAAGGTTGCACAAATATATTTTACTTCAATCTAGTTGATTTTGATCTGGCTGATGTAAATTCCAAGAACAACCTGCCATTAGGCTTCATTGATAGTCAATTACTTGAAATAACAATTCTGTAGCATCATATGCTTTCCTGGTCTGTAAATCTAAAGAAAATGAATGCCAAAGAACTCCAAATTAGCATCTCTATCAACAACTAAAAACGGAGATCGACTAATATTTAAACAAATATTAGAAGTTATCAAAATACAATTTTAATGCATCAGGAAAATCTAATTTCTTCCCCAATTTAAAGCCTACATTTGAATTTTGAGAAGAAGGTCAGAATTCCATCTCAGCGAGCAAACCTATCCAGAACCTCAACCTAAGCTACAAATCTTCTCAAAACTCGCTAAGGTCAGTATTATGAACAGCCAAACAGGTTGGAAAGAAAAACTTGAATAAAATGTCAGTCTTTTGTTTGTGAACATGTGAACATTTTATCCAAGTAACCAAGACAAAAAAAACCCCTTGATGTTAGCTTTACAGTGGATTCAGGTTTTCAAATCTTCTGAAACTCTGCCAGTTTGGAGGTTTGCCATGTGACCTTTTGGATTCAGACCTTAGGTGTGCCCCCACCCCCCCTTGTAGTCTTCACATAACCGCAATAGTGAGTACTCAAAAGCATGCCATTACTTTTAAACTAAACATACCTTTTTGCTTATTCTGCAGTTCTTTCAATTTGGAACAAAGCTCCTCTACTAACGTCTCAATTCCAGAAGTCTAAGAGAAATAAAAAGAAATACAACGATCAAACTCAACTTTACATCTGATACAAATTTTAAATTTACGGAGTATTATTTCCTGAGAATAAATAATGTCGTAACAACTGAAAGTAAACTTGATGCATATGGTGCAACAGATGCTTTTAGTCAAAATGAAATTCCCATTCAGTTTGGTTTGAAATGTTCATTCACAAAAGGACTACAGATCAATGAAGAAAAATTAATACCAATCAGCATCTACACAGATGTGGTTAGATTTCATAGAAATTCTTCACAGTATACTTGAATACCATTTTAAAAAGTGAATTTGTGGAATTAATTACCTCCCAACATTGTAAAATTCATTACTTCCCAATTTTCACAAATGAAGAGACTGGAAAAATATGCAAGGTCACATTCCTTAAAAGGCACTCGACATGGTCAAGTCTTGCTCTGGACTGAACTGGTTGACTAGAGAAGGTAGCATAAACGCCTAACACAAGAGCCTAGTGAAGGAACCAAATCAGAAGGGAAGTTTAATTCTTCTTAAAATAATTAAACAGATTATGTAACAATAAAATCACAGAACCAAAAAACTGATAGAGAAACTGACAAATTTTGAAGACCAGCATCACCAAACCTAGAAATGGCACACATGACAGCACAGATACACACATCACCTTGAGCTTAAAATCATGAAATCAATGTTTAATGAAAACAACACACTTCCCATGATAGGAATCTCACAGACTCTTCAAGGGAAATCCTCAAAAGATTGAAAAAAAATAGCTATTGCAGATGTAAAGTCAGCAGCTTGGTCCAGATGGCAGCAACTGTCCCTCAGATTCAGAAGTTTGTGAACTTAGTTCTCAACTCAGCCTTGAGCAAATAAACTTGGTTAACAGTGAAATGAGAAATGTGTAAAAGCAACAGAAAACTAACGCATGGTCAGAGGTGTCAACCTTGATGCAAAAGGTCAAACTTCAACTCTTTTCCTCTCTACAGATGCTGCCAAACCTGCTGAGTTTCTCCAGCAATTTCTGTTTGTTTCAAACTGAGGTCTATCTACCCTAACTGACATCAGACTTGAAGTAGAATTTTTTGGCATCCTGGGATCAAATTCTTCTGAATCAGCACCCTAAAATCAGGCTATGTGGATAATCATCTGAATGCTTTCTGCAAATGTCATTACATATGAATTGATTGTAAGTACAGTAACGGCATTTCAAACACTGGTTAAGACATTTTCTAGATAGAAAAGGTACTAAATCAACTTTTGTGAAATTAGACTCACAACATGATAATTTCATTCATACTCCTAGTGATGAGGTTACTTAAGTGTTCAAATTGAGGATCCAAAATCCTACAGAGTCCATGTGACTGCATTGTTCCATCTATTCAGGTGGTAGTCATTACAGCACAGAAGGCCATGTCGCCCACCAGGTCCATGTTGGCTTAGGTAGAGCAATCCAGTCAGTCCTATTCTCACACGATGTCTGTCGTCCTGTGTGCTCATTTCTTTCAAGTGCTCATCCAATTTTCTTTGGAAGCCACTGATGATCTCCATTTCCAGTCTGGTCTTTAACATTCAATGCATTAAAAGGTGGTTCTTCACATTTCCTCTGTAGCTACTGCCCAAAATTGCAAATCTGTCCCTAAGTTTCTGGTCCTGACAGCATCAACCAACAGCCTCTCTTTAGCTACCTTATTGGTTCAGATAGAGTGGATCGGTTAGAGAGACAGAAAGAAGCGATGAGGAATTTGCAACAGCAACAGTATGTGATGAATGGCAGTTATAGAAAGGGGGGGGGAAGTCTCAGATACAGTCACATAGATGGGTTAACTCCAGGAAGGGTGAGAGAGGTCAGCACCTAGGGCAGGAGTCTTTTGTGGATATACCCATTTCAAACAGGTACGCTGTTTTGGAAAATGTAGGGGTGATGGATTCTCAGGGGAACGTAGCACGAATAGCCAAGTTTCTGATATTGAGACTGGCTCTAAGGCGACAAGGGGTACGTTGGCTTCCAAGAGATCAATTATGTTTGGGGATTCTGTAGTCAGCAGAAAAAAAGCAGAATGGTGTGTTGTTTCCCTGGTGCCAGGATCAAGGATGTCTCAAAGAATTTTGTCAGAGGGGAGAGGGGCCAGCAGGAGGTCATTGTTCACATTGGAACCAATGACATTGAGACTCTGAAGGGAGATTAGAGTGTGTTAGGCAGAAATTTAAAAAAGGAGGTCCTCAAGGGTAGTAATATCTGGATTACTCCCAGTGCTATAAGCTAGTGAGGGCAGGAATACAAAGATAGAGCGTGGCTGAGGAGCTGGTGTATGGGAAAAGGATTCACATTTTTGGATCCTTGGAATCTCTTTTGGGGTAGAAGTGACCTGTAGAAGAAGGACGGATTGCATCTAAATTGGAAGGGGACTAATATACTGGCAGGGAAATTTGCTAGAACTGCTCGGGAAGATTTAAACTAGTAAGGTGGGGGGGTGGGACCCAGGGAGATAGTGAGGAAAGAGATCGAACTGAGACGGGTACAGCTGAGAACAGAAGTGAGTCAAACAGTCAGGGCAGGCAGGGACAAGGTAGGACTAATAAATTAAACTGTATTTATTTCAATGCAAGGAGCTTAACAGGGAAGGCAGATGAACTCAGGGCATGGTTAGGAACATGGGATTGGGATATCATAGCCATTACAGAAACATGGCTCAGGGATGGGCAGGACTGGCAGCTTAATGTTTCAGGATACAAATGCTACAGGAAGGATAGAAAGGGAGGCGAGAGGAGAGGGAGTGGTGTTTTTGATAAGGGATAGCATTACAGCTGTGCTGAGGGAGGATATTCCCAGAAATACATCCAGGGAAGTTATTTGGGTGGAACTGAGAAGTAAGAAAGGGATGCTCACCTTATTGGGATTGTATTATAGACCCTCCAATAGTCAGAGGGAAATTGAGAAACAAACTTGGAAGGAGATCTCAGTTATCAGTAAGGATAATAGGGTAGTTATGGTAGGGGATTTTAACTTTCCAAAGATCGACTGGGACTGCCATATAGTGTTAAAGGTTTAGATGGAGAGGAATTTCTTAAGTGAGTACAAGACAATTTTCTGATTCAGTATGTGGATGTACCTACTAGAGAAAGTGCAAAACGTGACCTATTCTTGGGAAATAAGGCATGGCAGGTGACTGAGGTGTCAGTGGGGGGTCACTTTTGGGCCAGCGACCATAATTCTATTCGTTTTAAAATAGCGATGGAAAAGGATAGACCAGATCTAAAAGTTGAAGTTCTAAATTGGAGAAAGGCTAATTTTGACGGTATTAGGCAAGAACTTTCGAAAGCTGTTTGGAGGCAGATGTTCGCTGGAAAATGGGAAGCCTTCAGAAAAGAGATAACAAGAATCCAGAGAAAGTATATTCCTGTCAGGGTGAAAGGAAAGGCTGGTAGGTATAGGAAATGCTGGATGACTAAAGAAATTGAGGGTTTGGTTCGGAAAAAGAAAGCGTATATCAGGTATAGACAGGATAGATCGAGTGAATCCTTAGAAAGGTATAAAGGAAGTAGGAGTATACTTAAGAGAGAAATCAGGAGGTCAAAATGAGATTAGCTTTGGCAAATCGAATTAAGAAGAATCCAAAGGGTTTTTACAAATATATTAAGGACAAAAGGGTAACTAGGGAGAGAATAGGGCCCCTCAAAGAGCAGCAAGGCAGCCTTTGTGTGGAGCCACAGAAAATGGGGGAGATACTGCAGGGAAATAGATGGTGACGTCTTGCAAAATGTCCAGATTACAGAGGAGGAATTGCTGGATGTCTTGAAATGGTTAAAAGTGGATAAATCCCCAGGGCCTGATCAGGTGTACCCGAGAACTCTGTGGGAAGCGAGAGAAGTGATTGCTGGCTCTCTTGCTGAGATATTCGTATCATCGATAGTCACAGGTGAGGGGCCAGAAGACATGAGGTTGGCAAATGTGGTGCTATTGTTTAAAAAGGGCAAAGACAAGCAAGGGAACTGTAGACCGGTGAGCCTTACCTCGGTGGTGGGCAAGTTGTTGGAGGGAATCCGGAGGGACAGGATGTACATATATTTGGAAAGACAAGGACTGATTCGGGATAGTCAACATGGCTTTGTGCGTGGGAAATCATGTCTCACAAACTTGACTGAGTTTTTTGATGAAGTAACAAAGATGATTGATGAGGGCAGAGCAGTAGATGCGATCTATAGGGACTTCTGTAAGGCATTCAACAAGGTTCCCCATGGGAGACTGATTAGTAAGGTTAGATCTCATGGAATACAGGGAGAACTAGACATGTGGATACAGAACTGGCTCAAAGGTAGAAGACAGAGGGTGGTGGTGGAGGATTGTTTTTCAGACTGTACGCCTGTGACCAGTGGAGTGCCACAAGGATCAGTGCTGGGCCCTCTACTTTTTGTCATTTACATAAATGTTATGGATGAGAGCTTAAGAGGTACAGTTAGTAAGTTTGCAGATGACACCAAAATTGGAGGTGTAGTGGACAGCGAAGAGGGTTACCTCAGATTACAACAGGATCTGGACCAGATGCGCCAATGGGCTGAGAAGTGGCAGATGGAGCTTAATTCAGATAAATGAGAGGTGCTGCATTTTGGGAAGGCAAGTTTTAGCAGGACTTATACATTTAGTGGTAAGGTTCTAGGGAGTGTTGCTGAACAAAGAGACCTTGGAGTGCAGGTTCATAGCTCCTTGAAAGTGGAGTCTCAGGTAGATAGGATAGTGAAGGTGGAATTTGGAATACTTTCCTTTATTGGTCAAAGTATTGAGCACAGGAGTTGGGAGGTCGTGTTGCGGCTGTACAGGACATTGTTAGGCCACTGTTCGAATATTGCATGCAATTCTGGTCTCCTTCCTATCAAAAAGATGTTGTGAAACTTGAAAGGGTTCAAAAAGGATTTAAGAATGTTGCCAGGGTTGGAGGATCTGAGCCATAGGGAGAGGCTGAACAGGCTGGGGCTGTTTTCCCTGGAGCGTCAGAGACTTATCGAGGTGTACAAAATTATGAGGGGCATGAATAGGATAAAAAAAGGCAAAGTCTTTTCCCTGGGGTCAGGGAGTCCAGAACTAGAGGGCATAGGTTTAGGGGGAAGAGGGGAAAGATCTAAAAGAGACCTAAGGGGCAACTCTTTCACACAGAGGGTGGTACATGTATGGAATGAGCTGCCAGAGGATGTGGTGGAGGCTGGTACAATTGCAACATTTAAGAGGCATTTGGATGTGTATATGAATAGGAAGGATTTGGAGGGATTTGGGCCGGGTGCTGGCAGGTGGGACTAAATTGGGTTGGGATATCTGGTCAGCATGGACGGGTTGGACCGAAGGATCTGTTTCCATGCTGTACATCTCTATGATTCTATGATAGATGTAAAAATCTTGTATGTCTCTATCAAATTTTTCCTAAAGCCTATTGTCAAGAACCAGATGCAATATTCTAGTGGTGACTTAACCAGAGATTTGCATATTCTCTCTTTGATGCCTGATAGTGTCTTTTGGAAATCGACAGAAATTACCATCTTTGCTACAATTCAGGGGTTGGGGATTGGCAGAAGGATGCTGAGAGAGACAGATCTAATCACCACTGGTATGTAATTGGTTTAACCACTGATTACATCTGCTTAACAGCATTAAGTATTGTTGGGCCATGCACTCCTCTGCCACAGCAATCACCTACTCCAGGATCATCCTGAAAGATAACCTCAGGCTTGAGTAGAAAATGGCTGATCAGTACATACCAGTGTCCTATTTATCCTGCAGTGCCTTGTCCTATATCAAAGAAATTCACCCCTCACTTGCCAGTGGGTTCCACGTATTTTCAGAAGCAAGCCTACAACTGTATGCTAACAATTCAGAGCCACAGAAGAAAACGGTTTGGACACAGGCCTTAAAAGCTACAATCTTAGTTTAGAACATGGTTGCCACCAAAGAGCCTTGCTGTAAACATCTGGTTAAAAAGTGAACATAAGGACACTAACCATACCTGACTACTTTAACTGATGTACATTCACCTATGCCCTCACATTTTATATGCTTAGTGAATTAAAGTAAACAAATTACTTATAGTTTTTACAAGGTCTTAATTACTTGACTGAACTTCCAAGCATTTTGCAATGCAGTGTCAGCATCAACACTATTTTGGTGAGCCCTCTCACTAAAAATATTAAGCATATATTTCAACTCATGCCTTAAAAGATTAATTAACAGAACTAAGCAGTTTCAATCTCACTGGAAGTCATACACAAGAGATGATTGCACACAAAATGCGATTTACTAGACCAGCTGTTCAGATACTTAAAGTTTTCAACAATCCAGAAATCAGAAATAAAAGGAAAATAAAAGGAAAATAAACTTATTGTACAGCATAAGTTTAACTGAGTAACTCAGTTACAAAAAGAGAAAGGAACTTGCATTATTAGATTAGATTACATTACATTACAGTGTGGAAACAGGCCCTCGGCCCAACATGTCCACACCAACCTGCCGAAGCGCAACTCACCCATACCCCTACATTTACCCCTTACCTAACACTACAGGCAATTTCGCATGGCCAATTCACCTAACCTGCACATCTTTGGACTGTGGGAGGAAACCGGAGCACCCGGAGGAAACCCACGCAGACACGGGAAGAACGTGCAAACTCCACACAGCCTGAGGCGGGAATTGAACCCGGGATCTCTGGCACTGTGAGGCAGCAGTGCTAACCACTATAATTTGTTACATTTTAACTGGCAGGCCAAACATTTAATTTCAGTGTCCTTTGTGAGCACATGTCCTTCCACAGAATTTCTCTTGTACCCATTCAACACAAGCATGTCAAAATTACGAGAGAAATATTGCCCTTGTTTCTATTTTTATCAGCTGAACTAACTGAACATCTACTGATGTGTACAACCTAACTAAATATCTGTATCACGCTTCCTTTGAAGGCCTTTGACTTCAAGCCACACAGAACTTTGTCCACATAATTTCAAGTGATTACATTATGTGCCCATTCATTACAAAATAATGAAGCTGAGAGAAGATAAAAGACTACAACAAATGACAGAAAGATAGAGAATGAGAAAGAAAATACCAACACTTTACCATCCTGCTTTAGCAGGTAAAAGTTTGCGTGCTCTATGCTCTGCATTTCCTCTTACATCACAGTATTACTATCAGCTGACAAGCTGCACACTGAGTCACAGCAATCCAGTGCAGCCAGCTGTATCAAAAATAGATCACAGCACAGAATGCCAAACCTCAAAGGACTAGTTATTCCACTTCTCGTTAGCAGTCGGTGAAGCTGTACTGCTTACTCAGATGTTAAAACATTTTTAAACCTACACATAAACAGTGTTGATTTGTTGCCACATTTGATTAAAACAATTTGCAGTGTCATAATCTATTACTTTGCTGTATTTGCTGCCACAGCTCCTTTCACAACATGCATACATTACTGGCAGGTCACTGGCCTCAAACGAGACCAGATTTTCGGCACCATATCTCTTGTCAATGTGAGCTTACGGATTCAATTCCTTGAAGTTTGCTGCTTGTTTACTTTATAAGCTGCTTCTTTAAACACTAAGTTTTATATCCAGCTACACTAGTTCTCAATCTCTCCATTAGATATTACCTAATCCCCTTCTTTGAGGATCTACCTATTGTCAAATACTCTAGTTAAATACCCTCCAAGAATACTCTTGGATGGCAGGGAGCTTTTGCACAGGCTGTGAATATTTAAATCAGCAAACCTCAAGCCTGATCGAATCAAAACCAGAAACTGAATAAAGGATGAAATCCTGCTCCATGTCAGTATTCCAATCGCTACACCTAAGAATCACTTCACTTTATACTCCCAATTTATAAAAATGATAGGAGACAAGTTAAAGACAAAGGCAAAGGAATGTCTCCATGAAATAAAGAACACATATTTGTGCTTAACATTTTAATACATTCAACTGTGCGATTGGTCCCCAAAGAACCAAAAATCCCATCAAATAAAAATTACATTTGATTATTCCCAGATGTCTTCATTATTATAAAATTGAGTACCCCCTCAACTTAGTGAGCAACACCAAGAGATACCATTAATTATAAACAAGTACTATTTATGCCATTCACTTCCTATCCACATTAACATACTAGCTGCACCACAATTTGTGTCACGCACTCTAGATTTGTATTTGGAATAGGAAAGCTGCATGTCAATATTCTGATAATGGGAAGCCCTAAATCAGGATTTGACTGACAACTTCCATCAATACAATTTCTGAAGACCTCCTAGACTCTCAGCAATATCCAGTATTATAATGTTAGCTGATGGTAATACTGAACAAGTCAGATCCCAGAATGAAATATGGCTTGATAGATCAAATGGCCCGATATATCAAATGTTTTATTTTTGCTAGTTTAATGTGGTGGTCAATAACTGAGCACATTCAGAACAAGCTGCTAAAATACTTTCTAACAGAAGTTTATTACCTGGGAAAAGCACAAACTATTTTACAGAATACAAGAACTATTTCAAATGATCTTGTTACAAATATCAGAAATAAAGATCAATTATTTTACACACAACAATAATCGGACAGAGTCAAACTTTAAAGTGAAAACAGGGTAACTCATCGCGAAAGTATCTTGTTCAGTGGGCACAGCTATACAGTATGTGGTATCTTTCCAGTGAAACTCTGCATTCAACCGATGTCATCTTAGTGAGATGATAACTCTTCCCGGGATCTTTAAACTGCTAATATAGCTCCCGATTTCTTAACATGGATTGCTTGAAAAGTGTGCGCTTTGGGAGCTTTTACCTCACTGACGTTAGCTACTCAGAACTTCTTTTCAGTCCAAAGTGCTTTGGAGACTGCTTAACTAATAGCCTCTTTTATGCCTAGATGTTCTTGTCTCTCTCTTTTAACTTCAAAGAATGAACCATGTGAACTTCTGTGAAAACCTAGTACAAGTGTTTTTACAAAATTACAATGCATGGTTTGCAGAATCCCTCCAGAAAGTTTCATCTTCTACAAGTGAAATTTCACAAAATTCCTCGCTTTTGAATCACACGCTTTTCAAATGCTCAATAAAGAACTTTTCAGCTTCTGGCCTTTTCCTGTCACATTTCAGCTTCACATTTGTATCCCCACATAACTTTTCTGAAGAAATTACTCTCGCTGCAGTTTTCCTGGTCAATGGAAAACTTGCCTGAGAAACCATGGCAAGATCAGTTTCTCTTTTGGCTATGGCTCAGGCTGAGATGGAGTCCCTAGTCCTGCTCCTTTCCTGAAAAAAATGGTGCCACACCACTGATTAGAAATGTTTTCAAAGAAATCATTGACCCGACTATTCGCCTGGTTTGGTTTAAGCTTTTTCCTAGTTCTGGAGCAACTTGGCAAGTTTCTACCAACAGCCATCCAATCCATTTCTCGTGACAGCCACCAACCCTCACCTTTCAAAAGCCTTGACTGATTAAAAAACTGTTCTTTGTTCCTCCCCTTAGTCTGTCTCTTGGACACTTGGTCACTTAAAATATAAATGGTCCCTCAGTTCAGTTCACTCAGACCCCAGCTCACCCTTGGTATTTGGTTAAGTCTCTGGTTCCTCCAATTAAATATTAGGAAAACTAATACTATTGCCTGGTGTCAGATATGCCATACCTGATTTAGACTGTTCACAACTTTATACTTGACCTCAGGATAAGCTTCTGACCACCTACCTGTTCTATGTTTAGGTCACCTTCGTCCAACTCTACAAATTCTACCTACGTCTCCATTTATTTCTGCCTTCGTTATTTCAAACTTTACAGTTATCATGCATTGACTACAGATCCCATGTTCCACTTTCTGTAAACATTAAATCATTCACAACTCTGTCATGTTTGATGCATTGGTACTATCGTCGTAAACTTACTGTATTGATCGAGAGGCACAGACTTATGAAATCAAATTCATGGCAGTTTGAGGAAGGTCAATTCAGTTAATTAATAAATCTGGAGTAAAATACTCATCTCCCCAATAAGACAAAACTGTGCTGAAATAAAAATCAGATTTGCTTTACTGATGTCCTTTCGGAAAAGGAATTTCTCATCCTTACATAGTTTGGTCCACATCTGACTCCAGACCCAAAGCTGACTACTTTCCCTCTGAAATTGCCAAACAAGTCATTCAGCTCTGCCAAGGTACAACAGAAAAATTGTGCTGGGTATATTCAAGACGCAACACAATGACATTACTGTGCCTTTAATAGGGATTTGTTCTGTCCTCTTTCTCTTGCCACAGTGGTGCAAGGTGCAAGAACATCTGCTTCAGAAGCAGTGGGTACACAGCTTTCAGCTCCTGAGTATTTTTAAAAATTAGATAAAAGAAGCAGGAGTGCATGAAGTCATGCACTCCAAGACCCAGCAAGGCTTTCATTTTGATTTTCAGTAAGTGAGGTTTCTGCTGCTGTTGCTAACAGGTTGGGTTTTCTGCTACGAGTCTTAGACAAGAGGCTTTATCTTAGAAATAAAAAGAGGTGGACTGTTTCTTTCAGTATTTTCTTCTGCTGGACTAGAGTGAGAAGACAGCTGTGTGAATAACACTGTTTTGCTGAATTTGCCTTTGCCTAGGGTGTGTTTATGGGATGCAGCTATATTGGAACAGTTAACGATTAATAATAAAATAATATTAAGTATTTCAAAAATGTTATGCCAATTTCTGTTTCTTTATTCTTACAATACAGTTTAAAAAAAGTGTTTTACTTAAAATCTAATAGTGACCCATCGAACACAGCACCTTATCTTTGCCTGTAAATAAAACAAAAAAGTTAGGATTTCAGCTATTGCCTTGCTGTATTTTGAGAGGATTGGTCCATAACATCACAATCTCAATTAGAGATGGGCAATAAGTATTGGCCTTACATGTGCTGTTCACATTCCAATAATGAATTTTTAAATTCCTGATAATTCCTCACCCCTAGGCTGGCTGACCAATACTGGCTCCCATTTAAGCAATGCCTCTATTTTAAAACTCTTCTCATTGTCCTCAGATCCATCCATAGCATTGTCTCTCCCTAGCTCGAAATTTCATCCTGGTTCATAATCATTTCCTCTGAACAACATTTATGCTCCTATACAAGCTGGCACTTTTAAATCTTTAATGTCATGCAGGAATGTCAAAGGCTTGCACACTATTAAAAGAGAGGGGAAAAAAGGTACCATTGTCCAAAACTTGCTGAGATATTTGTCATCCTTCGATTCTGGATGTGAATATTCTGGATTCATTATTCCATCATTGTCGGTCCCACCTTCAGCTTCCAAAACTGAGTTCCACAGTTCCTTCACAAAAACATTTGCTTTCCTCTTTCAACATACGATTCAAAAACAAGCTTCAAAAATTTGCCCTACATCACTTTACATAGTTTCTAAGATCTTAAAGCTTTGGAGCAGATGTAAACGATTTTGCCAATCAAGTGTGCTCTGCCGTTCAAAACCATGGTTAATTCTCAAGTCCATTCTTTTTGCCTTTTCCCCATAATTCTCAATGCCTTTACTGATATCTCAGCCCTCAACATACCAATAACCCAACCTCAACAGCATTCTGCCATAAAAAATTCCACAGATTGATTACCCTCCTAATCAGTTTGAAATGGGCAACTACTTATTCTGAGATTGTGCCCTCTGGTCCTAGACTGTCCCACAAGGGGAAACCAACTCTCCACGTTTACTCAGTGGTGCACTTAAGAATGTTAAGTCTCATCAGATCTTTCTTGCATTCTGCTGAACTCCAATGGATACAAGTGCAACCAATCAACCCCTCAAGAAAGCCACACCATACCCAGAATCAAAAAAGTGAAGCTTAGATCACAGGATCCCTACGGTGCAGATGGAGGCCATTCGGCCCAGAATCTGCACCAACCCTCCAAACAGCATAGCACCATAACCCAACAATACTATATTTATTACAGCTAATCCACCTAGTCTGCACATTGCTGGACACGATGGGGCAATTTAGCATGGCCAATCCACTTAACCTGCCTATCTTTGTACTGTGCTGAAAATGTGTTGCTGGAAAAGCGCAGCAGGTCAGGCAGCATCCAAGGAGCAGGAGAATCGACATTTCGGGCATCAGCCCTTCTTCAGGAATGAGGAAAGTGTGTCCAGCAGGCTAAGATAAAAGGTAGGGAGGAGGGACTTGGGGGAGGGGTGTTGGAAATGCGATAGGTGGAAGGAGGTCAAGGTGAGGGTGATAGGCCAGAGTGGGGGTGGGGGGTGGAGGGGTCAGGAAGAAGATTGCAGGTTAGGAAGGCGGTGCTGAGTTCGAGGGATTTGACTGAGACAAGGTGGGGAGGGGAAATAAGGAAACTGGAGAAATCTGAGTTCATCCCTTGTGGTTGGAGGGTTCCTAGGCGGAAGATGAGGCGTTCTTCCTCCAACTGTCATGTTGCTATGGTCTGGCGATGGAGGAGTCCAAGGACCTGCATATCCTTGGTGGAGTGGGAGGGGGAGTTGAAGTGTTGAGCCACAGAGTGGTTGGATTGGTTGGTCCGGGTGTCCCAGAGGTGTTCTCTGAAACGTTCCGCAAGTAGGCGGCCTGTCTCCCCAATATAGAGGAGGCCACATCGGGTGCAGCGGATGCAATAGATGATGTGTGTGGAGGTGCAGGTGAATTTGTGGCGGATATGGAAGGATCCCTTGAGGCCTTGGAGGGAAGTAAGGGGGGGGGGGGGGGGGGGGGGAAAAGGTGTGGGCGCACGTTTTGCATTTCTTACGGTTGCAGGGGAAGGTGCCGGGAGTGGAGGTTGGTTTGGTGGGAGGTGTGGACCTGACAAGGGAGTCACAGAGGGAGTGGTCTTTTCAGAATGCTGTTAGGGGAGGGGAGGAAAATATATCCCTGGTGGTGGGGTCTGTTTGGAGGTGGCGGATGATACGCTGTATATGGAGGTTGGTGGGGTCGTAAGTGAGGACCAGTGGGGTTCTGTCCTGGTGGTTGGAGGGGCGGGGCTCAAGGGCAGAGGAGCGGGAAGTGGGAAGTGGAGATGTGGTGGAGGGCATCATCGATCACGGCTGGGGGGAAATTGCGGTCTTTGAAGAAGGAGGCCACCTGGGTTGTACGGTATTGGAACTGGTCCTCCTGGGAGCAGATGCGGCGGAGACGAAGGATTTGGGAATATGGGATGGCGTTTATCTTTGTACTGTGGAAGGAAACCGGAGCAGCCAGTTGAAACACAGATACAGGAAGAACATGCAAACTCCAGACAACCAAGGTTGCAATTGAACCCAGGTTCTTGGTGCTATGAGACAACAGTGGTAACTACTGTGCCATCTATGCCATCTTCTCTGAACTGCCTTGGATATCTTTGAGAATGAGGGGACCAAAGCTGCTCACAGTATTCTGGATGTCAGATTTTTTTTTCCATTCCACTTGAAATAAAAGCCAAGCATCTAGCTGCCTTCCCTATTACCTGAGAGCGCTTGGTGAATGAGGAATCTTGCACCCTTTCCAAATCTGTGCTGTAGCTTCCTGCAATCTTTCCTCATTTATATACTAGTCAGCTCTTCAATTCTTCCTTCCAAAAGTGAGCATCTTCTGAATTTCCCACATTGCATTCCACCTGCCAAGGTATTGCCATTTCACTTAACCCGTGTATATCTCTCAGTAGACATGTCACCCTGACCACTCAATTTCTTACCTATGTGCATGTCAACTGCAAACTGGCAATAGTACATTCACCTCCCTTATCCAAGTCATTAATATATAGTGAATAAATATGGTTCCAGCACGGATTGCTGTGGCATTCCACTATTTACTAGTTCAGATTTTCTTCCTGAAAATGTCCTCCTTATCCCAAACCTCTAATTTATTAATAGCTCCAAAAGGGCTATTAAGTAGCCTCTTATGTGGCACTTCATCAAAACACCATTTGGAAATTCAAAGCATGTTACATCTATCACGGTTCTCGAGCATAATTTTCCCTTTATAAAGCTATGCTGACTCCGATGGGTCGGTGGAAGCGAAAGTTAGTTCTGCCTTCTCTCCACAGATAACTGCTCCATCCACTGAGCTTCTCCAACAATTTTGGTTTGCGTTACATTGATACCTTTTTTCTAGATCTAAAAGGTTCAAAGCAGCTTACTAACAGTGCATCCACCATCTCTGTAGTTACTTCTTTCATTATCAGAGAATGCGTCCCAAGAGTTCCATGGAACTTATCAGCCTTTAGTCCCACCATTAGTTTCCTTAGTACTTTTTCCTCTCGCGATAGTTATTGTACCTCTGCTTTTTCAATAAAACAGCTCTTATTATCCATTTTTATTACTTACAAATTTGGCTCCAGCTTATTTTCTCCCTTTTTTTTAAAAAATGTCTTACGTTGTTGCTTTTTATAATGTTTACATTCCTTTGACTTGCCATTAATCTTTGCCACACGACGCATTTTCTTTTAATTTGACACTATCCCCAATTCCCTTATTAACCTCGATCATCCGAGAATCCTCCTTCCTCACTGGGAAGTACCTTTACTGCAAGTCCCAAACTATTTTCTTAAATGCCTGTCTCTAGTCCTCAACTATCTTGTCAGCTAAACTCCCTTCCCTTTCCATTCTAATTTCTCTACCCCTCATCCCTAAGCAATTACTTTTATTTAAAATCGAGCACAGCTGTTTTCAACACAGCATTCTGTTTGAGAATGAGAAAACTAAAATCTACCATGTTATGGTCACTGTTTCATGAGGGATCTTTTACTTAACCTTCATGTACATTCAGAAAATCAAACTAGTGAGATAAATAATGTCAAACATCCCCCCCAGGAGTCCAAAGTCCCTTTGTACATGCCCTCATTATCTCCTGATTTATCCTGTCATTCAGAATAGCTGGCAATGGTCTGTACAGACTAAAGAACAACGTTGGTTATCTGAACATCGATTCAGCAAATTATCCAAACAAGACCTCAAGGTCCCGATGCTTGGATAAACTGTATTATCCGAACATTCGATTATCTGAACAAAATACTCCCAGTTAGTGTTGTTCGGATAATACAGGTTGCCCAGAACTCCCACTAATATCATCTTGCTCTTAATTATTTCTTACCTTCACCCATATTGATTTTATGTTTTTTGATCCTAGACCATATCTTGGCAATTATACGTGTTCCATCTTCTCCAAAGTTATCCCACTACTCTCCCCTTCATAGAAACATAGAAAGCAGGAGCAGGAATAGGCCATTCAGGCTTTGAGCCTGTTTTGCCATTCAATAGGATCATGGCTGATTGTCTATCTCAATGCCATATTCCCACTTGCTCCCCATAACATTCAATGCATTTAATATTTTTGGGACCAAAACGCTACAGAGATAAGACAGCCAATAACAGTGCCATGGAGCAAATAAATCATTCATTAGCTTCCACACAAGGAATCGTGATTTGCACCTGGATTCTCAGTCAGAATTCAGTAAAACAGAAAATTGTATTCAGATACTCTCCATGTTACAGTTGCAATGACAAAGTTCTACAAATTGAGATAATAATTGAGATAAAAGGGTGCCCCAGCATCTCCTACAGGTAATTTCAATCAAACAGTAAAGATGCCAGATGTGTTATGTATTTATATTTCAAAGAGATGCCTCAAAATCTACCAACAGGAAAGACATTAAAACACAGAATGCTATTACCACAGGACGACATTCATCCAGTCATATCCATGCGACCTGTTAGAGGCACTTGGGTAGATCCACTTCCCAGCCTTTTCACCTTTAGCCTCGAAACTTGTCTCTTCAGATAATAATGCAGATGTCATTCCCCTTGAGGACCTAATTTGTAACCTCTGGCCTAACCTCCTATATAGTCTACGCAGAACCTGATCTTTTCTCCTATCTATGCAATTGGTACCAACATGCACAATGACCTAAGCGATAGTGAGAAAGGAGAAAAGGCTGATGCTTCTACAGTGGATAAGGGGAGCAAGAGTAATAGTCAAGGGAGACAAAACCTCAACAGAGAATGAAGCATTTACTTTGATGCAAGAGGACTGACAGCTAAGGCAGATGAACTTATAGTATGGTTGGAAATGGGAGACTGGGGATACCAGAGCTATGACAGAAATATGGCACAGACACAACTGGGAGCTTAAGTGTTCCAGATATAGATACTATAGCAAGTGGGGAGTGGTGTTTTTGATGAGGGAGAACATTACAGTTATACTTATGGAGGATATTCTTGGGCGATCGCCCAGTGAAGTTACACAGGTAGAATTTTAAAATAAGAAAAAGATGATCACCTTGTTGGGATTGTATTATAGGGGGCCCAGAGCAGAAAATTGAGAAAGAAATATGTAAGGACATCTCAAATGTATAACAATAAGAGAGTTATAACATTAGGGGATTTTGGATTCCCAAGCAGACTGGGACTGTCATAGAATTAAGGGCTTGGATGGGAATGAATTTGTAAAGTGCATGCAAGAAAACGCTCCTTTTCAATATGTGGATGTACCTACTACACATTGCTGAATACTACGGACAACTTAGCATGGCCAACTCCTTTAACCTGCACATCTTTGGACTGTGGGAGAAACCAGAGCACCCGGAGGAAACCCACACAGACAGTTGCCAGAGGCTGTAATTGAACTTGGGTCCCTGGCACTGAGAGGTAGCAATGCTAACCACTGAGCCACCCCAATTGACCATGTTAACTAAACACGGTAAGTGAACATAGTATCCATCACACTATGCTCCATTTTGGCATATGACTGGTCTCTTAGTATTTGCTCAGATCACAACACACTGTTTGCTATTTGATTTTTTTTAAGCATGGTGCCAATGGGAATGGTTTCTTCTTCCAATCTATTTTGTAGCCCCTCATAATACTGAGCACTTACCAAATCTCCTCTTAACCCTCCCTTCCAAGAATAATTCCAGCTTTGTCAATCTATGTTTAAGTAAAATTTTTCATCCTTGGAATTATTCTTACATCTTTTTCTGCAAAGCCTTCCACATGTGGTGCTCAGAACTGGACCTACAGCTCCAGTTAAGGTTGATCAAATTGTCTTTAATATAAAAAAGGTTGATCACAACTTCCATGCCTTTGTGGTATGCATTTATTAAGCCCAGCATCCATATGCAATATTAACTTTTTTTCAACCTGCCTTGCCAACTTCAAAAATTAGTATGTCTATCACTGGGTCCCGCTGCTGCTGTGTCCACTTTTGAATTGTGGAATTTATTTTATATTGTCTCTCCTATTTCTCATAAAGTAATCTCTTTGTACCTTGCTTTTCTATACTCAGCTGTCTTCAAATATACCATAAACCTGACATTCTTCATAAAATGAATTAGAAAAAAGATGCTTAAGCTGTCTTGTATCACCCAGGGAACTCCTCAACTTGGTTTTAATGCCTTTCTGCCTCTTGGGAATAAAACTCAACCATACTAAAAACCACCTCCGCTTTAAAAGGCAGGCTATCATTCATTCATAGTTTTGCCTGCCAATCTTTGACTCCAATTTATTCTGTTGAGATCTGCTCTTAACCCATTGAAATTGACCCTCTAAATTCTGGCATTTTTTTCGTAATTAATGTCAATCATATGTTATTACAGCTGCTGTTTTAGAAAATGATTGCCTGTTTTGAGCTATGTTCAATGATAACATTCGGCCAGCTAAAGAAAGTTTTTAAGCTGCATCTTGAAATAAACTGAAACTGTTCTGTATACATAATATGACCAGTAACAAGCTACTCTACTGTACTACAGAACAAAGCCTAAACAAATTAATTTGAAAGTAAAGCACTAACTGAAAATACATTAAATACTGAAGATATTGAATATAGTTAGACCAACAATGAATGTATTAATTAAAATATTTGCAAAGGAAGGTAAACCTAGTGTGTATGTAGATGAACTGAAGTTAAACCAACTGACCAACTTGTGTACATGGATAACTGAAACAGACAACTGTTTATAATAGACATTGGCCATATTGTGGGAGCAAGACACCACAGGTTTCAGTTTATTAGTTATTTGAATGAGATTGTTGATAATTATTCCTGGTTAAAAGAAGGTACATTTTGTGAATCATATGATCAAGTGTTGACAAGTTTTGACTTACACTTTTGGGCTGGTGTTGCCCTTGGCCAGAATATGTGCCTAACAGGCTAGTTTCTCTAGCAAGAGGAATGCCAGAAGAGGATTAAACAGCTGTTGTGGAGATCAGCTGCTCATCTACATGAAGGAACTTAGAGTAGTATTTGTCACTAACTGATACTGGTCTTGAATCTAGACATACTCAGGCACAATATTTTTATGGCAACTTGTCTGCATAACCATAGAAAACACCAAAATAATACTGATACCCCATAGCAATACACCAGTAACTTAGAAGACATGATAAATTGAATATTCTTTATTGCAATTCTTTTGTATTTCATTTTATTAATTTGTTGCATTTTGACTTTTAATTTGTCAGTGGATTTCAAAGATCATACAATTTCTATAGCTTTTCATTAAATGAGACAGGAAAGAATATTCAAACAATTGGAAAACAAAAACTTTGCACGAAGTAGTACATTTTAAAAATCTTAATGGAAAATTATACACCAGTGTATAAACTAGACCACGAAAGAATCAACAACTTGCCTTTAGCTCTAAAACAGATGAGCCAATTTGCTGTTGTACAGATTGTGGTATCCTAGTATGATCTGAGATGATTTCAAATACAAATCAGTCTCCTTGTTCAAGTTGCTTCTCAACTTTTAAGGAATACAAATATAGGAGGAAAACCACTTCACACAGATATAAGCAGAACCAAGTGAATTACTATCTCAGTAGTTCTCCGGTACAACTTGGGAGCACTTTTGCATTGAAGTCAAAAGTGATCAACAAAAGGCATGACTTGAGAACTGTCTCTAAAATCTGAATCATTTAAAATTCACAGTAATTTAGTCATCTGAAAATATACATCAAACCTAGACAAAATCTTGCAATCTATTTACCTCTGGAGGTAAATGCCAATTTTCTTTTTGGCAAAGCTACGATACATATCCCACTATTCCATCTTTCAACTTTGGAGGACCAAAATTAAACTATGCACAATAATGGAACAAAGTATATAATCTTGCAACATGGAGAAAGTGAGAATTGCAGCTGCTGGAGATCAGTGTCGATAGTGTGGTGCTGGAAAAGCACAGGTGGTCAGGAAGTATCCAAGGAGAAGGAGAATCAACGTTTCAGGCAACTGCCCTTCATCAGGAATGAGGCTTGTGAGCCCAGGGGATGGAGCTTGGGGGGGGGGGGGGGGGGGGGGGACGTAGTTGAGAGTGCAATAAGTAGATAGAGGCGGGGCATAGTAATAGGTCGGAGAGGAGGGTGGAGCAGATAGATGGGAAGCAAGATGGAGGGGTAGGATAGGTCATAAGGGCTGTGCTGAATTGGAAAGTTGGATCTGGAAGGTGTGGGGGGGGGGGGGGGGGGGGGGTGGAATAAAAAAAGAGGGGTGAGGGGAAGTAAGGAAACTGGTAAAATCCACATTTATCCTGTGGTTGGAGCGTCCCAAGGCAGAAAATAAGGTGTTCTTCCTCCAGGAGACAGGGTTTGGCGAGGCAGGGGGCCCAGCAATGGCATGCCCTTGGTGAAGTAGGAGGGGAGTTGCAGTGTTTGGCCACAGGCCAGTGGGGTTGTTTGGTGCGGATGTCCCGGAGATGTTCTCTGAAGCATTCTGCAAGTAGGCATCCTGTCTCCCCAAACATAGAGGAGCCTGCATCAGAAGTGACAGATACAGTAAATCTTGCAACACACCCTGCTCCACACTAAAAGTACCTGGCAAAGTTTTACAGTTTTTGCATAAAATGTTATAGTTTAGTTGGGCCTATAAATTACATTGGCCAAATAAGGTAGAATGACTGAAGCACCAGCTGAGGTAACAATGAAGCAGTGGTCAAAAACATTCAGTATTGCGCTCCTCATTCAAAAGGACAACGGCAAATTTACAAGAAGTTAGAACTGAAATTAAAATTACAAGTCTAAGATATTGCTTAAAGATTTTAAGATTTAGAGAGCAACATGTTTGATTTCTATGTGGCAATATAGCTTAACTAAAAACAGATGTTATGGACCACCAGACCAAACCGCCCCCCTCAAAATTTAGCTAGGAAATAGCCAAGACCTTACCTTTTAAGATAAAAATGTAAGCATAAAAGGTATGGCATTCCAGATGAAATTCAAATCAATCAAACTACAGTGCTTTAAGCAAAATGCACTTTATTCTTACACAGCTAAAATACAAAAATAATTGGTACAACTTTAACTCAATTGAAATACTTAAGAATAAAATTTAACTAAACATTCACTGCTCCAAGATAGCAGCATCCCATTAACACACCACTGGCAAAGGCAAATTCAGCATGCGAGAAAAATCTGTTTTGCTATCTCCAGTCCAAAGAGAAAGGAATAATAAACATAAACAAATCTAGCAGCAGGGAGAAAATTCAAACTTAAGCAGCAGAGGGCTGTTTACAGCAGCTTCAAATCCCAACTTCAACTGGAAGCAAAACTGAAACCCCTAGTCTAAGATCCTGACTCTACCCACTCCTGATTCTTTTGTCCCAATTTAAAATAAAACATCTCAGAGCTCAAAGCTGTTTACCCACTGCTTCTGAAATAGACATTCTAACTCCAGGTTGATAACACCAAACTGCTAATGAACAGCACTAAAGGCACAGTTCCATCTCTCAGAACATGTTAGGAGTACATGAGAACAAAATTAAAGATTAGTGATCTGCAACATTTCTTTCTGCAGATGTTATTTCCAGTATATCAGCACACAGTATTTTGCTCACTCATTTAACATTGCTGGATTTCAAATTATTCTCATCACAAACCATAGCATCCTGCATAATAATTTCCAGAATCTTAATGTAAATCTGAATGAAAATTTGCATTTCCTACTTCTGTCTTGCACCCTTACGCTTTTAAAATAAAATCTATTTGTGTCCAATGAACAAAAAGTTGAAGAACTTAGGCTAGTTAAATAGCACCAGTGCTAAAAGCATTCTGAACTCTTCAATTTGAAATAGAATATTAATTTAGGCAGTGATCTTCGACTGGCAACAAACTATACATAATACTAGATACTTGCAGGGGTTACCCAATGGAGTCTCAGTCTCCATCTTCCTAAAGTAAGATGAACAAAGATGCAGCCTTTCAAATTTTAAAGGAAATGAGCAATGTTAGTAACCATGAGTTATTTCCTGTGTGAGGCTATATCAGTTAAATCCCAGTTTGAAGTTCCTCATGTTCCATTATTTCTTGACAGACCAAATAGAGCTGTTTCTGGTGAAAGGTAGCTGACTGCTGTGCAGCAAGCTTTGAATACTTCATGCTGTGCAAAGATCACGCCATGAGAAAGTTAGAGTTAGAGTTAGAGTTAAATTAGAAAGCCTTTACTTTTAAATTAAATGTAAAATTTGTTCTGTTTCCTTCAGTAGTCATGTAATTGAGACTTTGATGCATCTCATTATGATTGGTTTAACAAATTAGTTGCCTTTGTCAGCCACCTGTGCTCACCAGCTCTTTTTCATATCCTCATCACACTGGATCATTCACCGAATAGAGGAGCTTTAAATCGCACCCTGCCCAACATTTGCATATTCCCCATCAATAGAGTATCTGATAACTTCCCTTATTGCCACACACCTTGGGTGTTGCGTTTCCTACAGTACAACAACAATTATGTACCAAACGTACTAATTGGCTGCAAAGTGCTTTGCAATGTGAAACATGATTTCTAAATCAAAATCCCCACTTTCATCACTTAAATTTCTATTTGGAGGAGAAAAATAAGCTATTCAATATGAATAACGTCTTTGAAACAAGAATCATTAAACTGTTGGTAAGGACATCTTCTGTGAAGAAAAAGGCATTTTATTTCAAGGGAGATGTTAAAAGAAAAAAAACACTAGAAATTACATATTTATCTAAAGCTGGCACTTTAGTGAAACATGTACACTGATATCCTCAGCTGATGTACACTGAGGATAAAATCAAATAAAATGTGTCAATTATTTTAATAAAAATTTGCACATTTCCCATGGCTTGGCTAACAAAGTTGATTTAGTGGGCATCATTAGTATAGCGATTTACTAACACATTGCATACCAATCAGGAATTGTGGATCTGATAGATGTTTAGTTTTAGTTTCTGCTAAGGATTAATAATAGTAAACGAAGGGAAGATTAAGAAACAGCAGGAAAACGAGAGAGAATTAGTAGGAGAACACAATTGGCAGTTGTGGGAGTAGAAGAAAAACTGAAAGACAGAAGCACAAGGCAAAGGATTGCAGTGGGGTCTCCAGGAAAGGGGAGGGGGGGTGGGAGTGTGGGGGTGTGACAGATAAGAGCACGTGAAGGGGAGGTTGAGAGACTGAAGCACTTCGGGATCATTTATCTTAAAATACGCAGCATTAGTGTAATGGTAATCCAACAAATATATGTGGAACAGAGGTCGTTGTGAGCACGTGAAAATCCACGTTATTAATTAATTAGATATCAACTGAAATGACCCAGTCAACACAAAGCTCTTAAGGCACACAAAAGTGTAGAATGCATTGTGCGAGCGTTTGATAAATTCATCCAACCATACACAGAACAAAAAGCCAAAGTAGAAATATTGCTTTCAAGTTTGAACATGACACCAGAAAGAGACAGAAGAAAATCTATAAAATATTTTCACGGACAAAAAAAAGTGGGAAAATACTTCAAAACAGTAGCAGTGGTAAATTTAAGACTGGGAATTCCAGGTGCTTGTGGGGAAAGGTGACTGAAAAATTGCCAAAAAAGTGTGCCAAATTTTCTGTTCACTTCAATTAATGGATTTAAAATCATGACTGCAAGCCCACAATCTCCCCAACACTATTCCTCCAGTGTTATTCTCTGCTGGAAGTGGCCAACAAATAAACCTACAAAAGAATATAGTGAAGGCGAACAATTGAAAATAAACTTAGAAAATGTTGAAAGTAATCTGTAGGTTGAACAGAAAGAGTCCCAGTTCTGATAATAAATTAGTGACCCACACAATAATCCTGGTGCTCTTTCCCCAATGCTGACTGACTATTTCTAAAATTGGTACTTATTGTAAACAAAGGTGAGCCATACAGAGTTAAACTGGGAAACTGAGAAATTAGAACAAAACACCAGAGAAATACAATTAAACATCAGATTAGGTCTTAATCCTGGGGGGGAAAAAAAAGTGTTCCTTTTTCTCCCCAATTAAGAGTGAATACATGCAACAGTAAGCTCAGAGGGCTTGTACACAAACTCTTGAAGGGAGCTGGACAGGTTCATAGGGTTGTGAAGATTACATACAGGATGCTTGCTTTTATCAGGCAAGGCACAGATTATAGCAGCAGGGAAGTCATAATTGAGCTGGACAGAATAGTGTTTAGGCCACAGCTGGAGTACTGGTCACCACTTTAGAGGAAGGATGAGGTGATAATACTTGTGGGGGAAGGGCTGCAAAGGAGATTCATCAGGATGTTGCCTGGGATGGAGCATTTAAGCTATGAAGGCTGGATAAGCTTGGTCATTTTTAGATTAGATTAGATTACTTACAGTGTGGAAACAGGCCCTTCGGTCCAACAAGTCCACACCGACCCGCCAAAGCACAACCCACCCATACCCCTAACCTAACACTACGGGCAATTTAGCATGGCCAATTCACCTGACCTGCACATCTTTGGACTGTGGGAGGAAACCGGAGCACCCGGAGGAAACCGGAGCACCCGGAGGAAACCCACGCAGACAAAGATTGCGTGGGGACCTGACACATGTCTAAGAGTTTTAGGAGCACAGACAGGGTGAATATAAAGTAGTTAAGGCTCCATAACAAGGCGGCATACCTTTAAAGTGAAAGGGAGGTGATTTAGCAGGGATGTGAGGAAATATTTTTCACCCAGAGGGTGGTGGGGGTTTGGAAAGTACTGCCTTGTCAGCTGAAAACCTTGCAACATGAAAAAAAAGATTCTTGGGTGAACACTTGAAATATTAATGTTATGGGCCTAGTAAAGCAAAATGGCATTATTGTGTAGCTAGCAGTGTACTTGATTCTGTACCACCTTGAAGAGATCAGTCTATACTACACAATTCAATGACTAACATAATTCAGGTCACAGAAGGGGCGCAGTTGATCTCTCATTTGTTATCGAATGCCAATCTTAGTTATAGCTATAGAGGTATATGTCCAGCATGGAAACAGACCTTTCAGTCCAACTCATCCAGGCTGACCAGACATTTCAACCCAATCTGGTCCCACCTGCCAGCTCCCAACCCATATCCCTCCAAACCCTTCCTATTCATATCCGTCCAGATACTTTTTAAATGTTGTAATTCTACTAACCTCCACCACTTCATTCCTTACACGTACCACCATCCATGAAAAGGTTGCCCCTTAGGTCTCTTTTATATCTTTCCCCTCTCACCCTAAATCTATGACCTCTCGTACTGGACGCCCCCACCCCAGGGAAAAGACCTTGTCTATTTATCCTATCCACACCCCCTCATGATTTTGTAAACCTCTAAGTTCACCCCTCAGCCTCCGATGCTCCAGGGAAAGAGTCCTAGCCTATTTAACCTCCCAGAATAGCTCAAATGCTCCGACACTGGCAACATCCTTGTAAATCTTTTGAACCCTTTCAAGTTTCACAACATCTTTCCAATAGGAAGGAAATCAGAATTGAACGCAGTAATTCAATGGTCTAATCAATGTCCTTCTGACCTATCTCTGCATACTATTTCAATCAAAATATCATCCAGTGCCTTCTTGATTGCCTCAACTGAACCTGCCTCTACTGCATCCCGTAGCCTGACTACTAGCTGTGAGAAAGTTTTTTTTCCCCCACATGGCCTTTGCTTCACATGCATATCAATTTAAAAATATTCCCTCACATTCTTTTTCAGGGGAATATTTTGTTAGTGAATTGCATTTAAAAGTCAAAACTATGGAGATGATCATCTCCTCTGAAATGGTAACAGCTCTTAACTCACTGCAATGACATATTCCTTACATCCGTTATGTAAGCAACCAGTCAAAACAAAACCAATATTGAACAGATCATAACAGTGGGATCATCACAAAATCTTTCCATTCTTCAAATTCTACTTTTATGCTTCTTCATTGTCAACACGATTCAGATGATAATAAAAATAAAAATGTTCCAAGAATGGAAAGTTTGATATTATTACTCTAAAATCTGATTGTTAGGTGCTGTGTAAAGTTTCCTTTCAGTCTGTATTTGCCTTCTGATTAGTATAATGATAGAAAATAAAAAGAACCACAAATTATTCTATGCAGTCGTTTAAACAAGTACATCAAGTATAGCGCCTCAGAAACTCATTTCAGAAATTTCAAGTGCTCCACTGATTTCCACACATGCTCTTTTAGAAATTTACAAGCATTGGGAAACACCCCAATTAGCAGTTGGTAACATATAATTTTCAAACAATTAATTCAGATTTGCCAAATTCCTTACTTCATCAGAAGCAGAACGTAGACACTGAACAGCAGCTTGTTTCTTCATTTCCTCAACACTCAGATCTGAACACTTCTTTTTCCCTTTTCCCCATTTCTTTGTGGTTCCTTTCTCCCAGCCCAAGAAGATGTCATTTTCCTGTTGCATAAAATTGGAGTGGAATAATTAGTACAGTACATAAAAAATACCATGTCACAACTCCAAGTGAAGCTTAATAAATAAATGAATCAAGAAAAAAAAACACTATCCATTAATAAAAGCACACATTGGACAGTTTAAAGATAGGCAGCTGCATGCGAGATACTGCAAAGTCCACTTGAACAATGCTCAAGGTAATTGACACTTTCATGGCTACTAGCAGAGCATGTTCAATTAACCAGCTGATCCCTTTGACATATACTACCTTCATATCATCCAAGCCCCTTAAGCAGCAGAGTAGATAAGGACAAATCAGGCAAAGACCCAAGGATGGCTTGATTTGTCACAAGAGCAATGGTTGCCGGAACTCCTACCAATACTTGCAGATATACTCTAGTGCCTTCACGTCAACAACTGTTGCCATGAACTAAATGTGCACAGTCTTTGCATGTCAAGAACAGGACGGCACAGGAACAGACTTTCCAGTCCAAACTTGCACCACAGTCTAGAGTAACAGAATCAAAGATGTACAGCATGGAAACAGACCCTTCAGTCCAACCCGTCCATGCCGACCAGATATCCCAACCCAATCTCGTCCCACCTGCCAGCACCCAACCCATATCCCTCCAAACCCTTCCTATTCATATACCCACCCAAATGCCTTTTAAATGTTGCAATTGTACAGCATCCACCATTCATTCCATTCATGTACCACCCTCTGCGTGAAAACGTTGACCCGGAGGTCCCTTTTATGTCATTCCCCTCACCTTAAATCTATGCCCTCTAGTCCTGGACTCCCCCACCCTAGGGAAGAGACTTTTTCCTATTTATCCTATCCATGCCCATCATTATTTTACAAACCTCTAAGGTCACCCTTCAGTCTCCAACGCTCCAGGGAAAACAGCTCTAGCCTATTTAAACTCTCCCTATAGCTAAAATCCTCCAACTATGGCAACAATCGCTGTAAATCTATTGTAAAACCTTTCAAGTTTCACAACATCTTTACAACAGGAAGGAAACCAGAATTGCATGCAATATTCCAGTGGCTGAATCAATGTCCTGCACAACTGCAATATGACCTCCCAACTCTTGTACTCAATACTCTGACTAATGAAGGAAAGCACACCTAACACTGCCTTCACTATCCTATCTACCTGTGACTCCACTTTCAAGGAGCTATGAACCTGCACTGCAAGGTCTTTGTTCAGCAACATTCCCTAGGACCTCACCATTAAGTGTATAAGTCCTGCTAAGATTTGCTTTTCCAAAATACAGCACCTCTTATTAATCCAAATTAAACTCAAATCATTAAACCCTACATTCTATATCTTCCATGACTTTTCCACAGTAAATCCCATGCAAGGACTGCACAAAACACTACATAGGACAAACAGGAAGACAGCTAACGATCCGTATCCATGAACGCCAACTAGCCACGAAATGACACGACCAGCTATCCTTAGTAGCCACACACTCAGATGACAAGCAACATGAATTCGACTGGGACAACACTACTATTATAGGACAAGCCAAACAGAACAGCCAGGGATTTCCTAGAGGCATGGCACTCATCCACAGATGTTATCAACAAACATCGACCTGGACCCAATATACCGGCCACTGCAGCGGACAGCTGGAACTGACAACCGGAAGCGGCAGATACAAATCACTGTAAATGCCGGAGGAAACATCACAGAAGCGTTTCACAGGAGGCTCCCAAGCACTGAGCATGTCACCTAGACAGGGGATGAAACATATGCAACACAAATTCCCAGCTCAGCAAACAGAACCACAACAAGAAACTCCATCTGCCACAACTCAACCCATCGGCCCAGCTGATCAAGATCCTTTTGCAATCTGAAGTTTAGCCTTCTTTGCTGTCCACTACACCTCCAATTTTGGTGTCATCTGCAAACTTAATAACTGTATCTCTTCAGCTCACATCCAAATCATTTATGTAAATGACAAAGTAAAGGACCCAGCACCGATCCTTGTGGCACTCCACTGGTCACAGGCCTCCAGTCTGAAAAACAACCCTCCACTACCGCCCTCTATCTTCTACCTTTGAGCCAGTTCTGTATCAACATGGCTAGTTCTCCCTGTATTCCATGAGATCTAACCTTGCTAACCAGTCTCCCATGGGGAACCTTGTCAATTACTTTACTGAAGTCCATACAGATCACATCAACCGCTCTGCCCTCAATCCTCTTTGCTACTTCTTCAAAAAACTCAAATCAAGTTTGTCAGACATTATTTCCCACACACAAAGCCATGTTGACTGTCCCGAATCAGTCCTTGCCTTGCCAAATTCATGTACATCCTGTCCCTCAGGAATCCCTCCAATATCTTGTCCACCAACATCAGGCTCACTGGGCTATAGTTCCCTGGCTTGTCCTTACTAGCTTTCTTAAACAGTGGCACGTTAGCCAACCTCCAGTCTTCTGGTACCTCACCTTTGACTATCAATGATGCAAGTATCTCAGTAAGAGGCCCAATCACTTCCCTAGCTTCCCAAAGAGATGTAGGACATACCTGATCAGGTGCTAGGGATTTATCTACCTTTATGCGTTTCAAGACATCCAGCACTTTCTCCTCCGTAATATGACTATTTTTCAAGATGTCACCATTTATTTCCCTACATTCTATATCTTCCATGACTTTTCCACAGTAAATACTGATGCAAAATACTTGTTTAGTATCTCTCCCATCTCTTGCAGCTCCACACAAAGGCCACCTTGCTAATCTTTGAGGTGCCGTAATCACTCCCTAGTTAGCTTTTTGTCCTTCGTGTATTTGTAAATACCCTTTGGATTCTCTTTAATTCTATTTGCCAAAGCTATGTCCCCTTTTTGCCCTCCTGATTTCCTTAAGTATTCTCCTACTGCCTTTATACTCTAAGGATTCACTCGATCTATCCTGTCGATACCTGACATATGCTTCCTTCTTTTTCTTAACCAAACCCTCAATTTCTTTAGTCATCCAGCATTCCTTATACCTACCCACCATTCCTTTCACCCTAAGAGGAATACACTTCCTCTGGAGCCTTGTTAGCTCATTTCTGAAAGCTTCCCATTTTCCAGCCTTCTCTTTACCTGCGAAATCAAAATTGGCCTTTCTCCAATTTAGAACTTCAACTTTTAGATCTGGTCTAGCCTTTTCCATCACTATTTTAAAACTAATAGAATTATGGTCGGTGGCCCCAAAGTGCTCGCCCACTGACACCTCAGTCACCTGCCCTGCCTTATTTCCCAAGAGTAGGTCAGGTTTCGCATCTTCTCTCGTAGATACATCCACATACTGAATCAGAAAATTGTCTTGTACACACTTACATTCCTCTCCATCTAAACTCTTAACACTATGGGAATCCCAGTCTAATGCTTGGAAAGTTAAAATCCTAAACCATAACCACACTATTATTCTTACAGATAACAGATCTCCTTACAAATATGTTTCTAAATTTCCCAGTTCGTGCTACATTCCCCTAAGAATCCATCACCCCCTAGATTTTCCAAAACAGCATACTTGTTTGAAATGAGGATAGCCATAGAAGACTCCTGTACGAGCTGCTTACCTTTCTTGCCCTTCCTGGAGTTAAACCATCTATGTGACTATATCTGCAATTTTCCCCCCTTCCTATAACTGCTATTCATCACATCCCCTTGTTCTTGTAAATTCCTCTTTGCCTCTGTCTCTCCAACTGATCCATTCAATCTGACAGGATCCACAACCAACATTTATTGCAGGTATAATCCTTAGTAACCCGGAAACTCTCCCTAAACTCCCACATCCTACAAGAGGAGCATATCAAGCAACTGAAGGCCATTTTTGCTTCTTTCAATCTACGGACCCAGAAAATAGCACTGTCTTATTCCTCTACAAACACTGCTCCAGGTTAAATTAAGAGTTATGGCTTATATTTTTAAGTTTAATCAAGAGACATCTCAATAAAACATTAATCAAGAAAGAACCCTCTCTACTCACTACTGCAAACTTACTGAAAGGCCACACTTAACACAGCTGTTTCTATGCTATGACCTCTCCCAAGATTGATTTCACCATTTGTTAATTTTTCCAGATCACTCTGATGTCCAGTGATACACAAATTCAAACAGCAAAGGAAGTAACTGCACAGGTTCACTGCTCTGTTAGTTAACAATGTGGGTTTCTTTCTCTCTCTCCTGCACGGACCTCCTGTGCTTCCTTTGTCTGTTCCCCTCCATTTTACAAGTGCTGTTGTTTTGATTTTGTTTTTCTCTAAAGTTCCAAAACAATGGAACAGCATATAAAACAGTAATTGCTGCTCCTGGAATTCAAGGAAATCACCTCCAACACCTAAAATACCTCAAAACAAAAAAAGGAGCAGCTGTTACAGCCAGAAGTTTTTCCTGTCCTCCATCTTGGATTGCCCAGAATCCTTTAAAACCTTCTGCCTCTACATGATCTATACACCTCTATTCCCTGCATATTCATGGACCTGCTAAGATGCCACTTAAAAGTTGCTATTATATCTGCTTCTACCACCTCCTTGGCTAGTACATTGCAGATACTGACCACCCTGTCAAAGATTTGTTTCCATTTACATCTATGTCCCCCAGTAATTGGATTTTCTACCCTGGGAAAAAGAACAACTACTTTTTTCAATTTTTAAAACTTCTATCATTGACATTCAGTTGAAAACAAATCAGGTTTGTCCAATTTTACCTCCTAGTAAATACCCTCCAAGCCAGGCATCATCCTAATAAACCTTTTCTGTACCTTTCCAAAGTCTCAAAATCCTTCCGCACACAATATTCCCAATATGGCCAAACTAAAAAAGGCCTATACACTTGCACACAATATTCCCAATGAGACCTGGTAAATTTTTACACTATATACCATATGCCTTCTTGACCAACTTATTCACTAGTGCTGTCACTTGCAGAGAACGGTGGACCTTTACGCTGAATTCCCACTGTATGTTAATGCTTCTAAGAGTTTTGCCATTTACTTCATAGTTCTCTGCTGTATTTGACATTCTAAAATGCATCACCATGTATTTGTCCAGATTAGATTCCATTTGCCATTCTTCCAGCCTATTTATATCCTAGTGGCACTCCTAACTATCCACAAGTTCCCCCAATCTTAATTGCCCACAGAATTACCAAAATCAGACCACCTACATTCTCCCTCAAATCATTCATAAGTATATTCCAAACAAGGGTTCCAGCACTGATCCCTGCAGACCACCAGTCAGAAAAACACTCAAGACTACAGTCTTCTATGACCAGGCCAGTTCGATGTCCATCTTACAAGATCACTGCAGATCCCATTTGACTTCACCTTCTTTATCAGCTTGGCCATGGGGGAGCTTATCAAAGGCCTTGCTAAAATCCATAATGAATTTATTGACAGATACATCCAGGAAGATACAGTGAAAAAAGTGTTCCTTCGCCACAATCCGGCACCTTTTTGAGATACAGAAGAATAAAAGAGAAAGTATGAAAGAGTTTCTTCATTGGCCAGGGTCCCAAACACTGCTCCACGACTTCTGTTGGGTCCCCACTCTCTACCTACTGCAGCCAGGTGTCCCTGCTCCACCATCGCTGCAGCCATCGTCCCACTGCCATTCCAGAAGTCTGTGTACTGGGTCATAGCCAGAAGTCTCTGTTCTACCATCTCCTGCCGCCATTCCAGGAATCCATGCATCTACCCTTGGAGCCAGAAGTCACCACCAATGCTACTCCTGTCTCTCCCTTGAGAAAAGGAAAGATGAAAAAGGACAAATACAAAAGAATGCAGCCACCTGCAGTGGATAGGGTCAGCCCGAACACTACCTAGAGCCCTGGAATTCTCCCCCTAAATCTTTGCCTTTTAATTCACACTACTCCTTGACCTTGACCTTCTGGCCCCTTATCCTCATATCCCCAGACATCATATTTTTTACGGACTTCCTTCTGCACATGCCCTGGCTCATTTCACTAAATTAAGAGGCTATATAAATATGTAAGCTGTTGCAGTTCTGTCACGTCTAGAATTCCTGTTTATTTCCCATTTATACAGTATCCTTATACGGTCTCTGCTTCAAAATGACACCTCACTGCCAGCTGTCTCCTCGCTTAGGTGCTGACTCATCCTGCTTCCCATGCTCAATGTTGACAATTAAACATTGTTCAAAAGACATTTGTATTATGTTCACTTCAGGACAATTCACATCAATGCTGGAGGGGAAATTGCTAGTTGAAGGTAAGAGAATGCTGATTGATAACAGGCATCCTGGTCGTTACCTAATTAACATATAGCACTGTGTTCTTTGCAGACGAGGAACATGTAGAAGAAAATTAGGACTGCTAATGCTGGAGATCACAAAAAGTGTGGATCTAGGAAAGCACAGATCAGGCAGCATCCAAGGAGCTGGAAAGTTGACATTTCAGGCATAAGCCTTCATCAAAAACATGTGGATCCATTTCAATTCAAACAAGTGACATACAATTCGTAAGATAAATTTTAAACCTGATTAACTTTAACAGCCTGGCAGTTAACTGACTATTAACTGATGTATTCTCCATGGCAACACCTCTCCCAGAATCCAGAAATCAACCAGCTAGCACTTTCCACATGTAGATAAATGCTAGATTTACACAGAATTGGCATTCCTGCCAAATGCCCTCATGAGCACAAGAGGGAAAGTTTTGACCAAGAAAACATTTCTTCATAATTGTCTTAACTGATATCGTACCACTTTTGGGTAAGTTGCAGTAGTGAAAAGATGCCTCCAAATTCATGGGAAGTAGAAGCATTGAGAAATCAGTATGCTGCTGAGGTATCTGCCTCTTAAGCATCCTAATTTTAATGATTCCACTAAGCTGTCCCAAAGCCCCTCTGCATCTTTCCTTCTGTAAGGTCTCTCTTGATCAATTATTAGGTCACCTCATCTTTTATGTCAGTGTGTGGCTACTTAGCTGGAAAAACATGTGGGGACATTTTATTACACGGAATTAGAACTAAGTAAAAATTGTAATGTCAACCCACTGCCTCCAGATATTTGTTTTAGTACCTCTTAAAACTGTACCTTCTCATTTATGTCACCCCATGTTCATTGCACCAAAATACATCACCACACTTTTTGGAATTCTCCAACATATTTATTTGGCCCTTCAAACTTCTTTTGAAGTCCTTATAAAGGACATCAACACTGCTATTTTAATCCAAGACTGCAACCAAGTTTATCAAACATGATTCACCTTTAACAAGTATTACTTTATCAAATACAAATTAATTTTGTGCTGCATTAAGAATTTCTCCATCAATATTAAGTTAACTGTCGTATGTTACAGGGCTCTCTACTACTACCCTTCATATATACAAGAAAAACAATGTTGCATGCATTAAGCTCAGAATAAAAGGTAGTCCACACAATCTCCAGGTGCTCCAATTTCCTCCGACAATCCAAAAATGTGCAGGTTAGGTGAATTGGCCATGCTAAATTGCCCGTAGAGCAAGGTGAAGGGGTAAATGTAGGGGAATGGGTCTGGGTGGGTTGTGCTTCGGCAGGTCGGTGTGGACTCGTTGGACCAAAGGGCCTGTTTCCACACTGGAGGTAATCTAATTACTGCATCTAACAAAAGTCAAAACATATCAACTTGCCATTTTGCTCTCCAATGGAGAAAACTATCATATCAGTGTGTGGAGAGAGACGAAATTAATGCTCAAGTACAAAATGATTCTGGTCTTTCTCTACAGATGCTGCCACATTAGTTTCTACAGCATTTTTCACTTTTTTCTCATGTTAAAAGATATCCCATTAGGAAGGATTTGTTCTGTCAAGTTTGTTTTGAAAACAAGTGTAAGCTAGGAGGTGAACTGTCTGCTGAGCCTAGCATAGTAGCTAGCTTGTTTTTACTTCAAAAGAGCTGATGAAAGCAGCATGAGGAAGTAAGGTCAAGCTCTTTCAGAACCAGGATTTTAGTTTAATTTTCTGTAGCTGTTGCAGTTTGAAAGCTGCTTACAAATCTCTCCCAGCTACAGGAGAAAACTTCAGTGTTCTCTCTCAGCTTTCTCAATGTTCTTTCCTCCTGCACTGGAGAAACACTGCACGAGAGACAATATATTTTACTTAATTTGCCTCTGTCAAGTGTGTATTTATGGAATGTGACAAGGGTCTATTTATGGACCAGCTAATCAGTGGCACTTAATAACTATTAGCTTGCTAATTATTTCAATCATTATAGTTAAGCTTTTTAAAAATTCTCTCTGTACAGGAAGCCTTCCATAACGCAAAGATTGCATTTTTGTAGAATGCCCATATTATAGAAAAACCGCACTTGAGAAACAGCACTTAAAGTGTTGCCGATGTAAAAGCCTTACAGCCAACACATTTTTAAAAAGTCTGAACTCTAGAAAGTGTCCCCAATTTGTCAATCACAGCGAATTCATGCTAACGAAGAACATGTTATAGCAGAATGACCTTTATTTTAAAAAGTGTAAGAATAAAATGTGTTTTGCTTCAAATGTTGCTTGACCAATTGAATCGCATCCAGAACATGCCTTACACTTGCCTTTAAAATAAGAAAAAGATGGAGTCTAGGTGATCTTTTCCAAATTGAGGGGTTTAGTCTATACCATAAACAGATCTCCAGCACCTGTATTACTTGGTTTTTATATTACTGCATCATATTCACAGAAGAAATATCAAAATCTTCCAACTTGAAGCTCAATAGATTACAATCTCAGAAGGATTTTGGTGAAAAAGGAACCTGCAATCCATGCAAAACATGTTGATACTGCTTCATCTAATATTCATCTTGCTAGCAAATTCAATGATTGTCCCTTGTTCAGATGCATGGGAAGCTGAACATGATAGGGCTGAAGAATTAAAACAAACAGACCAAAATGGCCTTAGTCTTGAGGAGGAAGCTCCGCAGTTTGTCACCAACTCAACTGAAGCCTCATGATGTACAAATGTACCAAAAGAGGGATGCATTACATTTAACTGTAATTCACTAAATATTTTGCTGAGCTTTCTCTCAAGATAATGCCACAAAATTTTATCACCACCCATTTTTTTTTTCACCATTTCTGCATCTGCAGAACAACTCCACTGTCACTCATTTTATTGGCAGATATGCAAAGATTGAAAGTCTAATTAATGCAAAGGGGAGGGCTTAGCTTTTAGTGGGCATAGTGAAACACATTATTTCACTTACTTTGTTTGACAATAGATGCATATGAGGAGAATATGCTTAAGAGCAATGCAAGTTGCTGGTCTGGTGATGGCATCCTAATTTCATTTTATTTATTCTTTACGTTCTGCTCATCCAGAAACAAGTGACAAGCCCCCCAAACCCTCCTTGACATTCACTTGTCATCTCAACAGAGATATTGTACAGGGAACAAAACACTAACATTTCAGGAACCCTTGTAGCCTCGAGTGAAGGGGACATCTAGCCCTGTTGCAATATCATCCATACCTTTCTAAGTGATTGTTCAACGTGGTCATGTGGCTCATGTTACAGCCATCATTGACAGAGTCACCAATTGACATCACTAGCCCAGTCTGAAGTGGGAGAACCAGTCCTCAAAATAAGTGCCAGAGATGTTGGAGTACGAAGGAATCAAGACAGCTCACAGTAAATCTGACCTAAGGCTGCAGACCCCTCTGTTTGGGATTATCCATTGCATAGCTGGTACATAAATATTCTTTACAGTTAATAAAACACCCCATAGCAGTTGTTGGATCAATGGCACGCTGCATTTGGGGGTGAATTAAACAAGAAACAGAAGAAACAGAAGTACCTGATCATTCTGACTGTTGTCACTACAAGGGGAGTTTGCCTAATTACAGGTTTTAGCAAAGCCAATGATCTACCTTGTGTATTTATAAATTTTAGATGTGAAGATCCAGAATGCGTCACTAGCAGAACTCTAGAAGGTTTTGCAGATAAAAAGCTGAAGCTCACTTCCACAGTTATTGACAGCAGGTTTTTCTGATTAAGTTCTGCAGAAGGTCTGACCTTCTGAGAGATCGAGAAATTCTACGATATGGCTTGCATCTTCTGAAACCTTGGCTCTTCTCCTGCACAACTGCTGATCCCACCACATAGTGAGATGCTTACCATAGATAGTATATGGAAGTAACACCATGATCAAAAACATCCAAACCATCTCCCATTCCAACCAGCTTGTCAAATAATTTAATACAATCAGAATCACTACAGAGTCAAAGCAGGCCATTCAACCCTAGTCCACACCAACCCCTAAAGAAAATCCCACTCTGACCCACCCTTCTGTACTATGCTTGCAACCCCTGCATATCCCATGGCTAATCCATCTTGCCTGCACATCCTTGGGACATACCATGGACAATTTAGTATGGCCAAACCACCTAACCTGCACATCTTAGGGCTGTGGTTTAAATAAAAGAGAGCATCCAAAAGGAAACCCAAGTAGACAGGGAAAATGTGCTAACTCCACACAGTTGCCTCAGGTGTTGAATCAAAGCTGGACCCCTCAAATGTCTGGAAAAAATGCAGATCCACAAGAATTGACTGCAAAATATGAACCAGACAAAATTCAGATAGTATTGACAGTAATTCCTCTTTTAAAAAAAAGGCAGGTGGGTCAAGGACAAGTTTAAATACCCATGTGAACTGCAGCTCAAATTCACCTCAGCTTTCTGAGCCCCAAAAAACCTATGCCAGGCAAGCAAAAAAAATCAAGGCTAAATTCGGAGTTTGTTAATGTCTTCCACGGATGTCAATTGTGCAATGTTTTAAAACCGTATTTGAAAAATTCCTCCCTGGATTCAATCAGTCTGCCATTCACATGGAATAAGTTTCCAAGCAAATTAGGCTGTGTAATATGACAAAAAGACAATTTTACCTTAGACAAATAAGTAGAAGCAAAAATAGTAGGGTTTTTAACCAAGGAAATACCAAAAGTTCAAGTGTAATTAGAAAGTATACGGTAATTAGAAGTTTTAACCAATAAAATTATCCAAGTGGTCTAGAATTTGAACATAAATGCTATGTTCAGAAAGCAGCCTGCAATCATTAAGGATTCCACATGAAGCACTCACACAGTGGTGCACTTGACAATAACCAGTGATCTCAGGAAATACAATCCACTGCTAAAGTGATCTCACTTTGTAATAAAAGTTATAAAACAATCACTTTATGTTCATGTCAAATCTGGTAATGTGATTTGCCAGACAATTTTTAAAAGGCAACTTCCACTAAAGGAATACAAACAAACATTTCACTCCCCTAAAAACATTCTAAGATAGTCCCCCTTTGTTTGATACCAAGGAGTCTAGGGTCCTTGAAAATAAACAAACATCTTAAATATATTGAGAATGCCATGCAAAAGTAAAGCAAACTTTCACACAGAAAAGTGAGCAAGACTACCAAGGAGAACACAGGAGGAATAGAAAATGGTTTAAGATGGTTTAAACAGTAAACAAAAAAAATTAACACTGCTACAAAGTTAAACAAGATTAAATAAATACTTACAGCAAAAGAAATTTGAAGAACAGATGCTTTACAAGTGCAAATGGGGTTGAAGGCAGAATAATAAAGATTTACAATGGAGGTGCTGAATTAAGTAAGCAACTTACAAAAGCATGATGAGGGAGATCTCACATGATTGAGGAAGTGATTTTGAAGTGGATGTTGAACAGCCCTACTATATAGTGTACCAGGACTGCCAGAAAACTCTGGGAGATGAAGGTTTAATTCCATACCCATTAGTCCAAATTAACTATACACTATCTTTCCTTGAGCACAGTCAAGGTACTGTTTCCATTTTAAAATTAGTTACTTAATTTGAATTACTGGATAAATTTTCTTGCCATAAAATTAAAGTTACAGTCTCAATGTCTGAAAGGAATGCAGTTTCAAAACTAACATGCTGGCATTTCACCAGAGTCAATGACAAGCCCTCATTACTAGTTCCAGTTCACAAACAAACAGTCCACTATCAACTGTCACGTCACTATAAATTAGGTGGAGTAACCGAGTCTAACGAAGCACCAAGAAACTACAAGATGATCTAGGCAAAATTCTTAAGTGAATACAATTCCAACAATTGGAATTCAATACAGATAGGTGCAAGGTAATATATGTGGGAAGAGAAAAACATGGGAAACATTTCTTTTCCTTAAACAGTTTCATCTAAATCTTTCATTTAAAGACATTGAGAGCGATAACCGACTAACATTCCTCCAGTGATCGATAACAGTAATAAATCACAAGCTGAATATAAATTTAAAGGCATCTGTTCAACATACCCCACACACTTGACTACATAGGCACAGGGAAATAAACTCAAAATGGTGTACACTAGGACCATGATTTTGGCTCAATGCCAGAGGACTGAATTACTAGAAAGGTTTTTTTTATATATGAGGTAAATAAGGAAGAACCTTGAGATATCACAAAATAAAATTAACAAAGGTTCGTTCCAAACAACATATCAAGTTAACTATTGGCACAAATTCAAGTCAAATTTCAGATATTTCCCTATGCATACTCCGATAAATAGAGATGTAGCTTAATATGGACAAAAATTTGGATATTAAACAAATAGCTGAATACTCAACAATAGAACAGGCAAGGGGATTGCAGATTTCAATGAACACATTAACTGTACAGGACATATGGTCATCTGTATTTTTGTTGATTTTATTTTTAAAATTCACTGCTTCAAAAGTCATCAAAACACTAAAACAAGCTGAGCATAGACCTTTATAAATATCAAAGCAGACAAACTCAAATATTTCCTTAGAAGGTTATATTAGATTTGGTATAAATGTAGTGTAATGTGACCAGATTAACGAAGATCTCTGTAAAAGGCAGCCCTTAGCAGGATTCACCTGCTCCTCTGATGCGGTCTAACCTGCTGTGCTTTTCCAGCAACATAGTCGACTAATCTGCAAGCCCTCACTTATCCCCAAGTAGTAGGAACCATGTTAAAATTGAATACATAGCCCCTTAAAAGTCTGCCAGTGAATATTTCAATACTGAGAATAAGTATACTCCTACTATAAAGAAAATTCTAAAAGGGAGGACCCACCATAGACAGTGTTTAGGGAAAACATCAAGCTTGAGGGAAAGCATATTGCTGCAGAAAAGTGAGTGGCAGATCTGACGATTAGTCAGTTTATAGAAGGATGGCGGTGAATGACAAAATTTAAATAAGGAGAAAGAATTAATACAAAGAAAATCAAAAAAGGTTTCATAAGATAGGTTCATATATAACCCTTATGTTTGAGCAAGGGAGGGTGGTATAAAAAAAGATACAGGCCAGTTGGATTGACTGTCATATTATAACGGATCATTACCTTTAGTTTCCCTGTAGGCAGTGTTAAAAAGGTAGTCAGGAGTCATCATGGAATGGGAAGGGAAAAATTCATGTTTAACAAGTTAATTTCTTTGAAGGAATAACTTGTGATACTATAAATTTCAAAAGTTTAACTCCATGGTTTAAGGATCAGCAACAAATCTTTCTGGAATAAAATGTTTCGCCAGATGAAAAGGAATAAGGAGAAACTGTTATAAAGGAATTATTAAAGCATGCAAATTAACCATTCACAGGAAGGAGTTGTTGAAACAAAAACGGTTTCCTGAGAGTGAGAAGATAACACTGCTTGATAATCTCCAGCCTCATGACTAATGGGCAAATAAGTCTGCCTGCAGAAAAAAGATCTTGAAATTAAGGGGTAATTGCAGAAAAAATCTGTTTGAAACAGACAGCTAACTCCAAATGTAACAAGGAACAGGGGAGCGAATAATAAGGCAGCAAGCTATAGACTGGAGGTCTCCAGCAATGTCATTGGTGAGGACAAATGAATCTATTCAATTACCAATTATGTGGCACCACAAATATGGAAGGGAAAATTGCATAAGAATCCAACATCAGAACAATTCGGTAACAGAACTTCAAAGAACACTGCGAAAGGATACAGTGTTCCCTGACAATTCCAAAGATAGGCAATTGGAGTTGGAATCCTGGCCAGATTCCACCATTAATCAGGTAACAGCCACATTAAAAATCAGGTTGTGAGGTTTAAACTTATTTACTTGAGGGGTCTTATTATGGTTGCTACATGCAATAAAAGTTTACATCATTCTTTCAGTACTGGAGAGATTTCAGAACAAGTAGCCAAATTAAAGGTAATTTGTGGTGATTTACTCAGAGTACAATGGCTAAGGGAGAAGGGAAATGAGCTGTACTTGTTTTTCTACGAAACATTTAAGTGTGCCACATCAAACGTTATTGCAGAAATAAAAGCACATTGTGTCATGGGTAATACATGAGCATGGATAGAAAATTGGCTGGCTGACAGCATGCTCCTGCTTAAGTGGCACAGCAGGAGCATGCTGAGCCCACAAACCAAAGATGGATGGACTGAAACCATCCTCTGCCATTCGCTGCATGCCAACTGGAGCAGCACTACTCAGTAACGGTGCTCTGATCTATGCCTTGCCTTAAGGCAGCACAGTGACTCAGTGGTTAACACCGCTGCCTCAATACCAGGGACCAGAGTTCAATTCCAGCCTCAGGTGGCTGTTTATGGAGTTTGCACATTCCCCCTGTGTCTGCGTGGGTTCCCGCTGGATGCTCCAGTTTCCTCCCACAATCCAAAGATATGCACTTTCGGTGAATTGGCCAGACTAAATTGCCCACAGCGTTCAGGGATGTGTAGGCTAGGTGCTTTAGTCAGGGGTAAACGTAGGATAATATGGTAGGGGAATGGTTCTGGGTGGGTTACTCTTTGGAGGGTCGGTGTGGATTTGTTGGGCCAAATGGCCTGTTTCCACAGTGTAAGGATTGTATCATTCGATGATAATGAAGTTTTATCTCATTGGCAGGGTATGATGCACAGAAACCTGTCAAGGTCATGCTGAGATCCACTTTTTCCACTTTTCAGCAATTATTTAGATGGGGAGCAAAGACATGAGCATTCAATTTGCAGATAACAAGATAGGAAGGAAAGCATTTTGTGATCATGAGAGCTAGCAAAAAGATGTAGAGTTACAAACCAAAAGAACAGGTTAAAAAAAAAGGTAAATTATAGATTTGGCGTGTCAAGGATAGCCAAGTTATCGTTCAAAATAAAATTGATCCTTTAAGTAGGGAAAACACTACTGATTGAAGAAACTTTGCTCATTCACTCGTATGATATCTTATTTGAGAGCTCAAGATCAGAGCTGAATTTGAAGAGGTCCCAAATTATAATTGGCTCTGCTAATCTCCCTTGATTATTAACAGAGATGTGGTGTGTTGGTGATACCACTGGATTACTAATCCAGTGAGGTGCAAACCAACACTCCAGAACATGAGTTCAAACACTAAATCTACCATCCTTACCAGAGAGTCTGGTCCATATGTGAATCCTATCCACAACAATTTGGTTGACTCTAACTACCCTCTGAAATGGGCTACTAAGCCATTCAGTTCAAGGACAATTAGTGATGGACAAATGTTGGCACCCACATCAGGACAAATTTTAAGAACCTTGCCTTCATCCTGGAGCTAAAAATCACACTAAGATGTTGGAACCTGAATGAAAACTATCTTGAATTACTTCGATTGTTGAAAACAAATCAGAAAATCATTAACTAAAGTATTGGACAAAATAGAACATTGCACAGCAATGTCTGATCTTGAGGTAAGCATCCTCCAAAGCAGCCTTCAAAAAGATACACAACAATGCAGAATTGCCTAGCAGAAACTGACTGCCAAAGTTCCATACCCATGAAGATGACTTCAGTGATCTTGGGTTCATGTCATACTACATGATCCCACCACATTTCTGTAACATCTTCCTTCCTGTTCTGACACCATCACCTCAATAAGTTGTTTTACTCTACCTTAATTAGTTCGTAGTGCTTTGGATTACTTATTAGTTTGGTTAGACCCGTGGCATGCGAATCTAAGACCCAGTCGTTTGGAATGTCTCCAGCATCACCTTATTTTTTTGTTGCCAATTATCTCTGCCTCATTTAACCAATTTATAGATCATTCCCTTGCTTGTTATTCAGCTGTTGACACTTGACTCACTTTTGATCACTCCACTCAGATCTTTTCATCTTTCTACCTATAAGTTGTGCTTCTCTTTCACTTGACCTGACAAAAGGAGTTATGTTCAAAAGCTTATGATTTCAAATAAACCAGTCTGACTATAACCTGTCATGAGACTTCTGACTTGTCAACAAATTCATGGCCAATCTGTAGTTCAGTTATGTCTGATTATCTTGATTTTGTTTGCATCAATACCCTTGCTAGGAAAAAATATCAATTTCAGTTGCCAAATTTTCAATTGACTTGTCAATAGCATTTTGGGAAAGGGGAGCCAGATTTAACAATTATAATGTTTACAGAAGAACCTCTATTATCTGAAGATCTCAAGGTCCTGATAGAAAAATTACAAAGAGGTGTTTCCAACACCAATCGCAGCTTTCGTTGACAATGACCAAAAGTAAACTCAGCCTTTAGAAATGCTGCTGAGAACAGTAGTGGACATCAATGGGAGCCCAGGCACCATCTCCAAATGACAGACCTCCCACCCTACCTCACTCCCCAGGGGTACCGTAAATCCCCCTTCCGCTGATAATCTCTCCAACATTGCCCTGTATAGCAAGGCAGTAGCAGTCTTACCATTAGTGTTCAGTCTGACTGCCCCCAGGAGGCAGCAGAAGCTCGTGCACAATGTGCTGCTGCCTCATCTCCTGAACAGGGAATGGACATAGCAAGTGTTCATTGTGTCAATCCCATTGAACTGAACGGTGGGGGGGTGGAAGCTTCAGCAACGCTGTCTGTCCCTTACAGAAACAGACTCGAGAGAGAGAGAGAGAGAGAGAGAGAGAGAGAGAGAGAGAGAGAGAGAGAGAGAGAGAGAGAGAGAGAGAGAGAGAGAGAGAAACTTCAGAAAACTCCAACCCCCCCCAGAGGAGAGGCACAGATTTAGTAAATTGGTTCAATTATCCAAATGAAAAATAGTGCCCACCCATTTCATTCAGATAAATCGATGTCAGAATGTATAACTACAGAGGAACATCTGATAGCTAACAAACATTAATTCTGTGCACCATGGTCAGAATAAAAAGACCCCTCAATAAATTAACACAGGCAAATTACTTCATTTGTGATGAAGTTACAGAAAATATCTAGCTCAGAAAATATTTTCAATATAAATTGAAAAATAAAATTCAATGCTCAAACAAAATGTTAAATCATGGAAACACTTTCATGATTAGCGAAATTCTAAACAAGTCATTTGAAGATTAAAAAAAATTCATTTAAAATCAAGTAAATGCATACCTGTTCCTGCAAGTCATAATCATAACTGTCATGAAGCAGAAGACTGAGGACGTATCGAGTGTAGATCATGGCATCAATCCCACATTTCTCCAATTCTTGTCCTAACCAGGTCTGCACTGGACCCAAAGCTTGAAAGAGAGACATTTCAGGAGCAGATGTGAGGCCTTGACAAGAGCTTGAGGATCCCTCAGATGGTGGGCCTTCCACAACAACTGGACAGGTTGGATGCATGAAGCTAAGTTGTCGGCATTCTTAATTCTTGCAGCATTTTTCTTACTGGTATTGAATAATTATCTGGAGCTGCTCACCCCAGGTGTAACTGAAGACCAACTGCTTGGACTACCATTTATACAGGTTGCAAGTAGTCAATAGATCAAAGTTTCAGTCTATTGGCATGACAGATGGCAAAATTTACTCTCAACTCTCAAAACACACCTGGGTTTGGAAACTTTCACATGCCTTTCATGATTTTACAATAGGACTACTTGCAGTAGAGCCTGAAAAAGAAAACAAAAAAAAAAGGTTGGAAAAGTTACTCTTCAAAATACCGAATTTGGGACTACAAATAATAGAGAAATAGTCTACAGTCAAGCAAAACTCATTTAAAATTTTAACTCAAACAATTCTGAGCCAATAAATCCAAACAAGCATAGACACCTCTAGTCAATACGGAGATAGGAATCTTTGTCATGATCTGATCTAAATGGTACTACTGAACAAGTCCGGTCCCAGAATGAAATCTCGCCTGATGGGTAGTTCAAAAGATTTGTTTAACATAGTGGTCATTCACATGAGGCTGCAGAGTTTCTTTAACAGAAATTTATGACAAAACTAAAACATTGTTACCTACTTATCAAAAGCAAAACAAAGTGTCAACCTATTCCCCAACATCAACCTTTTAGTTATACATATCCAGAGAAATTAGTCCTCTACATCAAATCTTTTAGTTCAATGAATCCCCTGGTTCTTCAAGGTGAACTGTGAAGTCTTCAGTTGAATACTTCAAAACCAGAACTTAATTTCTCAGCTTTTAATAGTTGTAGGGTTTCCACATCAACTACTCCAGGTCGAAAGGTGCACAAACCGAAAGTTTCTCTATTGAAGCAACTGTGCTTTTCTTGCACTGGTTGATACACTGTTTGAGAGAGAAGCTATTTTCTTCTGATCTCCTCTGCCGGAATTAAAAGCAAGCTAAATGGCCTTCAACATACACACTACGTCATAAACCATTTCCTCTCCTAAAAATTCAGAAAGTTCCCTGCTCTCTGACACAGGCTGGATTAGGTCACTCTTATGAAAAGAAAACAACTATGTTCTACTATTCTAAAGTCCAAATGCAAAACCTGACACAGCAACCTTTTTATTAAAGTAACCTATGGGACCAGGAGTGTGCTGGTTGATCAGGAGGTCCACACAAAAACACATGAAGTAGTAGAAGCATAATGCTAGGGGTATACACATGACTGTCATAACTTGATTTACAGCATAAATGACAAACAAAGATGCAGCTTTACCTTAAATAAACCTCACCAAAAAGCATTCTCCTCATTCGCACCCTCAACTGACTAAATAGATATTGCGGAGATTGCAATAATACAGTGAACGTCTGGTATTTCAGGTACATAATTTTAGCCAGCTTATCCAGAGTGCAGATCAACATAAATATTGCTGTACATACAGACACCACAGCTTACCATAATTCAGTTCTTTAGAAAGGAAAATTAAGTTTTTTTGCATCGAACTGGCTTAAAAAATGCCCATCTTGGTTGATTTTCATTTGACACATTTACTACAACATGATTCAAATCTTCATGAACCAACAAGATACTATTTGACTTAAAACATGCTGAAATGTAGCAAGAAAATCTGTTACTATTGAGATGTGAATTTGATTTACTTGATAATAAGTCTCCATTGAATACAACTCTACACAAAAATTACCCGGATTCATTCAGTACCCTATGCAAAATGCACAGCATGCTAGTAGATTAAAAATATCTTATCGTATATGGCTCAATTTTTCATGTTCTCAATAGAGTTAATGGATAAACCTACACTGGATCTACAAAGCACAATGCCATTTGTTTTGTGTTAAAAACATGTATGTTACCAATCTCCTACTACTTTATTTTGATAGTAATACAACATGAAGCTCTGCCCCAATGCTTTAGACATTTTGGTCCAAATCTTCAGAGTAGTGGCAGTCATAACAAGATTGCCACTGACATTTTTGGCTAGCAATCAAACTAATTTCTGGATAGGACATGTGACGCTTTTCTCCTCAGAAGCGAGTCATGTACACAAATGGAATGCATACTACTTTGCAGTTCTAAATTGTTGAGGGCAGACAAGCTATGCTATTTTCTTAAAAAAATCATTCGGCTGAGTTCATTCACTAACATGCTGAAAATGTCTGCTTCATTTAGGTAGCTTTTGAACAGGTTAGTGTTGAACGTGTACGAGTGAGGCAAGGGAGAAAAATGGAAGAGTAAGGAAGGTGACAAGGGAGGCAGTGAATCGTGTTAGGGAGTCAGAACTTTGGATGAATCTAGTCAGGGAAGTTCACGGTTTGAGGGAGGCAAGGTGAGATGTTTATAGTTATCCAGGAGTTAGACACTTGGAAATCTTGCAGTTTCTAGGTCACTAACCAGATAACTCAAATATCCAAACTCTGACTCCATCTGCATAAGGACTTCTGGAAAGCTCCTCACATGCATCTCTATCGCACAGAGCTTTTTTTTTTAAAAAAAGCAACTAATGCCAAGTGCACTTTATGCAGGAAAGTTTGCTTCATCATTCCTTTCATAGAATCCCTACAGTGTGGAAACAAGCCATTCAGGCCAATAATTCCATACTGACTCAGCAAACAGCATCCCAGCTGGAATAACCACCTTGCCCCACCCCCATTCCTATAACTCCATACTTCCCATGGCTAATCCACCTAACCTACACATCCCTAGGCACTCTAGGCAATTTAGCATGGCCAATCCACAACCTGCACATTTTTGGACCATGGGAAGAAACCCACGCAGACAGAGAGAATGTGCAAACTCCACACAGACAGTTGCCAGAGGCGGGAATCAAACCCGGGTCCTGGCACTAAGGCAGTAGTATTAACCGCTGAGACACCATGCTGCCCAATTTTGTTAAGATAGCCATGTAAATCTACATTTGACGATCTTTTACAGCTGTACACAAGAGCATTTGATTAATTAGATTACATTACAGTGTGGAAACAGAGCCTTCTGCCCAACAAGTCCACACCGACCTGCCGAAGCGCAACCCACCCATACCCCTACATTTACCCCTTACCTAACACTATGGGAAATTTAGCATGACCAATTCACCTGACCTGCACATCTTTGGGCTGTGGGAGGAAACCGGAGCACCCGGAGGAAACCTTCGCAGACACGGGGAGAACGTGTAAACTCCCCACAGTCAGTCAGTCGCCCGAGGCAGGAATTGAACCCGGGTCTCTGGCGCTGAGAGGCAGCAGTGCTAACCACTGTGCCACCGTGCCACCCATTTGATCTGTGAAGGATGAACCATGTTGCCATTTAAATAACCGAGGTACTCTTATCACTGGAAAACATTCCGAGCGTTCACATCAACATGATAAACACTGATTAATCTGTGCAATCTCCCAATGTCCAGCAAATAACCTAAATCACTTTCCTTTGCAGACCTCCTCCCAATCCATCAAGGAAGAGATAGTTATTGTCTCTTCCTATTTAACGACAATGACATGCTTCATCTGCATTGTAAAGGTAACTTCTAAATTTTGCAAATCAAAGAAACAGATATTCATTAGATTCAGAAATATGGGAAGTTGAGGTTGCATTACAATGTTGAGAAACAGTGCAACACTGGAGTATCCTGGGAGTTGTATTTTCCACTCTGGTTAAACATGCACTGCAATCCATGCAACCAAATGCAAGAACCTAAGACTCAAGCGAAAGAAAGTAGAAGACTCCAAAAGGAAACATTACTGGAGCAACCTTAAGCATAGACAACAGAACAGCCTGAGAAAGCAATGATTTTTAAAAACCTTATCATGACCATCCTACACCTTACCACTCCATTGTTCATTCAGTTGTAAATCTTCAAATATTTCATTAAGTTTAATTATTCCTATGACGTGGATGAATGGGTCTTTTCATCTAATTAACATAGAATCTCTACAGCGTGGAAACAGGCCCTTTGGCCCAAACAAGTCCACATCAACCCTCCAAAAGAGAAACCCACCCAGACCCATTCCCTGACCCTATTATCCTATATTTACCCCTGACTAATGCACCTAATAGGCACATCCCTGAAAACCATAGGCAATTGAGCTTGGCCAATTCACCTAACCTGCACATTTTTGGATTGTGGGAGGAAACCAGAGCACCTGGAGGAAACCCATGCAGACACGAGAGAACATGTAAACTCCACACAGTAGCCAGAGGCTGGAATTGAATCCAGGTCCCCCACGCTGCGAGACAGCAGTGTTAACCACAGAAGCAACTTTGCTAATGAACAACAACAAAAAAAATGCCAGTACAGGACAGGAGCAGGCCCTTTGGCCAAACCAAGCCTGTGCCGATACAAGACTCCTTTCTAAAAGAAAAACCCTTTGCCTCTATCCGCACTGTATCCATCAATTCTGTCTTTGCATGTATCTGTCAAGATACCTCAAAACATTATTGTATCTGCTTCTGCCACCTCCTTTAGTACTGTATTCTGGACACTATCTTATCACCTTTCAACATTTTTCCTTTCACCTTAAACCCACATGTTCACTAGCAATGGACAGTCTACCCTGGGAATCCATTCTACTGATACCTCGCAAAATACAGTAAACTTCTTTTGAAAATGTGTATAGGGTATAAGTAGGAAGGGAAAAAAAAAGTTAAGATCGGAGTTTTGTAAAACAAGAGGTTCAACTAAGCATGAATCAGATAAGAACTTCTAATTAACAATAGGGTGCTGAGACAAGGGTGATGGGTTAACAAGGTGAATAAGTAGTCATTATGTAGAGTTATTTAACAATATTGGTAGCACTGTGCAAGGTCAGCCAACGAAAGGGGAACGATCTCTTGTATGAATCCAGTTAACAAGATTAAAAACATTGTGTAACACCAGATGGTTTAAATCTTAGCTATTGACACTTACTGATTTAACAGTCACCCAATCATATGTACGTTGCCATATCTGGATGCTCTTCCCTGTAAAATGACTACAAATTAACCTCGATTACCCAAAGTCTATGGGCAGGCAGGTTTTCATTCCGATAATTGATTTGACCTTAAAAAGGAAGCTGCACAGTCCATAACCGCATTAAAAAGCATGTTTACAGAGCTTTTATTTCATTCACTCACTAAAATTTGTGAAACACTGGATATTGCTTAAAACTTCATGACATTTTACAAATCAGATCACTTTTTCTGTACCTGTTTTGTAAAGAATTCATTGAGGTGGAGGTTAGTTATCATTTCTGAAGAAATTACCCAGCCGCTGTTGCTGGAGGTGCTACTGTCTTTTCTTTTTTGCGAACATTAACATTTGGTGAAGATGCATCAACTTAATCTTATACTTTGTAGCACTCCATGAAAAGTTGCAAACTGTTAAATAGCTTCATTAACAGGGACTGGAGGTGGTGTCAGCATCAGATTTTCCTTACTACCAACGCCATCCATGTATTCTTGTTGTTCTTTGGAACAGAAACACAAAGCCAATATAGTCAATGTCCTTGTCATAGTTCACCCAAACATCAATCTCAGACTCTACAAAGTCTCCTAAACCCAGCTGTCTGCAGTTTTCAGCAATGTCAGTGGTTAGCCTGCGTTCTGGACAGGTGTCCTCTTCACTCGCACGGCTCCGAACAAGCAAGTCATTGTACCAACACACTGCGATTGTCGATGGCTTGACGCAGTCCCAAAATTCAGCAAATGTGAACAGACCATCCTTGACAGTGAATGCCTTCATAATTTCCTGCAGTCCTTTCCCTGCATTGTCTTCACCCAGGACGGCATGCAACATGTCACAGCAATAATATTTTTTTATAATTGCAATGATTCCCTGATCGAGCGGCTGTAACCTTGAAGTGGTGTTGGGTAGGAAAAAAAAACACTTGATAGCGCCGTCTGCTGATTCTAACTGGCTGCCTTTCAGTGTGTGCCCCTTCATTGTCAACAAGCTGAAGGACGGATTGATCAAGTCCAGCGCTTGCCAAATGTGATGTGACAGGTATAAAATCTTCATGGAACCAGGACGACAAGTGGATGTGTCATCCATGCCTTATTTTGTGCTTTGTACTTCACAAGAAACTAGTTCTTGTCTCAGGTTCTTGAAGTAACATGGGTTAGCACATTGCCCAAAGCAGACAAGCAGTAATTTGAGTGCCGGTGGTGCTGACACAAGGGAAGATTGTGATGGAATCCTTCTGCACTTTATGTCCCAACACCTGCTTTTCCACGTTGGACCCAAGTGTTTTATCCAGCAGTGCACACCAGAACAATCCATTTTCAGCAGCGTTGTACAATTACTCATGTTCATTTTCCTTCATGAATGATGGATTGCAGTTTCAATCTGTTGCCTTCCACTGTGCTGTCATCCATGGACTTCTGCTCTCCTGAACACTGAGTTGCCTAAAGTTGCAGCAATATTTGAAGTGCTGTAACCAGCCCAATGGTATGCTGTAATCAGACTTCACCAGTGTGGAGTCATTCGTAGAAACTGGCAGCTTTTTCTAATACCATTGGGCCAAATACAGAAATTCCCTTTTCAGGCTGATGTGAAAAATCACAAAAATACAGCTTGGTCAAGTTGCTCATCATTTGCTGGCTTCATGTATTTGCTTTTTAGATCATTTACTGTGTCACTTTGGCTGATCAATTTCTCAATCGGTGGTCTTGCTTTCCTGATGTCAGACGCTGTCACTATCCCAATGTTGTACTCCTGTGCAATCTTCAGTGCCTTTTCGCCATGATCCAGACGCTGCAAAATCTCACTTTTCTGTTCAACTGTCACTGTGGTCCTCTTTCTCTTCTCAGATGTGGTAAGTATGTGCAACGAACAATCAGTTACACCAGATACGAACTCAAAAAAGTCAGAGGGAATGAAGACACCACTGATTTTGTCATGCATTTTAAATCCTTCAGCATTTCAGTCATTTTCATGTGTTAAAATTCTTTCAACACTGCGACAATTGAATGACTAAGTCAGTGTCATTAACACTTCGTTGCTGCAACGCTTGCACATCATCTTCAGTACAAGTATCCCCCTGTATTCCAGTTGAAATAAAAGATGCAATCATTGCACTATTGTTGGTTAAAGTTATTTTAACACTGCTACAATTGACTGACTGGAGATTGTTGCACCAGTGTAATTAACATCTCTTATGTAAGATTTGCAGATCTTCAGTGCGGATAACCCTCATTTACCCTGTACTGTTAACAAAAAACCCATTGTCGGTAACACCATTTTGTTATAACTGTTTCACGGGACCTTCAGCTTCTTTTCGGATAATTGAGGTTCCTCTGTAAATAGCTCATTGAGAAACTGTTATTTCAGAGAAGACCGTGAACTCGTGTCCCTGTGCACAAGGGTGATCACTCTTTCTCCTTCCACAGCCCATAATAAAGACGAAGCAGGTAAAACTATACGGTGTCTGAGCATTTTGCTTCGACTGGGGAGGTGGGTGGTGGGGGGATGAAACTATGTTGCCCCTTGGCCTCGGACATTCAAATGAAAACAAACCAAGTTTGCCCAATCTCTCAAGGATAATACCCTTCAAATCACGCAGCATCCCGGTAAACCATTTTTTCTACCCTCTCCAAAGCCTCCACATCCTTCTGGTAATGTGGCAACCAGAAATGAACACATTTATTCCAAAGGTTGTATAACTTAAGTTTTATACAGTTGGAACATGATCTGCCAATGTTCATACTCTCTGCGCATCAACCAGTGAAAGCATACTTCATAGGACTTCTTGACCCCCTTATCCCATGTTGCCACCTTCAGGGACCGAAACATCGAAACCAGTCAGCATGTTGATGCTTCTAAGGGTTCTAGCATTTACTGCACATTTTCACTCCTGCATTATGTATCCCAAAATGCATAACCTTGCATTTGTCAGAGTTCCATATGGCATTTCTCTGTCCAAGTCTCCAGCCTATATCTTGCCATAACTTCTGGCAATACTTCTCACTATCCACAGCTTCCCCAATCTTGTGTGTTGTCCACAAACTCAAATCACAGTACCTGTGGAACATGCTTTCTCTACTTCTATGACTTAGCCAGTTCTATATCCATCTTACCAACTCACCACAGACCCCATTTAACTTCACCTTGCGCATTAGCCTAATACAAGGGACCTTAAAGGCCTTGCTGAAGTCCATGTAGACAAATCCACCACTGCCCTCAATTATCTGTCGTTTCCTTTTGATGAAACTCAACCAAGTTTGAGAAACGTGACTACCCATCACAAAGACATACTGCTTATTGCTAATCAGTCCATATCTATCCAACAAGAGTAAATCCTGTCCTGTAAGAACCTTCTCCAATAATTTGCCGACCACTGACCCAAGGCTCACCAGCTTGTTTATTCAACAAAAGAAAAACATTAGCTTTTCTCTATTCCTCTGGGATTTTCTCCTATGACTAAGAGGATATTACATTTTCATACAAGGCCCCAGCAATTTCCTCCCTCACCATTCTGTGAGCGATTCCACGAGATCGTACAACTTTAAGATACTCAGCATCACATTTTTAAAAAAAAAAATCAACATGCCCTAAAACATTCTCAGACCACCCTCTCAACTCACTGTCTACCATGGCCTTCTCCTTTATGAAGGGTGATGCAAGAGTGTTCATTAAGGACCTCACCCACTTTCTTCAGCTCCATGCATAAATTGTCTCTTTTGTCCCGAATTGACCTAACCATTCCCCATCTACCCTCTTGCTCCTTAAATATGGTCAACATACCCTGGGATTTTGCTTAATCTGTTTGCCAAGGACACTTTATGGTCCCTTTTAATGCTTCTTGTTTAAGTCCTTTCCTGCTTTATATTCAAAAATGCTGCCTCCCATTTCTTAAACCTCTTTTCCTTTTCAAAGCTCAATTTCTTGTTATCCAAGGTTCTCAAATCTTGTCACATCCTTCATTTTCACAAGAAATGCTGCTCCTGAACTCCTGGACATCAACTGGCCTTAAAGATTTCCATATCTCAGATGTGGATTTATCCTCAAACAGCTTCCCTCAGTATACATTCCCGATGAAGGGCTTTTGCCCGAAACGTCGATTTCGCTGCTCGTTGGATGCTGCCTGAACTGCTGTGCTCTTCCAGCACCACTAATCCAGTATTTGGTTTTCAGCATCTGCAGTCATTGTTTTTACCTACATTCCCCAGCTCCTGCCTAATACTGTGGTAGGTAGCCTTCCCACAGTTAGTACTTTCAACCATGCACCACTCTTGCACTTACAGACCTAACTTAAAACTGAGGGAATTACAATCACTACTCCCAAAATGGTCCCCCACTGAAACTTAAATCACTTGAGTGGACAAATTCCTAAATACCAGGTTAACTTGGCCCCTTCTCAATTTACATATTGCTTCAAGAAATTTTCCTGGATGCACCTAATAAATTTCACCCCCATCCAAAACCCTGGTATTAAGAGTCCCAGGCAATATTGGGGGAAGAATTACCAACTTGTAAAAAGTGTTTCCATAGGCTCACATACCTATCTGTTTATGTCTCCAGCTGGCTGTTGGGATGCCTGTAGCACATTACCTAAGTGATTGCACATTTCCTATTGCAGAACTCTCCCCATATGGCCTCGTGGGATGAGCCCTCCAAGGTGACCTTGCTCAACATAGCTGTGATATTCTCCCTAACCAGTAATGCAACTTCCTCACCTCTTCTACACACTTCTCTACCTCACCTAAAACATGAAAATGCCATATTAAGCTGCCATTCTTGTCCCTCCACAAGAGATTGTTAAGTGGGAGACAGTCTGAGAAACGTAGTCAGGCTTTTCACTTCACTTGCTGCTTCCATTGCGAAGATGAATTACGTTTGTCTCTTCAGAAATTCAAGTTTTAGAAACAGCCATTGAGCCGTGATCAAAATAAGAATGGGGTATTGCTCCGTTAAGAGACTAGCACCACTTGAGAGCCATTTTTGCTGATTTTAAACTTCTGTAAAGCCACGAGCATTAACATCTTCAAATCATATCTGAACTGTTGATCAAGACTGGTGTTAACTGTATATTCAACCATGCATGAATTACATGCAGAAGTCAGTAATTCAGCCCACGTCTGCTCTGTCATTCAATGAGATCATGGCTGACCAGAGTTCCAAATTCCACATTTCCAGCTACTCCCAATCATCTATCACTCCTATGCCTAACAAGGGACTCTCTACAAGCAAACCTTTTGTTAATTTCATCCACTTCCTTATTGCCTATTCACTTCCCATTCTCATGGTCCAAGAGGACCAACACACTATGCAGTTATTTTAAAGCATAAAAAACTCGCTGTGTGTTTTATAAACCTAGCTAGAATCTTTCATGTTTGATTTCCTTCCTGAATAATCTTTTTAGTTTAGGGTGTAGGTTTGCTCACTGAGTTGCAAGTTTGATATCCAGACGTTTCATTACCTGGCTAGGTATTATCAGTGGCGACCTCCAATGGAAGTGAAGCTGTTGTCTCCTGCTTTCTATTTATATCTTTCTCCTAGATGGGGTTCCTGGGGTTTGTGGTGATGTCATTTCCTGTTCATTTTCTGAGGGGTTGATAAATGGTATCTAGATCATGTGTTTGTCTATGGCGTTGTGGTTGGAGTGCCAGGCCTCTAGGAATTCTCCAGCATGTCTTTGCTTAGCCTATCCCAGGATAGACGCGTTGTCCCAGTCAAAATGGTGTTTTTTTTCATCCGTGTATAGGGCTACAAGGGAGAGAGGGTAGTGTCTTTGTGGCTAGCTGGTGTTCATGTATCCTGGTGGCTAACTTCCTTCCGGTTTGTCCTTTGTAGTGTTTGCGGCCGTCCTTGCATGGAATTTTGTAGATTACGTTGCTTTTGTCCATGGGTTGTACTGGGTCTTTTAAGTTGGTTAGATTTTGTTTGAGTGCGCTGGTGGGTTTGTATGCTACTACAGACTACTAAGACCCCTCGGATTCCTAGAGTGGGAGGGGGAGTTGAAGTGTTGAGCCACGGGGTGTTTGGTCAGAGTGTCCCAGAGGTGTTCTCTGAAACCTTTTATCTTAGCATGCTTGGCACACTCTCCTCATTCTTGAAGACCTCATGCCCGAAATGTCGATTCTCCTGTTCCTTGGATGCTGCCTGACCTGCTGCGCTTTTCCTGCAACACATTTTCAACAATTATTTTTCGGGTCAATTTGACCCTGGCTTTACCGATGCCAGAACAAAGCTTTTAATCTTTATTTCAACAGTGTCCAGTCTTTTGGAATTGCACAATTTCTGAATAGGTTTGTTGTGAATGGCTTATTCCCTGCATCGAAATGGCAAAGGGTGGTTGGTGTTATCTCCAAGGAATAGAACTCCAATTTCGTCCTTTTGGTATCATTCTACTAGTTTATCACTGGATTATCTCCAAGTTCAATATTTCTGTCCTGCAGTTGGGAGACAATCTGTCATCAGAGATCTGATTGCCTTACTGAACCTATACCCTGATCTGATTTCTGGTATTCCTGCACATTTCAATGAACATCCTCACAAACATGCATCACCTTCCAGTTTTTGCAGATTTAGGCATTTTCTATTAAATGAAAAACTAGGACTGTGCAATTACATGTGAAATTAAATTCTTATTTTAACCATTGAAAAACTTTTCCTCCTTGAATTTCCTATTAGGCAGACTCATACTTATTACAGCTAGTTTTGGTATACAAAAATTGACAGTGCCTCTGTCTACTTGATCATACCTTTCATTAATTCTGAAGCCCACTACTGGGACCTATCTGGTAACACTCTTGCCTGACTCAAGTTTAAATTCTACTCTACAGATTAAGCATTAAAATCACAAACTCCAGTGGACCACAGGGGACATACCACACTGTCAGGTATGCTGCTTGGATAAAGTATGAAACAAATACTCCACCTGCCTGCTTGGCAGATCAACATGAAAACACTGAACTCACCTGTCTTAAAATGTGACAGCTGAGGTTGCTTTGCCTTAAGCAAGCCTATGACTGCTGGCAATGAAGATGTTATGACTATGTTGCTATTTGCAATTGCTATTCCAAATTCTCCTTAAATTTTGAATGCAGAAGTCCTTTCCCAGAAAGTTCTGAAAATAACTGTTCACAGCAGAACGTTGGAAGAACACAACAAGCCAGGCAGCAAGGACGTGAAGAACTTGACATTTCAGTTGTAAACCTTCTTGCGTCCTGAAGGGTTACACCTGAAACATCCACTTCTCTACCCTCGATGCTGTCTGGCTTACTATGTTCTTCCAGCCTCCTGCCTGGCTACATTCGATTTCAGCATCCGCAGCTTTTTTTGGTCTCATCAGAACGTAGCTCCCAACCATGACGCAATTCTTAGTGCATGCCTCAGTTTGGAAAACTGGGTCACCTACATGGAGTTTAGCATTCTAGCAGACACATTTTATTGGCCTTCAGTTCACTGTGGCTTTGCAGTTGACGCTTGAAGTTGAAGGCTCCCAGGTACATGAGCAACTTCAACATCTAACAGTGTGGCAAAACGATTGAGCCGTTTAGGCCTACATTCCCTGGGGAGTTTAGAAGAACAAGAGAAGCATGAGCTGAAATGTATAAGATGAAGATGATTGATAAAGTGGAAATGGAGCAGATGTTTCCACACGTGAGGCAATCTAGAATGTGGAGTCTAGTTTTAGGCTAAGGGCAACAGATTTAAAAAGAGTGAGTGAGAAATAACCTCTCAAAAGGTTCATGTACTTATGTAATTCTCTACCCCAGACTGTGATAGATACTGAGACACTGAAAAACTTAAGATCAATTTTTAATTAATAATGGGTTGAAGGGTTTGGATAGCAGGCAGAAAAGTGAAGTTGAGGCTAAAATAACATCAACCATGATCGTATTCAATGGCTGAGCAGGTTCAAGGTGCTGAATTGCCTACTTCTGTTCATGGTTCTTGTTTTTCTTACCTCATCGAGCAGACATGTAGTGCAGTTGATTAAAGTCCTCTGAAATGATCCTAACAAGCTAGTTGGTTCAACTGGCAATGGGGGGGGGGGGGGGGGGAGGAGATGAACAATAAATGCTGGTCTACCCACATTCCATGAATGAATTTAAAAATCCTATCATTTCACAATAGTAAACTAAACCACCATACTGATTCAAAGTCTTTTAGTAAGATTTTAAATGGTTACCTCTTTAAAATTTTACACTTATCAAACTGGAATCAAGCATCAACTTTCGATGTGAAATTTCTCAGTTGCAGGGACTGTGCGAACCAATTTAATAGATGAATTAAGCAGTGTGGCATACAAACATTTCTCATGGATCGAGATTAAAGCAGTCCCTTTCCTTCTGGACGAGAGTAACTAATCCCTCTCCATAACCAAGCATGGATGGAGTATCATTAGGAATAAGACCACTTCAAAGAGATAACTTGATAAGTAAAACCTGTGCACTGCTAATATAAAAAATAAACAAACCAAACCAAACCAAACCAAAAAAACCAACCAACACAATCTCCCCCCACTTTGGTGGTGTCAAGCGCTGCCACAAAGCAGCAAATCCTTTCTAACCTCAAAATCTGAGATTCCACACACAAAAATCACCAGTTGGCCAGTCCCCATTACATTTCCCATCTCATCGATTAAATTCCAGTGTCAACCTATCAGCTGCAGAACCTTTTTTTTAAAAAAACAAACTGTTCACCATCCCGAGCCACATTAATAATCAAATCTGGCACAGTTCTGCAAGACAACTTGCACTTGAATGACTCCAGATTCTCTGCAACTGCTGGTTTTACTGCTTGCAATGATGAACTCCTTTACAAACTCTCCTGCTGAACAAAGCCTACATTTAATGTAGTAAGTGAGCTCAGCAACATTATGTTCTCCTTTCTTGGTCTCATGAAGTATGCTTGCCCACATTCTTGCTAATAAGTGCCCTGATTTTACCTTTGTTCCACAACGAGGTTTTTCATAACGGAATCTGCTTCACCACAAATCGGGTACGTAAGCTTGCACTTCACCTCAATAAAACATAATTTGCCATCTTTCATTAAAAACACCACTGTATCCACTTTTGTTTGCAGGAGCCTTTTTTGATTACTCTGGTAATCTTTCCTAAATAGAATATATTGCTCAATCCTACTTGCCCTTGAAACATGTTATTTTCTCAACCTGTTGTACGACACTGTTAGGAAGAGTGTTAGGAGAATGGGTCACTCTTCCGAGGGTCGGTATGCACTTGTTGGGCCGAAGGGCCTGTTTCCACACTAAAAAGGATTCTATGTAGAGATTCTATGATTTTTATGTTTTCAAGCTCAATCCCTGATGTAGTGCTGTGGAGGTAAAGTTCACCTTTGCAGCAAGCTGTTTCGCCCTGAATCTCATCAAGGTCCAATGAGGTGGATTAAATCTAGAACTGGAGAAAGTGAAGACTGCAGATGCTGGAGATCAGAGCTGAAAATGTGTTGCTTGAAAAGCACAGGTCAGGCAGTGGCCAAGGAGCAGGAGACTAGACGTTTTGGGCATGATCCCTTCTTCAGGGATCATTCCTGAAGAAGGGCTCATGCCCGAAACGTCGATTCTCCTGCTCCTTGGATGCTGCCTGACCTGCTGCGCTTTTCCAGCAACACATTTTCAGATCTACATCTAGAATTGGTCAAACTCTGTTCACAGGTCAGAAGTTCCCTTTCCACAGGTAGTCAGGGAGGTGGTTTGAGTAAGACATGGTGTGAAAGCACTGATAATGAAATTCAACCAGATAAGAGTAGTGTGGGAAGAAAGATGGGATTTGGGGACGAACAGATACTAAGATGGCTGAAGTGCTCTTCACGTGGGAAGAGAACAGTATGTATTCTGAGAAAAGCAGAACAGGAAAATACCGTAGTGTGAAACTCAAATTTATGTGGTACACACGCCTAGTCTTGAATATAGGTCTCGTGTTACATATTTAATGTTAACTCAATGCTGTTTATCAGGTATAGTTTGGAACAAGTAGTAAACTGACCTGCAGAGGGGGTTAGCAGCAAACAGTGGGAAAGGATAGTAAATGACACGATAATAAAGATAACAATGTACAGAGGAAGTGAGATGAATACCCACCATTTAATTTTGACGAGCCCATTCACAGAATCCCTGCAGTGCAGGAAGAGACCATTCAACCTAACAAGCTTTCACCAACTCTCTGAACAGCATCCAAAGACCGTACATCCTCATCTTATCCCTATAACCCTGCATTTCCCATGGCTAATCCACCTATCCTGCACATCCCTAGACATTACTGGGCAATTCAGCACCGCCAAACCACAAACCTTTGGACTGTGGGGAAAAAAAGAACACCCAGCAGAAACCCACACAGACACACAATGTCCAAACTCCACACACAATTGCCAAAGGCTGGAGTTGAAATTGGGACCCTACCTTTGTGAGGCAGCAGTGCTAACCACTAAGCCCCCGTACTGCCCCCCATCTTTTGGAGGAGGGTGGGGAGGGGAGGGGGGAGGTGGTGAGAGGAGGAGGTATATTTCTACAAACCAGTCCAAAATAATTTTAAAAAGGAGAGGACAACTATGTACAAAGCAAATTCCAGCAAGTAAAACAAGCTACAGAGTACAAACCTGGTCTCTGGACTTAAATATATTAGACAGTTACAAGAGTATTTCAGCAACTCTGAACAACTTCAAACTCTTAAGACAAGTTTGAATATGTCTTAACATTTTTTTAACCCTTCCATATCGGTTTAAAATCCTGAAAAGGTGTCTGAACAATTCTATTGGTTTCCTATTTGAAACTGAACAAACAATTTTATCTGTACTTTACAGCATGAAAAATAATTAATGGGTGATAGATACTTTGGCCAACTTCAATGGACAATGTCCCCATGAAGTACAAGCATTATAGATTGAAGTCATTTCCGCGTTGATTAATAATGAACAAAATAGCATTTTCAAGGGAAAGCTGGGTGAAATAGGGCTGAAGAGGCAGAATGGCGTACATCAGTCCTAATCTTCCATACAATGTCACATTTGACAGATCTCAAATTACACACAACAGAAAAGTTTGCAATCTGTTGGATCCTCTGCACATTGACTAATTTAGCAACTGAACCAGGAAGGTCCATTTATATCCAATGCACTGCTGAATAACTCTAATGGGATTAACTAATCAGTGCTGTGAACTTAAAAATCTCCAAAACATCCTGTGACCATATACAACAGGTAGGGTACCCTGTATGCAAACACTTGACACTGCCCCAATTCATTAGGTCTATCAATTATTCCAAGTTGATACTTCAGCTAAATATAATTCGCTCTGCAAACAGTGCATTCTATACTGGAGAAGCAGAGACTACGCCTATTTATTTCTCAGTGCCATAATTTGGAAATTCAAGTACAATAATGGAATTGTGTAAATGCCAAACGACACATTGAAGGCAACCAGTTTATTTTTTGTAGATCAAATCAATTATCAGTTTCATGTCTTACCTTGGTAAAAGATACTAATAAGAGAATACCAAGTAGAGTTCCTATGGAATGCCACAAATCAACAAGTGCAGACAGCATAACTGAAGCGTTAAAATTGTAGCAATCACTTATAATGGAATTTTCCTTGTGCAGTCATAGGTTACAGTTCTATTATTCAACGACCACATCCAAATAATGCATTCAATGTATTAACTTGAATATCAAGACTAAGGGGTCTGGGGAAACTGTTCATCCATCAAACAATTTTGACATGTACAATGCTCAACACGTATTAATCATCTCCATTGCTATGATATACACACAGATACTGGCAAATGGATATTTGCACAATGAACTATTCAGAAAAAGCATATGTTGCAAGTTACACAAAGTCGTAAGAATTCAGCGGGAGGGCTCTTGGAGTGCAGTGATTGTGTTCCTTTCTCTACCAGAAATCCTGGCTTCAGGCTTTCAAACTACTCCAGGTGTGTAATAACATCTATAAACAGGTTGATTACAAAAGTATTGGAAGATATATGGGCTCTTATGATGCAGTGGTAGTACCCCTAATGTTCAAGCCCCACCTGCTTTGGAGGGGTCATACCATCTGAACAGGTTCATTAAAGAAAAAAGAATTCAATGAGAGGACTCTTAGGGTGCAGTGATAGAGCCCCTCACTTTGAGGTAAAGCTTTGGCTCAAGTTCCAACTGTTCCTCAACTGATTACATTGATTTTGTAATCAATCGTCTGAACAGATGGAATATAAAACACTTATTTGAAACCGTTGCAATTATCCTAGTGCAAAGAATATACTCAAATGATAGCTCAATTGCAATATAGGTAAGAATTCAATGAGGGCTCATGACACAGTGGCAGTTTCCTACTTATGATCCAGGGAGGGTCAAATTCAAATCCCTCCTGCTCCAGAGTTGTGTAAAAAAAAATACTCTTCAAAGAACGATTAGAAAATAGATAACAATTTAGTGAGGGCATGCTGATCTGACTCCACTATTAATAATTTTAGTGCCTGAGCAAAAGCAAGAAAATGAATTGTGATTTCTGATCTCAATGGCTATCAATTGATCCCTGCTGGAAATTACCTTGGATATTACACTCCACATTCAAAGATCTCACTTTACACATGAATTAAGTTTATCTGGAAAGTGGCCAGAGCAACCACAATACACAAACACAAGGAATAGGGATTGAAGTACACAACATAGCCAGTCAAGCCTTCCCTGCCCTTCTACATGATTATAACTTATTTTAAACTAAAATATTGCCACTTTCCCAATCAACTCGTCAAGTCCACCATTTCCCATGACACCAAAAATTATCAGCTTTAAACACATTCAATAATAGAGCACTCAACTCTCAATTCTAAAGATTCCCAATCCTTCAAATATACAAAGGAATTAATCATCACATTAGGACTAATCCTTACCTGGAAATTGTGTCCTTTCATTTTAAAAACTTACAGCCAGAGAAAATACCTCTGCATCCTTCCAGAAACTAAGTCCTGATTATACGTAGCAGTTAGAGGCATGGACCTCCTGCAGATAACCAAACAGATGCTGCTACAAGCTATATCTTCCATTCACTATCAAGGATTGTATGAGCAGGCCTGACAAGTCAATAGGAAGCAAAATGGTTGGGTCGGGCAGTATCATGGCTATGTGGGTAACCCATTTGCAGATGACAAAGTGAACATATTTCAAACGAGATCACTTCCCATTCTTCTAAACTGCTAAGAAAACAAGCCCCAATTTATGAGACAACCCACTCATTCCAGGGACAGATCTCATGAACATTCATAGTAAAGTCCAAAGAAATTATATTCTACATTAAATATAGAGAACAAAATTGGCCAATATCCTGGGGTTAAGTCCACAAATTACTATACAATTGTCCGAAGGCTTCTTTAAATTCCTGTTCTCCAATCTCCTTGCAATAAACAAATGCACTTTAACCTTCACTATATGGGTATACGCAAGTCTCAACACCAGTGATGTCGAGCTTTTTACAAGTACTTGTTTTCTACTTTTACAGTCAAATGAATTACTTCACAAATTCCCATATTCTATTTCCATCTATCATCTTGTCACAGCAGAATTGTGTTTCAGCAAGGAGTAATGCCTCAGAGGGGATTATAACTTCTTATAGAAATGCTAAGGACCAACTCAGTTCCTTATTTCCTGAAACATTTACACAGTTCACACTTGTACACTTGCAACAAAATCATCAGTTTTCCTACACCACTTGCAGTTTCCAAACAGGGCTTTTAATATTTTACTTAAAGACCCTGGAAATAAATAGCAATGAATGTAAAACAACGGGCATTTTATTAAAATTTGCAGTGGCCCGAATCTTCCACTTTGAGAATCAGACTAGACCTAACTACCACCCACTTCACCGAGCCACCGATCTAGCCATTCATTCAATCATTCGTTAACATTCTGACTGGAAAATTAAACTTATCCATGGCAGCCAGAGCAATTTTTTTTAAAAAAAAGCTCATCTTTCCCCAACTACTTATCAAGGAGTTTTTGTCAGAGAGGCTGCATTCTGTTATTCTGGGAGAGTAAGTTTCTGAAGACTTGGTAACAAAAAACACGAAGCAGCACCAACTTGGAGCAACCTTTCAGCAGAGTGGCAACTGAAGCCAAACCTCAATTTTCATTGTAACATTCTAATTACTAATCATCCTGTTTTTCATGAATAAAATCAGTTTACCAACTCAAGCACAGGCTTTAATCCAAGAACAATCACCTCTACATTGAAAAATTGTAAAAGAAGTTAAACTCAAAAAAGATCTAAGGACTCAACCACATGCATCTTTGATTGAGAAATTACAAGCTCCATTTATACAACCTATACAATAATCGAAAATCTCCATATGCATGACTGTAACCAATTTGCGTATCAGGGAAATAAAACTTAAGTTGTGTGTTGCATTATGAACCAAAATAAGACTGGCTGCTTTGAAACAAGCCCCAACTGCAAGGACAGATGTGATTCACTAAACTACCTTGTTTGCAGCTAATTCTCAACCTGACTGGAGCTCACCAATAGCCTGACAATTCATGGTGCTTCCTTTGCATCATTCTTGAGCTTCCACTTCTTCAGAACATGGCCGTTTACCTCATCATATTTTTTCTTATATCAAATGAAGACTATTGATCTGTCTTAATGAGTCACAGGTCATTTAAAGGTTAGTTATTATGATGTGGCTCTTTTCACTGGTCACATAGCTACCGATTATTGAGTCATCTGGTGGCAATGATCTACCCTACTGCAGGTCTTCGACTCTAGTTGCAATTACAGGGTACCTGCTTGTCCAGAAGAGGCAAGTAAGACTTGCTGTTCAAATTGACAAGATTCGCTACACATCAAATGATGGACATTCCTGATGTAATCATAGATAATGGTTCAGGGCTCTGCAAATCCGGGTTGGTTGGCGACAGCATTCCAACTTCAGTCATACCATCCATTGTAGGTACTTTCAAAGTCAAGGGAAGCACACGTGAAACAACCCATACAGAAATGTATTTTGGAAAAAAGGCTCTGGCTAAAAGAGGTAGTGGGTGCTTAAAATATCCTATTGAGCGTGGTACAGTAACCTCCTGGGAATTTCTGGAAAAGCTTTGGAAGCATGTTTATACCTCTGAACTTCATATCAAATCAAAAGAGAGGCCAGTTTTGATAACTGCTGCTCCACTGACTTCCTTCATTAACAGAGAAAGAATGGCTGAAATTATGTTTGAATGTTTTAATGTGCCAGCTATGTACGTGGCTATTCCTGCAACTCTAGCACTCTATGCATCAGGACGGACTAGGGGAATAGTCCTCGATAGTGGCTTTGGATTAACTGATGCTGTACCGATTTATGAAGGCTACTACCTGCCCGATGCTGTCAAAAGACTTAAACTTGCTGGAAATGACATCACTGAAAACGTGAGGAAACTTCTACTGGAAAATGGTCATAACATCCCAAATACAATTCCTAAGGAGACCTTTGAGAACATCAAAGAAACATTATGTTATGTTGCTCTTGATCCTCAGTTGGACAGCAAAAGTCAAATAGATGACCTTCAACAGGAATATACACTCCCTGATGGGAATCTGATCACACTCCAAAAAGAACTCTTCCAAGCGCCAGAACTACTCTTCACAACTTCCATTGTAGGTTTGGAAGAACCTGGAATTCATAAGTTGATCTATGATAGTATTTCAAAATGTGACAGAAGCTTGAGGAAAGATCTCTTTAGCAACATATTACTATCTGGTGGTTCTACACTTTTCCTGGGTCTAGAAGAAAGGTTGCTGAAGGAGATTAAATTCCAAGTCCCCAGTGGATTACAAATTAAAGTCATTGCACCACCAAAGAGGAATAATTCCGTTTGGATGGGTGCCTCAATTTTAACTAGCTTGACAGCATTTAAGGATATGTGGGTTACTAGCAAAGATTACAGAGATTATGGGCCAGGCATCATTAACAAGAGATGTTTTTAGGAATTAACCTATGAGACTGTTTAATTTTGACTGCACAAGATCAAATACCTTAATAAATACTCCAAATTTCATAATAAGTTTGTTTGATGGTCAATCATGAGGAACTTTGTTGATTTGAGCATAATCTGATGACTGTACTTGTAGTTTATCAAATTTCCATAAGAGATCAACAACTCCAGTGCAAGAACTTTACAAACTAGATGATATCACACTGGACTGGTTGCAAACTGAATCAGTGCAAGACTGCCCTTTGCAAAAAGCTTCCACATCCCTCTGAAATTAGATTGGATTCCCTACAGTGTGGAAGCAGGCCCTTCAGGCCCAACAAGTCCACACTGGCCCCCTGAAGAGCAACTCATCCAGACCCATTCCCCTACATTTACCCCTAACTAATGCACCTAACACTATGGGCAATTTAGCATGGCCAATTCACCTAACCTGCACAACTTTGGACTGTAGGAGGGAACCAGAGCACCCAGAGGAAACCCACGCAGACACGGGGAGAATGTGCAAACTCCACAGACAGACAGTTACCGGAGGTGAGAATTAAACCCAGGTCCCTGGCACTGAAGCAGCAGTGCTAACCACTGTGCCACCGTGCTGCCCCCTTGACTCAAATTAACACTGCCAGTTCAACATCACAATGTAGTTGAAGTAATTTCATACTAATGATATTCCATTACATTTTGAGTTTAGGCGCTTGTTTATAAATATTAAAATTAGTACTACTGGAAGAAAAATTCAGACTGTAGATCAATTTTACTATTGGTTTAACAAATTAGAAAAAACAAAACAAAGTGTTTTCTCCTTATTTACCTGTTTAAACAAACAGATATACAAATAATTACATTTAATTACATGAAGTACAAAAACATTTCTGGCCTAAATTTTCTCATAAGTGTGAGCAGAGGAAAAGAAACTCAGTTTCATCACACAAACATGGTGCAGCAGCAAGCCATTCACTCCTTTGGGTCTGCTTGGTCCCTCAATAGAATCACAACTGATTGCACTGTAACATATAATCTGCATTGCCACCTACCCTGATAAGCTTTCATCGCTTCCTCAAAAAAGTTACCTACTTTTCTGCCCAAAGACAGGATATCACTTTCACCATTTTTTCAGAAAGAATATTGCAGAGGGACAATTCTCAAAATAATTGCCTCATCTGCTTCAAATGGGTGACCCCCTCCAGTTCTACATTGGCTCCCAAGGCACTCTTGGAATCTCATGTTTGCATTAGTTCTGAACTCTGATCGATACAAGCCTGTCCATCCTTTCTTCGCAAGACAGCCCTTTATTCCGGATATTCATCTAGTCTGCCTGCACTGAACTACTTGAAATGTATTCAAATTCTTTCTTAGATACATTGGCTAATACTGAGCAATACTCCAGATGCAGTCTCACCAATGTCCCATATAAATGGAGAATAACCTATTTACATTTGTCATCATTTCCTCTCATGATCACCTTTTGCGATTTGTCCACAAGGACACTGGAAACCTCTGCACCACAGCTCAGCAATCACTAATTGTTCAGATAATATGCTGTCTTTTACTCTTCCTGCCAAAGTAGCCAATTGCACATTTTCCTGCATTACACACCATTTGCCAAACATTTGCAGAGTCACAATCTATCTTTATAGAAAACCTTCGAGATGAGACCCACCAAATGATACATCATGTGAAATTTTCGGCCAGATTGGTATCAGCTGAACTGAACAGCTTTTTTCAATGAACTAAATAAATTCTGTAGCTTGCGGAACCAGTTCCATCAAGTGTGAGCTGAAATGCTCAAACATGTCATAGCTTTGGCGTCATATTTAAACTGTTGGAGTTGGTAGCTGTGAAAGCAGCAGCCTCCAACATGAATTTGCTTTACCAAACCAAGCAGAGTCAAAAAATTAAGGATAGATGCAACAATTTCCATACCAGTCTTTGAAAAGCCTTTGCACTGAGTAAACATTTTCTCAAAGTTGGTAAAACTGAGCCCCAAGCCAGACATATCACTATACAGGGCATTGCGTTGAACACAATTAAAGCCTCAGAAGGTTTCCTGAATCTAGAGGTGTAAGAGGCAAACAAAGCTTGCATCCGCTTTATAGGTCCCAATTCCTGGAACAGATCACTAACCGGACACTGGTGGTTGTACAGCTTTATGGGTGCCAAGCTGCATAAAACATAGGTGGCCAGGAGACTTGGCTGTTCTTATCAACTGCCATAGGCACTCTGAAAAGATTCACACACTGATAATCAATCTACTTAGATTTTATAGTTACAGAAGATGCATTCTTAACTCCTGGATTGGGTCTCAAGCTTCTGGCACACAGGTAGAAATGTTACCCACTGTCCCACAAGACCACCTCAGTAATGCAACCTGTCTGGAACATTGACCATTTGTAACAGCACTAGCATTTACACAATACCTTGAATATAGCAAGCTATTCCATGGTACACCACAGCAGTTTTAATGAATATTTGACACAGAGGCACAAAAGCTCAGGACAGATTAGCAAGAAGTTTTGTCAAAGAGATGGGCTTCAAGCAACATCTTGAGACAGGTCAAAAAACAGAAACTGAAGGAATGCCAAAACTTATCACTGAAAGCCTGGACTTCAATTGTGGAACGTTTAAAACTTTGAATGCAAAACATGCCAGAATTAGAGGCAACCAGATATTTCAGACTTGTAGGGTGAAAAGACAAAGGTCATGCAGCAATCAGAAAATAAGGATGATAAATTAAAAAGGAACTAAAATACAGTGCACAAAATCATGGGTGAACTGAATTTGGCGTATGTTAAGAGATTTTTGGATCAGTTAAAGTTTATCTTCTGAGGGAAAGATGGAATACCAGCCAGGATAGCACAGGAATATTCTTATTTCAAGGCAAAACACAGAAGGCCAGCTACAAAATAGTGTAGATTTGTTGTAGTCAGATCAGGTTACAAACTGCGATAGTCAGTTTGGTGATGGGATGGATATGGTTTAAAGCTTATCATCAGGTCTAAAGAGAATGCATGCTAACTCCAAGCCACATTCAGTACAGGAGTGCAAATACACGGTACCCAGTCAGTGATGTTATTTTGTCCTATTCCTTCGAATGTTTTGGGTTTATGCAGTGTTGCTTTTTTTTCTAACTGGCAGAGCATTTCCTATGTGTCAGGAGACAGAACCAGGTAACAACAACAAGCTTGCAAAGTCTTGTTCAGGTTCAGGCAATTGCAGGAGACAGACACTGCCAGGTACAGAATTTGTGATAAAAATAATGACCAAGGGTCTTCAAAATATTAAAAGAAATTTCTGTTCAGCCAGCACAGGATAATTATTGAATAAAGATGTTTCTTTGACAGAAATACAAAGTTAACCACCTTTTGATCTACTACATACAATTCTAATCTTAAACCAACTCATCAGTGCTTTTAAGTGTACTTTGAACAGATGCTCACCTTTAAAATATTTGCCTGACGATGGCTGTGACGCTTAACATGACATCTATCCAAGTGCATGAGTAAAATGGCAACTACAAGCACGAGCACAGGAAATATGATTTAAAATACAAATTTTTTTCTTAAACCATTAACAGCTGAAATATAAACATTCATGAAAATATTTAGAAAATAATTAGTTGGTGGATACTTTTTATTATTAACCTATTTTTCAAAACCTGTTCAGAGATGTTATTATAAACCTCTGGAGAAAATGGGACTTGAACCAAAGGTAGGTCTACTACCACTAGGACATTTTATGGTTATATGAAATTCATATTTAACATTGCAGCAGCTTTTATACAGGAAAGCAGCAAAATTCACTGACCACAAGAGGCAGCCACCTTCAATTATGTCGTAAAGCATATGGTTACAGAAAGGATCATTTGCCCAACAAGGCTATTCCTGTGACAGTTTCCAAGTTTTAATGGGATGTTGGCATTACTGGCTGAGTCAATGTTTAGCACCAACCCCTTACTGCCCTGGAATTGAGTGGTTTGCTCAAGAAAGAATGACAGATTTCAATCCCTTAAGGACAGTGTCATAGAGCCGTACAACACAGACATGGACCCAATGGTCCAACTCATCCATGCCAACCAGAGATCCTAACCTAATATAGTTCTATTTGCCAGCACTTGGCCCATATTCCTCTGAACCCTTCCTATTCATATACCCATCTAGGTGCCTTTTAAATGTTGCAATTGTACCAGCCTCCACCACTTCCTCTGGCAGCTCACTCCATACATGCACCACCATCTGCGTGAAAAAGTTGTCCCTCAGCTCAGTTTTAAATCTTTCCCCTCTCACCTTAAAGCTATATATTCTCTTTGGACTCCCCCAACTCAGCAGAAAAAACAACCTTGGCTATCCATGACCTTCATGATTCTTTAGACTGGTATAAGATCACCCCTCAGCCTCCAAACACTCCAGGGAAAACAGGACCAGCTTATTCAGCCTCCAACAATAGCTCAAACCCTTTGACCCCAGCAACATCCTCAAGTCTTTCCTGCACCCTTTCAAGTTTAACATCTTTCCTTTAAAAGGAGACTAAAATTGAATGCAGTATTCCAAAGTTGCCGAACAAATGTCCTGTACAGCCACAACAACACTGAATTCCTACACAATGCAATAACCAATAAAGGCAAGAGCACCAACTGCACCATCCCATCTTCAATGATCAATGAACATGCACCCAAAGGTCTGTTTCGCAATCCTTCCCAGGACTGCATCATTAAGTGCACAAGTCCTGCCATGATTTGCCTTCCCAAAATGCCACACTTATCATTTATCCAAATAAAAAACTTCATCTGCTACTCCTCAGCCCATCTGATCAAAGATCCTGTCGTACTGAGGTAACCTTCTGTGCATTCCACTAGACCTCCAACTTTGGTGTCATCTGCAAACTTACTAACTGTACCTCCTATGTTCACATCCAAATCATTTACATAAATGACAAAGTAGCCGACCCTACACTGATCCTTGTGGACACAGGTCTCCAGTCCAAAAAACAACTTTGTGTCAGTACCTTTTGTCACCAGCCTTCAAACAATTTTGTCTCCAGATGGCAAGCTCTCCTGGATTCATGAATTCTAACCTTACTAACTAGTCTACTACATGAAACTTTGTTGAATGCTTTGCTAAAGTTTGTACAGACAACCTCCACTGATCTGTGGATGATGCTCCTTTAAAAATGTTTTGTCTTGGGCTTTTTTCCCCAGAGGTCACAAAAGACACAGATTCCATGCAGTCCATGTTTGAAGGGCTTTAGGGCCAGTTTGATTTTTTTTAAAAAGATTAGATTACTTTGTGTGGAAACACGCCCTTCGGCCCAACAAGTCCACGCTGACCCTCCAAAGAGCAACCCACCCAGACCCATTCACCTACATAAACCCCTACACCTAACACTATAGGCAATTTAGCACGGTCAATTCACCTAACCTGCACATTTTTCGACTATGGGAGGAAACCGGAGAACCTGGAGAAAACCCACGCAGACAGGAAGAGAATGTGCAAACTCCACACAGACAGTTGTCTGAGGTGGGAATTGAATCCAGGTCTCTGGCGCTGTGAGGCAGCAACGCCACCATGCTGCCCATGATTGTAGCAAATAGATACTGCCTCAGGAGAAAGGCTTTCAAATTAAAAAAAAAACTTGTATAATGAAAAGAGGAGTGGCCAGTTCTACCAGCTCAGTTTTTCTCTGGTTTGATTTGATTTGTGGCAGTCTGGCTAGTCAGTGAAAGCAGTCAGGCAGTTTTGAAGTTGCTGGACCCAAAGCAGCAGGTCCACGTTGGGCCCCTCTAACTTCTCTCCTGCACGACCGGTGTTTAATTTCACCTTTTGTGCCAAGGGGGTGTTTATGGAGATTGCTGCAATTATTTGGAACAGCAAAATTAAGTTGGGATGATCCGTTGAGTTTTCAGAGAGATTGGGTTTTTCAGTATTCTGTTCTTTGTTTCATTCAGTAATTTTGTTTTAAGATTAGATTCCCGACACTGGAAACAGGCCCTTCAGCCCAAAAAGTCCACACCGACCCTCCGAAGAGTAACCCACCCAGACCCATTTCCCTCTGACTAATTCACCTTATACTATGGGTAATTTAAGATGGCCAATTCACCTAACCTGCACAGCTATGGATTGCGGAAAGAAACCGGAGCACCCAGAGGAAACCCACGCAGACACAGGGAGAATGCACAAACTCCACACAGTCGCCAGAGGCTCGAATCAAACCTGGGTACCTGGTGCTGTGAGGCAGTTGTTCTAACCACTCAGCCACCGAGCCATCTGTTCTGTTTTGCTTAAAATAAGTTTTTGTTTAAATTAAGCGGCTTCACCAGCAGCAACACTCCTAGAATATCTGCATTACACCTGAATAAACAACTAGCAAAGTTAAGGTCTGGACTACTTTCTTGAAATGTTTTGAGGGGGTCTGGCCTGGTCCATAACATCTTGCCTTCAATCATCTTTGTTACTTTCTCAAACTCAAATGAAGTTAGAGAGACAATTTCCTACGCACAAAGCCTTTCCAAATGCACGTAAACCCGGTCCCTCAGAATCCACTCCAACAGCTTACCCACCAGTGATGTAAGAATCACTGGCTCTACAGTTGCCTGTCTTTTCCTTACCATTTTTCTTAAATAATGGCACAAAGGCCACCTTCCAGTCTTCCAGCACCTCATCACACAGCTGAGGATGAGACAAGTATCTCAGCAAGGAGCCCAACCTCTTCCTTAGCTTCCCAAAATATTTAGGATGCATGTGATCAAGTCCTGAGATTTATTGACCTTTATGCATTTTAAAACGTTAAGCGCTTCCTCACCTGGAATATGGAGACTTTAAGATAAAACATGTTTTTCTCAGAGTTCTCTTGCTTCCATATCTTTCTCCACAGTAAATAATGATAAAACACTGGTTTAGTATCCCACCCAATGCTTGCGGTTCCCCACAACTGCCACAGTGATTTTTAAGGGGCCCAATTCCCTCCCTCGTTATATTTTGCCCTTCATGTATCGGTTTGCTCTCTTTGGATTCACCTCAACCCTATTTGCCAATGCTCTGACCACTCTTTGCCCTCCTGATTACCCAAGTATACTTCGACTAATCTTATACTGGAGGGATTCACTTGATTCCACCTGTCTATACCTGCTATATACCTCCTTTTTCTTGTCCAGAGCCGAAATTTCTCTAAGCGTTCAGCAGTTTCTACACCTACCAGCCTTGCCCTTCACACTAAACAGGAACATACTGCCTCTGGGCGCTCTCTCATTTTTGAGAGCCTTCCACTTCCCAACCATCCCTTTAGTTGTGAATAGCATTTCCTAATCATTTGAGAATTCTTGCCTAATACTGTCAAAAATTGGCCTGACTCCAGTCTGGTACACAGACTTTTAGATCTGGTCTATCCTTTTTCATAACAATTCTATTCATTTTAAAAAGTGGCCACTGATGACAAATTGCTTTCCCACTGACACCTCAATCATTTGCCATGCCATATTTCTCCAGAGTTGGTTAAGTTTTCTTCCTTCTCTAGTAGGTACTTCCACATACTGAATAAGAAAATTTTCTTCGACATATATAAACTCCTCTCCATTCAAGCTCTTCACATTATAGCAGATCCGGTCTATGTTTGGAAAATTAAAAGCTCCTATCATTACAAGCTTACATTTCGTACAGATATCTGCCATCACCTTCCAAATTTGCTCAATTTCCTGACTGCGGGGAGACCTATAGTACAACCTCAATAAGGTAATCAGTTTTATCGCACTCAGCAATGGTTACAGGGTCATTAGGCTAGCTATTTTAATTCCACCAGAGTGAATTTAAATACCATAATTTCTCATGGTGGGAAATAATTCATGCTCATTACTAATCCATTTACAATCTCTTCTAAACACTCAACATACCCAATCCATTTTATATCAAGAAGACACCAGGGAACTATAGACCAGTGAGCTTGACATCGGTGGGGGGCAAGTTGTTGGAGAAAATCCTGAGGGACAGGATGTACATGTACTTGGAAAGGCAAGGACTGATTAGGGACAGTCAACCTGGCTTTGCGCATGGGAAATCATGTTTGAGATTTTTGAAGTAACAAAGAGGATTGATGAGGGCAGAGCAATAGATGCAATCTATATGGACTCCAGTAAGGCATTCAAAAGGTTTCCCCATAGGAGACTGGTTAGCAAGTTAGGTCTCAAAACAGGAAGAATAGCCATTTGGATACAGTACTGGCTCAAAAGGTAGAAGACAGAGGATGGTAGCGGAGGGCTGTTTTTCAGACTGGAGGACTGTGACTAGTGGAGTGCCACAAGGATCAGTGCTGGGTCCACTACTTATTTATATAAATGAGTTGGATGTGAGCATAAAGAGATATAGTTAGTTTTACAGATGACACCAAAATTGGTGGTGTAGTGGATAGTGAAGAAGTTTACCTCAGATTAAACGGAATCATGATCAAATGGGCCAATGGGCTGAGAAGTGTCAGATGGAGTTTAATTTTGGGAAAGCAAATCTTAGCTGGAATTCCACACTTAACGGTGAGGTCCTAGGGAGCGTTGCTGAACTAAGACCTTGGAGTGCAGGTCCGCAGCTCCTTGAAAGTGGAGTCACAGATAGGATATTGAAGGCGGCGTTAGGTATGCTTACATTTATTGGTCAGAGTATCGAATACAGAAGTTGGGAGTCATGTTGCAGCTGTACAGGACATTGGTTAGGCCACTGCTGGAATATTGTGTGCAATTCTGGTCTCCTTCCTATTGGATGTTTTGAAACTTGAAAGAGTTCAGAAAAGATTTACAAGGATGTTGCAACCTCATTCACAAAAGACAGACCAGTTTGATTAGTCAAATCTTGAGTGTGAATAAGAAATTCAAGTACTGCATACTATCATGCCCACAAGACATGGACAGAAAAAAATCAAATTGTTTTTGGAGACTTCTTTGAACAGGTATAACTTTTAATCTTTGAAATGGATTTCACTAGACTACAATAAAGCAGTCACTGATCACATGAAGTACAACTTCTATTAAGGTCTAACTAGGACAAAGCTTAACTTAAATCCTTGCATCGCGCGGACATGCCGATCAAAGATACAACCAGTCAAGGTTAACAGGAAGTGTTAAAAAAAACTTAGATCAGATAAGTTATTTGGTGTCCACAGGTATAGGGACCAGATTCGCGCACACTGTTCTATGCTATTACTGGAGCTCATGAAACTAAAGTGGAATCTAACAGTTTTTACACACTTCACACAATTATACTCTGACATGACAAGTGTCAAACAGATTATTCGCTTCACTAATAGCGAATCAGTAAACCATGTACAGGTAACACCTTTTAGAAATAGTTTTTATGATCCACAAACTGCTGGGTGCTCACCTCATCATTTCAATACTGAAACATAAGAAAAGAAAAATAGAAGTCAAAAAACAAGCAAAACTCAAGACTCAAATCCAAATCAACTCCCTGCAAATACAACACTGAGCAGTTTTTAACGAATTAGGCAACTGTGAAAAAATGGAAGTACTTGTTACAAATTATTTACATTATGGTTAGTTGTTTTGAGATAGACATAACTTCTGATTAGCTATTATGCTTAAGAAAAATAATTAAATTGTTTGAACTGTGACTCGTGCTATTTACCAGTTGTTAATTTTGAAGAATTGGTAGAGAATACGTGGGGCTTGATTAGTGCAGTTTTAGAGCCTGAAATAACTGATACTAGTCAGTTCACAAACACAGAAGCCCTGCAGTGTGGAAACAGGCTATTTGTTCTATCAAGTCCACATCAACCCTCTGAAGAGTATCCCACCCAGACCCACCCTATAACCCTGGATTTCCCATGGTTAACCCACTAGCCTACACATCCCTGGAGAATATGGACAATTTCCCCCAGCCAATCCACCTAACCTGCACACCTTTGGACTGTGGGAGAAAACCTGGAGGAAACCCACACTGACACATCAAGAGCATGCAAACTCCATACAGTCACCCAAGGCTGGAACTGAACCAGGTCCCCAACGCTGACAGGCAGCTTACTGCTCAGCGACCATGCCACATAAATTTTATTTTCTTTAGTTCTAGACATTCTTCCATACCCTGTTGATCTTTTCTGCCTTACAAGCACACAGGTGGTTATATGTTTTAATAAGACAAAGAACCGCAGATGCTGGAGATCTGCAAAGAAAAACAAATTGCTGGAGAAACTTGAGGCAGCATCAGAGAGAAAATAGTTGAACTTTGATCATTCCCATCAGATAATTAACTTTCCTCTCCAATCTATTAAAACAAGTGAATTTCTTTAATTTCTCCTTATAAACTAATAAGACTGTTTATTTCTAGCATCACCACAGTAACTTTCTCCTGAACCCTCCAATTGCCCTGACCTGGCTGGAGATAGAGTGGCAAATGCTCACCCAATAGGCTGAACTTCAGGCACTGACAGGAGCAAAATTACAGTGAAGTCATGCCATGGGAGAATAATCAAACTTGGCTAGAGACAAGAATATCGAAAGCCAAGCGATGAAGTGGTTGAGCAAACTAACAACTGTACTGTCACAAGTGGATTAAGAATTTGTCAGTTTGAAAGTTCACAGAAAGAGTTTACTTTCTAAGCAAGAATCTATAAGAAAATGGTCAGAGATAACCTTGTCAACAGTTATTGGGTATAGAATTCATGGGAGATGGCAAGGTCAAGGCAGTAGGCAAGGTCAGGAGTGTCTGTGAAAGACAATTAGGAAATAAACTGAGCGGACAGGTAAAGAAAGCAAAGATTCCATCTAAGTTATGAAGGAGGAGTTGTAATTCAGTATAGAACCTAATGGAGGAAAACAAAGAATATATCTGAGAAACTCAACCTTGGGGTAGTAAGTACACAAAATTTAAAGGATGAGAAGGTGATCAGATGTTCAAAGGAAGAAAGAATACCAAAAGACTAAGGGGGCAACCAAGATGTGATTTAGTAAGTAAGGTCACATGCAGTTTGAGGAGGTTTGAAACGAAGGGCAAAAAGTGGTGTTGTCACCTATAGTCCAAGGTCCTCTCAAAGCCTCAATGTCATTTCAATAATCCATAAGTTTGAGGGTGCCAAGTTCTTGTCAGAGAATGAATTAATATTTTGGAGGGAGATAGAGATTGATTGAAAACTTCTTTAAAGTAAAATCTGTGTCTGACTGAACATCTCCAAGATACATCTGCGCAATATCCACTGTATACTCTTTTTCCCCATATGCATTACTATTTACGCAAAGAATTACAGGTAGCTCTTCAATAATGAGGTGGTTGCATTCTTGTGCAAACCCATGTTAAAGAAAAAAATCATGCTTTACAAACAGTGCTTAAGTGTCAGCAACATAATTACACTACAACAAACATATTTTAAAAGTTAGTGCTTTATAAACAGCATCCCCAATTTGTCAATCGCATTATGGTGCATTTTTGTTAACAAAACACACGTTATAGTGGAACAACCTGTAGATTAAATTTCCATTTTATAAATAAGAACTTGCCCTTTATCAATTTGCTTGTAGGGAGTGAATTTTATCATTTATGTACGGATATTTGAAACTTGCCCCACACAGATCCAGAGTCGCATGCAATTCCTTCTTCAGCTGAAGCATCACACTGGCAAACCTGCAACTGCATAACTTCCATAATCAAAGCAATTTAAAAGAAATAGTGGTCAGATCCTTTGCTACTTCCTCTGACTTTCAACCCTGCATACTTCATTTTTCACGAAAGGATATAGAGGTGGACAACAGCTCTAACCATTCAACACTTACACTAAGCCCTGTTCTCATTCATTAAAATTGTCCATTATTTCAGGATCAACCGCTGTTAAAAACACCCAATTTTTTTCTACAGTAAACGACATTCTTCGGCTTACACCCCACCACCACATCTTCAATGCATCCTTCCCAGTCACCCAGATGGATGGGACTGTTCTCACCTGGTTCTCTCTTAATCCAGCTAAGCAAGCTTAGAAAATCATATGTAGTGGATGGTCTTTGCCCTCCTGTACCTGAACTCTGAGATCTGTTTGGTCCCACATTTTTCTCATGAAAAACTAAAAGCAGACATTGCTGCAGAAACTCAGCATGTCCTGCACCATCTGTGGAAAGAAAGTACAGTTTATGTTGAGTCCAGTTCCGAAGGGTCACTGGAAATGTTGTCAGACCTGTCACGCTGCTCCAGCAATGTCTTTTGTTTCAGATTTCCAGCATCCGGCTCTTTGTTTTATTCTAAAAACAAACTGTTCGTTTTCACAGGTATAATTTCATCTCCACCTCAGTTCATCTCATCGCCAACTTTCTCAACTCTTCCACTGTTCCTGAACTATTGGTCTGTGTATCAGGCATTCAGAAACAGAAATTTCTTCTTGCCGGATCTAAGTTTGCTCGCCGAGCTGGAAAGTTCATTTTCAGATGAAACGTTTGAAAAAAAAAATGAACCTTCCAGCTCAGTGAGCAAACTTAGATCCAGAACCTCAAATCACAGCTACAAATCACCTCAAACTCTCTTACAAAACATTATGAAGATGCAAGGTCATTGCTGCTGGTCGACAATCCAAACCGATGGCTGCTGACTATTTGCTTCTGGCAAAATTTGAACACAATGGCACTCTTTTCACCTAGGTTAGTCAACCCCAAAATAAGCTTCTGACCTCATATTTGCACCAAGATCATCTACTTCAACCTCCGTAACACTGTCATTGCTCATCTGCAGCTGAAATCCTCATCCATGTCTTCATTACCTCTAGAGAAGACTATTCCACCAAACCCTTGGCTGACCGCCCACATTCTACAATCTATATACTTTGGATCATAACTGCCATCTTCATGAACACTAAGTCATATTAACTTATTACCCTCTGATCACTGACTGACAATAGTTCCTGGTTAAGCAAAGTTTGATTTTAAAATTACTCCATGACTTGTCACACTGGCCTTCTCCCAGCCTACAGCTTTAATACCTGCAATCCTGGTCTTGCAAGCTATGATTTTAACCACCCAAACACTGGTGGCCATACTTTCAGTTGCATTGGCTCCAAGTTCTGAATTTCCTCCCTTGTCATCCAACATAATAGTGCCAATGTTGCCCACTGGCTTTTTTTATTCTATAATGCTCCTGTGAAGCATTCAAGGATTTTTCATTACATTAAAGGCACTAGAAAAATAAAGTTGTTAAATCGAGGTTAACACTTTATTCTATTTTGAATTCCACTTAATCTTTTCAGCATTATTTCTTACTTGAACTGTCTAAAATGTCTTCTTGCCTAGTGCACCTTTTCATTCCCAGAAACATACTCTACCTTATGAAAAATAAAATAATACACTTAATTGTCATTCCTTTTTTCATTCTAAACAGTTACACCTAATTTTTACTTGTGGGCCCCTTCCCCCCCCACATTTCAATTCCTTGCTGTTTTTTGTTTAGTTTTCTACCCACTCAGCCTTTTTGGTTCTTTTGATCTGTTTCCCGCCAGACTTTTATTGCAAAACCAATTATGCTTTAGGAACTTCTGCTCTCGTGTTCCCTCATTCTTGCATTACCTGCTTGCTCCAGTACATTTCCTAATACTAGATAAAGAATAACCTCCAGCACTGAACTAAAAACATATTAGTCAAAAAAAAGAGAAATGGCAGGTATCTTTTAGAAATTTCTCCCATTCTTTTCTGTTGTACTGTCAGACTTAGCTTTTTCTTTGGGGACGTCTGCACTCCTAATAAAAAAGGTAAACATAACATGATGAGATGCAAAAAAATGTTGACATAATATCTATTGCTTAGTTCAAAGAAAGGAAGATGCCATAGAATGAATTTAAAAACAAACTTTTCAAAACATAGGTCAGTTGTCTCCTCAAACCTCACCAACAAATCAGCTCAAAGTTTGTACCATTTCTGCAGTGCAACTTCAGCTACAACTGTCTAAATGTTTTTGCAATCCATGGCTATTCAGCAAGCAGACTGCAGTTGCACTAATTAACATTTTTTTTGGAAATCAAGAGTGCTTTTACTAAGTGCAATAAAATGAAGCAAAATACAAATTTTGGTGCAATACACAAATACTTCATGAGATGAACTTATACAGTTAAGTCCCCAAATTGTGGGAACGCAGAAAATAAGCTGACTCAAACTAAAGCCCATTCCTTTCTCTCCTCAGTACTCTCTTCCAATGGATATAGTTACAAACATTCAAACAAAATATTTGAACATAAGCAAACTAGTACAAGCCAAGAGGGATTCCACACCACCCCCCCACCCATTCTGCATAAGTCTAAAAATACACACCAAGATTTCAGGTGCTAAAAGAACATACTTGTCTCCAAAGAAATGGTTTTGAAATAAAATATGTTTTCCTTAATGTGGAAATCACCAAGTAAACCAACTGACAAATTAATCTGTGGGTAAAATACTCACTTAAAGATAGAACAATACAAGTTCATCAATTGAACTAACTAAATGATATAACCGTAATGTCAATCTAACAAATTATCCAGAAAATTCATAAATGCATGAAATCAGAGCATGCGCTATAGCATTACTGGCAACTCCCACAGACTTCCAAGCAACTGCAATGCTGATGACAAAATGCTGTTCCATATAGAATTCTATCTAGGTAAATACAAAGATAACAAAAAAAAATTGAGCCCAAACAATCCATAACAGCAACTATGTAACATAAACCTAACATAGCATTTTCTACAGTCATTGCAAATTCAAGATTACAAACCAAGAAATATACTCTGGAATACAAAATCATCCATGAGTACAATTACATACAATAGCTTTTCATTAATGCTGCATTAAACCTCAACTTTGATACTGCAATACAGAAGCTACATTATTCAACAATTCAAACAGCTGAGTTGCAAGTCACGATTTCAGATTCTTTCCTATTTTCCCTCAAAATTCAAAATTGTTCTCGGAAGAATTCACAGCAGCAAAAATGATGATCACAACCCATCTGTGGAGGCACTTCTAATGGTGTGCATGATTTCAAATTTAAGAAAACAAAGCAAACTAGAATTATTCCCAACTTCATAAACCTATATCCATTTTTCATACATTCAGACTTCAAGTAAAGCACTTGCCAGAATTACATTTACATTTCACATTCCCCCAATTCAACTTGACTAGTTTATGATAAAAAACTGATTATAAGACAGTATTATCACATGGAAACAGAAAGGCATGTCATTATGCTTTTGCAATATGCAGTTGCAATATAGTACAGTGACGAGGCTTGTTGCTAAGTGGTTTTATACTGTTTATATAATTCCAATCAAGCCATGTAACTGAAAGAGTTTATAAGTATCAATAAGAAAGGTAGAACTTTTCACTTAGCATTCATATATCAAATACTACCTACATAACTTAAAGGAGTTAAAAATGGTATTGATGTTTTTGATTGAACATTTACCAATCTGAGATACTTAGATACTTCAATAGCACAAAACCATGACACGATTTTAAATTTCCAAATGTCAAAGGAACTAAATAGACTTGTGTACCAAAGTCTAATCGTTTTACAAACTCGTAAAAAGTCTAAATAACAGCATAATCTGATCAGATAATGAAACGTTCTATTTCAGAATTTTGATATATCACCACAAACTTAACCTGGTGTCTCCAGGAAATAGTTTGAAAAATAAACAAAATATGATCTGCATTAAATAGGATTTAAGTTTTGATTTTAGATTACATGAATCGCACGTTTCTCTAAACAAAACGTAAGATATCATACAAGGGCAAGATACTTGGCTTACAACCACGTTTTTAAAGCCCAAATGTCAAACTAATGACAGTACCCCTGCGTGAAGGTGAAAAATATTAAAGCATACGGTTTGAATGCAAAAGAAAACTCGCGTCGCCGATAGATACACCACTCTTCTCAGAATGTCGACAAACCTGCTAAGTGGACTCTGCACCAGGTAGACCTCAAGCCACGGCCTCAATTCGATCAGATACTTCACGTTAACAATCTTGCCCAACCAGCAAAGCATCGATAGGAAAATAAAATTCTGCTTTAGTTGCAATCCTTAGCCTCAAACTGAGTGAGCTACTTGAATAAAGAAACCTAAGCCGCAGAAACAAAGTGAGATGTAGAATAGAAAGGCTCATTCCAAACGGTATAATGCCCTGGTGTATAGAAAATGAACGTGACAAGATAGAAAAGCTACTGGATGTTTCAAGTGGCGGTGGGGGGGGGGGGGGGGAGATAATAGGTTAAACAAACCGGTTTATTAAATACAGTTTAAAATACCCAAAACAAAGGGAGGGCTAAAATGACAACATCGGAATGTCTCCAAAAAAAATTAACACCCATTTTTGAACTTGACCTTTTCCTCAACTTGGGAATACGAGCTGTGAAGAAGGTTTAAAAGCCCGGTTCTGACGCATTATTCACACAGCTCACACACGCCGCTGCGTTTGCGAAGGAGGGTTTGGCTCGGGGTCTCTTCGATGGGAAGTGTTTTTCCTGGGGGGGGTGAGGGGCGGGGAAAGGAAATGTATTAAAACCGACCGGCAATGCTGTTCTCTCACCCCCGCCACCTCCTCGGTCTGTGACTCCTCCACCTAACCTGAACGAGGGGTTGGGGGGGGGGGGGGGGGGGGAGGGTGGGAAGGCGAGGTCCCCGTCCCCGCCCCCTCTCCCGAACGCCCATTGGACAGGCCGTGACGCCGGCGCCGCGACACGAGGGAGGTGCCGCTCTGCCACTGGTGGAAGGCCCCGTCAATCCACAGACGTCACAATGGTCGATGAGGGCAGCAAGTCAGGTTGTAATTAGCCATTAATTCAGCGAGGCCCCACAGCGGATAAGGACAAACGGGGGGAGGGGGGGCGGGGAACTGGGGGGGGGAAATAAAAGACATACGCACTTGCCCTTAATTCCAATAAAACCAAATCACTCACTGACCATTCACGTGGGTGTCTGCGTGTGGACAGAGGACACACACAATTTCCAAAACAAGAAAACGGCATTGGTGTTCTTGAGGAGGCGCCCGCCCTGTGTGACAGGGACGATTGAAATCCCACGCTTTGACCAACATGTCAAGTCTGAATAAAACGATTGTTGTTTTTTGAATTTTTAAACCGTTCTGACGCAGCTCGAGGTCGCCGGACTGACACTTAAAAACACAGGCACACCCCCCACCCCACCCCACCCAACAAACCGTACGCAAAACCGGCTTTCCCCCCCCGCCCCCGAACCCTCTTCCTCCTCCTCCTCCCTTCACTAAAGGAGGAGAGAGAAGGGGAATCAATCAGTTTGATCACAACAGGTTGGTACCCCTGTTATTCCGGTGAATGTTACCTTGATTTCTCTTTTTTTTCCCCCTCCCCGCTTTACAGGAGGAAAGGATGCGCGGCCCCGATCTCGCTTTAAATGTCCGGCTTCTGGCAAAGCAGAGGCGGGAGGGGATCGCCTTTATGGGTTTATTTTTCTTCTCTCCGTTTTTTTCTCAATCCCACCCCCCCAAAATAAAACCCGAACTCCCGTGTGTGTGTGTGTGTTTCTGTCTGTCTCTCTCTCTCGGCTTTGCCCTTGTAATTCGACTGACTTTGTTTCTCTTCCTCCCCCTCCTCCTCCTCCCCCTACCCACCCCTCCCGCCGCTTCTTTTTCCCTGTCCCTGGCGCCGCAGCCACCGTTGACAGAGCGAGGGAGAGAGAGAGAGAGAGAGAGACAGAGGGCCTCCGCCGCCAAAGAAGGGAAAGGGAGAGGAGGTTGGAAGGATGGTTGAGGGGGAGGGGGAGGGGGAGGGGGGTGGTGGTGAGAGAACGTAAGGGTCAGGCGACAGGCCGCAGCGCCGCCCCCCTGTAACCTTTCACCCCGACGATCCCCCACCGAAACCCCGCCCCCCCCCTTCCGCCTCGCGCCGGGGACCGCTCTAACGGACAATGTAGGTCGCACGCGCCGAGGCGCAGGACGTCTCCCTCCGTGGGTCTCGTGCGAAGGAGCGAGTGAGATCAATCAAACTCCCCCCTCGAAGAGAGTTGGCCATTCCACAACAAAACGGCAGCCGGCTGCCGTTATGGGAGTTTGTTTTTGAAAAGAAACATCGACGACGGATTGCCCGCTGTGTGAGTTTGACTGTGAGAGGTTCCGGCGGTCGTGTTTAACTTTTGTTTTGTCGATCGTTCGGTACTCGGTACGGACAGCGAGAGAAGGGGAGGGGGAGGGGGAGGGGGAGGGGGAGGGGGTCGCTTCTTATGAAATCGTCATGAATTATGCGAATAAATGAACGAAAACGAGGGTTCGGCTGTGAGACCCACACGAAAATACGCCAGAACGTCCCAGGCGTGTGTATTAAATTATCTTGGAGTAAAAACAGTCGCAAAGACCGACCCAAAATTGCAAATCATTATTTATTAATAATGGCGCGCATCAAAATAAAGCGAAGCGGGCCATCGTAAGTCTTAAGAACTGTCCAAATGAGTTTGCACAGATCTGCTTCTGTTTACTGTTTCCTAATTCGACGCAGGGTGTGATGCAGGTGAGTTGTACATTGTCTTACCTTCTTTACAAGTGGAGCTTTGTCCCAGTCTTTTTTTTTCTTCTTGTGTTAGGTTGATAGTATAAAACAAGCAGGTAAAGGGTGAGAGTTGCAATGGCTGCAACTGTGAGCTCACTGCTCTCAGTGCCAGTGCACATCGGGTCTGAATTTTTTTATCAACTGCCATTGGCTTCTTGGAAATGATATTTTTTCCCCCCTTCAGACTGTCACCCACTAGCACTACGTACAGCACTTATTAGAATGCAGAAGGAAGCCAGGCAACCCACTTAGCAGTGAGTCGCTGTAGATCTGTTCTGATTTCTTTCTTTCTCTTTCCCCCCCCCAACTCAGTAACCCTGAAAGTTTATTTCCTCTGCTGTCCAACCTCCTGCTGAAATAATCTCCATGCCTTTACTTCCGTCCTCAGGCAGCCAGTTCCAAATCATTACAGTAGACACTTTTTTAAAAAATTCTATCTTGTCATTGTTTTTCTCCCCATCTCTGCTATTCTTGCTCAAAAGTTTTGCTAGATTTTGTTGAAGCAGCAGCAAAGGGATAATCAAATTTTCCCCTCAATCTAATTTTCAGAGAACAGCCCACTTCTCCAAACTTAGCTCATAGTTAAAATCCCTCAACCTTGGAGGCACTCTGGTAAATTCAAGCACTCCTGAGGACTAATAGGAGATTACTTCTGCTGTAGCCAACTGCAACAGATTGTACGTTTGTTAACTTTGGTAATGGATGGATTTGCGCAAAGGTTGAATTGCCAAACGTAAATAAAGACATGCCAGTTTAGTGATTGTGGTGCAGTGACTTTTTTTATGTTTTCCTTGTATGTAAAAGATCCTAGCTTTATAACCAAGCAGAGACATTGTTAAAGTTCAGGTATAAGTGCATTCTTTTTTAAAGAGTAGTGCTGTGTGGCACTCTGGTATTTTCACTACCTTTGAACCAGAAAGCTTAGTGTGATGTAACATCTCTGAATGGGTTGATTTAGAAAATATATACAACTGAAGACCATATTTTGTCACTACTGCAACAAGCTTTTCTTTAAAAGTTATGATTTTATTTCATGAAGCCATCCTCATGCAGCAAAGTAATCAGAACTACCTGGTAATCCATTATTGTTACAGTTTGTATATAAAATTTAATTTTACATTATGACTTTTCAATTATCGAAGTGAGATATTAATAAAATGTCATATGGTGGTAGCCATGAATAATTTTCACATAACCTGACCTGATTATTCAATGTATGAAAATAAAACTTGAATAATTTTACATGGTTTCTTATTTTGCATTTCTTACATTCAAAGGTTATAAATTAGACTACATACAGGAGATTATTGACTTCCATAATCCTTTTAACATCAAGTATTGTAAAGAAAGAAAATAAAATCAACTTCAAAGAAATTGCAATAAGTCTTTCCAATCACTTTATTTTCTTTATTGAAAGATTTTTGTTTTGTTTTATTTTACCTCATTGTAAAAGCAACATTGAAAGTTGCAAATAAAATCAAAATTGCAAAGTGAAAGTGGCTTTTAATCTTAGGGAAAATGTTTTGGATTGTTACAATTGGTTGTGTGAAATGTACTGCAACTTTCCCTGTTCTGCATTTAAGTAGTGCATTTTTGATTTTTTTGTGGCATATTGAAGATACAGTGGGTCTACAGATGAGCAGAAGCATGTACTCGACTTGTAAGTTGTGACTGTTAGAAAGTGGAGAGTCTGCAAATTGGACCGAAAATGGATCAAACTACTTTAATTTTTGAAAAAATAATCATAAAAGCCTTTATTTAGACTTTGTCATTCTTTTGGTTATGGTGGGATCACCCATTAAAGATTCATTTTTCTTTTGAGATAACCAAGTTAGTTGGGAGAGGTAGTCCTGTTCAAAATCTAAATTAATAACTTAATGAAGCTTTTGACGAGGGTCTGCATCCTATTTACTTAAATTTAAACAATGCTAAAGCAGATTCAAAGTCCCATGTTTTTGTGTTGCACTCTTCAGGACTGGCTCATAAAACCAAGTTCAGGAGGAGAGCAAAAATGTATACAATTTACATATGGTCAAATTTCTTTTGCTGACAAAGGATCCTGTGTGAGAATATAAGTAGCCTTGATATATAGCTGCAGTTAGTTTATTGTACCCTTTTCATTGATTAAAATGCTTTTATAGATAGCCAACTCAGTGTGTACTCATGGCATTGCCTTGACCAACAAACCTATCTGCCTGGTCCGAGTTCAGTCAGCTAACTATGATTAAGTTTTTGTTGCATCTCCATCCCGACTAGGTCTAAGCAACTTGGATTCTGTTTGTGTTGTGTAAATTGTTGTTGCCTTGCAAAGTTTTTTCCTTGTGTTCCTGTCCAGATGAGTGAAAGACATCAAGCTTTGACACTGTATTTTTAAGGAAAGTTTAAATTCTGTAGGACAGAGCTATTATTTGTTTACTTAATGTAGAGTCTGGTGGGACTGGTATATGATTAAAATGCTTTCACACATGCCTCGGAGGAGACTTCAACACCCAGCTCTCTTTCCCACATCCTGCGGAGTCGATCAAACTCATCTGAGGTGGCACCCCCCCCCCCCCCCCCCCAATTGATATAAAGTAATGACAGAGAGTGTACCCTTACCACTGAGCACCACCTCCCCCTCTCTTCTTCTCCCTCCCCAAACCCCCCCCCCATGTCAGATTTGCAGGAATCAGTCAAAAGTGTGGTCTTTTTTGAATAAAGTCCCTAACTTGAAAAAACTGAAAGAGGTTCCTGTTAGATAACTCATACTTCCGTACTAACTGATCGAAGGACATCAGTGAGTCTCCCCCAAATAAGTCACCCATGCAAGACACACCTCTAGCTGCCCAACGTTTACATCCTGAATCTATCATACCCGGTCGAAAACCCAGCATACCTACTAAAGGTGTAAACAAAGATGTTTTGCCAATATTGCCTTCCCTCTGCTGAATTGCCCTCCATGCTTTAACAGTATTGATGACTATTGGGTTATGGCAATATTTCCTAACTCTCATCATTTTGTCCAAAAACAAAAAAACTGGAAAGGGGGCACCTTGCCTGGGAGGCTTCGATATCTAGCTATATTGTAAGAGGATCTCCACAGACTCAATCACTCACGTAGGACAAAAGCGAGCTTAACTGGTAATTTTTAATGTCTGAAAAGTCCACCCCCAATCTGAGAGGCAACTGCAGTTTGGCTAATTTAATGAGCGGCTGCTTACGATGCTGGCCGTTCAGCCTCCTGAATGTTTGCTTATTGAAAATCTGGGGAGCATCCGTATAAGGTCTTAGAAACTAGGGAGAATATTCATCTTAATAAGCACTACCTGACCCAAACACGAGACTGAAGATATCTTTGAAGATAATTGGATAAAATTGGCTTTGAAAAACCAATCAAGAACTAGAGTAATGAATATGCCCAAGTACACAAAACCCCCCTGTAACCACCTAAATGGGAATCTATAGTTGCCCTCAAGACAAGATTGATTTTAATGGAGCTGTATGGAGACATGTAGTAGTGGGTTTAGATCAGAGTGGTGCTGGAAAAGCACAGCAGGTCAGGCAACATCCGAGGAGCTGGAAAATCGACGTTTCGGGCAAAAGCCCTTCATCAGGAAGGGTCTAAACTCTGGTTTCCAGCACCTGCAGTCCTCACTTTTGCCTATGTATTAGTGGGTGTCCATGGGCTTACAGGGAAGGCAAACAGAATGACATGATACATAGCATAGGAATAGTTTAAATGTCAGTTTTTGTTTTGTTTATGCAAATTGTTATCAGCATGTAGAACAAGTTACAGCTCTTGCATTAAATGGATATTCATGGTATCAGCCAAAGAAAGAACTAGAAGGGTTAAAGAATAAGAACTGTGAATGCTGGAAATCTGAAACAAAAGCAGAAATTGCTGAAGAAACTCCATAGATCTGGGAGTATCATTGGAGACAAATCAGTTAACATTTCCAGTTCAGTGACCCTTCAGAACTACTGGTAGCTAGGAAAATGGTGCGAATATATCCCTAGATGGGAGAGGAGGATAAAGGAGGAAGGGTAAGAGAAAAGATAGGTGGAGACTGCATCTGGAGAGATTGGGGGGAGAGAGAGAGAGAGACGGAGAGATAAAGGGATGGATAATGATAACCCAGGGAGAAAGAAGAACTGTTAATAAGGTAAAGATGGATTGCCTGTGCTGAAAGCTGTCCATGTGATGGGGTCTAGAGTGTGGGCATGGGAAAAGGACTTGGAACAAGGTTTTGAGACTCTAAAATTATTGAACTCACTCAATATTGAGTCCTGAACACTGAAGGATCCCCTAGCAGAAAATGTCATGCTGTTTGTTTCAGCTTGCATTGAGGTTTGATGGAGTATTGCAGCAGGCTTGAGACAGAAATGTTGGCCAGGGAGCACAGTGGTGTTGAAGTGGCAGGCAGTAGGAAGTCCAGGGTCATTATTACAGGCTGCACAGATGTTTTGCAAAGCAGTTGCCAAGTCTGCATTTCTTCTTCCCAGTATAGAGGAAAGCACATTGTGAGCAGTGAATAAAGATTGAGTGAAGTGCAGGTAAATCACTGCTTAACCTGGAAGGTGTGCCGGGAGTCTTGGTTAGGGAGGAAGTAAATGAGTAAGTTTTGCACCTTTTATCATTGCATGGCAAGGTACCTTGGAGGTTTGGGAGTAGACCCAGAGGGGATGGTCCCTCTGGAATGCAGATAGAAGGAATGGGAATAATTGCTTGATGGCAGCAACCTACTGGAAGTCATCCTTTGGATGCTGATAGGGTTAAAACGTGTAAACTAGGGCTACTCCATCCAACGTGTGGGAGAGTAGAGAATGGGTGAAGGCAGAATGGCAGCAATTGGGCTGTCTACTTCTGGCAAAACATATCTGCACCATCCCTTCCACCTGGCTGAGCCTGACCTGCCTTTGAACAATTTCTCCTTTTAACTCCTCTCAGCTCCTTCAAGTCAAAGATATGGCAATGGGTACCTTCGTGAGTCCCAGTTATGCCTGTCTCTTTGTGGGCTTTATGGAATGTTCCTCATTCAATCCTGTTTGCGGTCTCTCCACTCAACTCTTGCACTGGAACATAGATGACGTCGCTGCTGCTTCTCCCCCTCATCCAGAATTGGAAGCATATTATTAACTTCACTTCCAATTTCCATCCTGTGCTCACCCTCCCCAGGTCTGACTCCTCCTTTCACTTAGACATTTCGGTTTCAATTTTTGGGGATATGCTGATATCCACTACAAATTCAACAACTTCTGGACAATACATTCTTACATATTGCTTGCTGTAAAGACTCCATTCCACTCTCTGTTTCTCTATCTCTATTGAATCCTTTCTGGTGACTCTGCCTTCCACAGGCCCTCAGACATGTGCAACCCATTTCCTGTACTACTACCCTCAATCCTTCCCTTAATTCCCTCAACACCTTTGGAGTACCCTGGTCCTCCCTTTCCACCCCACCACCAACTTGGTGTCATTTCTGCCATCAGACGCATAATCCCTCTCATCCCTTGTCAGAATTCTGCAGGGACCGTTTCCTCTGGGGCACCCTGATCCACTCCCGACACCTCCCCACACATGCAATCACAGAAGCTGCCATTTACTTTCTCCTCACTAACCAAGGCTCCAGATACATGTTCCAGTTTAAGCAGCAATTTACTGCACTACACTCAATCTCATCTGCTGTATTTGCTACTCATGATGTGGTCTCTCTACACTGGGAAGATGAAATGCAGATTAGGCAACTGCTTTGCAGAACACCTGCATACTGTCATCGAAATTGATCCTGAGCTTCCAGTTTGCCTGCCACTTTAACACACCGCCGTGCTCCCTGGCCAACATTCTGTCTCAGGCCTGCTCCATTGCTACAGCAAGTCTCAGCACAAGTTGGAAGAACAGCGTCTCATTTTGTGCTTGGGGACTCTGCAGCTTTCAGTAGTCAGTGTTGAGTTCAATAAATTTAAGACATGAGCACCTTCTGCCATGTCCTTTAATCACCTATCACTTACTCCTTTACCTTCCCCAACCCCCCTGCCTTTTGCTTATATAACACCTCTCTCTAGCTACCATCATGTTTGAGAAGAGTCAGTGGACCCAAAATGTTAACTTTGCTTTCTCTTCACAGATGCTGCCAGACCTGCTGAATTTGTCCAGCAGTTGCTATAGAAATGTTTCTTATTTTGCCATGTATCACCGTTCAAAAAGATGGGACATCGGGTATTAACCTCAGTTAATTTTATGTCCTGTAGTGTGGTTCAGGAAATTTTGCTCAAGTGTTTTTTAATTATAAACGACTAAAATTTCTTGTAACTTTATTAATCTCTTTCAGGAGATTACATCACAAGAAGGCGGAAGATGCAGTGGGCATAATGATGTTTAGCTTTATCATGATTGTCAATCAACAATTGATAAGCCAGACAATGTTTCTTTCTGCCCTGCATTCTGTGTATCTACCTTTTGATAATTTTAAATTTAATTCTTCACGCGGTGTCACTGTAATTGTAATTACACAATTACAGTAATATACAATGGCATAATTTCATGTTTTGTGAAATGTGGGTTGGATGTTCAACTTTAGCTTACTCTGCCATTTTGTTAGGTATTGGCTAATCTGATTGGGCCTTGACTCCAATCTTGTTGTGTTTTTTCCCACAGATATGTCCAATCCATATTGCAATCAATGTCATAGGTAAGGCATGGCATCAGGTGCTGAATTCACACGATTTGGAACAGAGTTTGAACCTCCTGCTAATCCCCATTGGCTGTCCAGCCAACTGAGCCAGACCATTCCTGAGGAATGAGTTGTTATGGCAACATGCTTTTACATGCATGTTGTAGCCTGGACTTCTGGATAGTAATGGTGGAGGTTTCAATTTATTTTCATCAGCTGACTGACCAGAAATCTCTCCTGCCCTTACCTCATGTCATTGGTGTATATTGGAAGGATTTAGAAGTTGATCATTCAACCTGTTAGCTATATTACGTAACCATCTTCCTTGACCATAATGTCCTAAAGTAGGATTTAAACCCAAAGCATCTTGGTTAGGGCAAGGAACATGCCACTGTGTCACAAGATCTCTTTTGCTCTGTTGTCCCTGTATTTTTTACTTCCTCTGCATCTGTGGCTTGTTGAATTCGGTGACCACGTTAAAATAGACATTTTGTTTGAATGCATACATATCTTAAGAGAATGTAGCTTCTGCACACCTTGTTAGTTCTGTGCATTGTATATATCCGATTGTCGAGCAACTACATGTTTGCACAGTGGAATGTTGCTTACCTTTATAATTCTTTAATATCCATGCCTAACAATGCTATGTCATTTTGGATGAGGACCATTTCAGTTGATACACCATCCACAAGTTCTTAAATAAAGTTCGATTGCCACTCCACTTGCCTGACTCCACTTTGAAAATTGTGCTCCTCTATTCTGACTTTTCATTGGCTTTCAGTATCAAATTGCTTTACCATTTTAAATGTCTTGATTAAATCACCCTTGAAGCTCCTAAACTCAAGGAAAGCAAGCCAAAAACATGGCCCATTTTTATGATTTACTCATAACAGAAGGATACAAAGGTTTCAAAGTCTGCGCTCTACCTCTGCTATGTCAATGTATTGTTACTTATTTCACTTGGTAACCTGGACAAACACGCCTTAATCTGTCATCTTCCAAATTCCTTTTCTGCTATTTTGAGTTACCTTTTAACCTAGTATTATTTGTATTTTCTGTACTGCATACCTATTCTACTCTTCTACCCTTTGGACAGCCTCCAGCTTATAGTGCCTTAGTTAGCATTACGCCTGTCCTACGATTGCCTTTCTCTGTATTGGTCACTGGCATGAAGTATATTGCTGTTGGACGGGATCAGTATCTGCTATAGCTTGTATTTTTGTTCAGTTTTATCTCTCCTGCCAACAGGCTGCCAGCCTGTCCCCTTGCTGTGCTTGTTCTTTCCTTTTGAAGTCTTATTGTGTGTGCAGAGATGATAGAACAATTCTTTGAACAATACATGTGTTGAAGTGTCTCTATCTTGCTTGAGTTGGTTATGTATTCCTTCTGAGTTCACAAAAAGAATACTATTTTTGGCAGGTCTGTAATAATAATCTTGTTATATTTTGTTGGAATTGTTTTATAGCTAATTGTATTTGTAATTACAGAGATACCCCACCATGGAATGTAGTTTGTACTTTGTATCTCGACACCCTGAGTAATGGAATGAGTAAATAAATTAAACATCATAATTGAGATATTTCTGTGTTTATCATGCTTTTGTGACACAACATAAAACTACCTTATTGCTGAAGCATAACTCCAGATAACAGATGCATGGCACTGTGATATAGTTACTGAATGTCAGTGTCATTGCCTCGGGTCCTGTGCATGTGCACAGTTGTCTCAGTGCATACAGTGTCATTTGAATGTCATTATTACTGATTGTTCCAGACAATAGGGCTATTTATATGGCATCATTAAACACATGAATGTTTTCTGTGGCAGAGTATTAGCGAAGATCATTGAAGAATCAGCATGTTATTATTCACTAAATCCTTGGGGCATAAGATTAATTTTTGTTGCAAGTTCTGCATACCTAAGCCTGGAAGCTGTTTGGTGCATGGATTAAAATGCTTCTATTTTCATTTACTGAGGCATGGACTCCTATTCAGTCAAAAAATATGAAATCTCCCTATATAGACAGTAAGGGGGCAATATGAAATGAATTTATGAAATCTATGGAAATTGTTGCTTGTCTGCTTAATACAATGCATATCTGGCAATTGTTGACAAAACCAAAACAATATCACAAGACAAAATTGTAAAATGCAAGGGAGGCAATCCTGAATTCTCTGTATTTTTGGAAAATGCCACTATATTTACTTTTTTTGCAACTCTTGTTAACCCGTATAATATGACTCCGAATTAATGAAGATGATGGACAATTTAACTTTTTTCAAAAGAATAAAGAAGTGACAAGATGGACTCTGAGATGGAGATGGTGAGGCAGTGTTAAGGAGGAGCAAGGGATCAGATAACTTCTATTTTGGACTGACTTGTCTGATTTCAGGTCGAGGAAGTCACTTGAAATGAACCTCAAGTGCTGCTGTGTGACCTTCTGTTTCAATTAGAGATGGAAATGCAAGGAGGCTATTGATAACTGAAATATTGATATAGATCTAAAACATTTCCAATTGTGTGACAGTTGCCAAGTCATTTGTGTGGACAGTGGGAACATGGATACTGTGGTTCATGATAACTGCTGAATAATAAGAATCATGTCATTAATTCAAAGAGCAGCCTGGGCGGTCATCTGGACTAAAGTCCATATTGAGACAGCATTTTACCCAGGAGAAGAAAGACCTTGCATAGAGAGTCACTTCAGGCAGAGAAGTGGGGCTTTTTGAGGACTGCATTTAATACACTCATGGTTGATCAAGCACTTCAATGAGTTTTGCACACACCATTTCCCCAATAGTTTATACCATTGATAATTATCAACCTCCACTTAAAGATAACTTACACAGCCTTCTATTGTGCAGAATTTCAAGTATTCACAGCCCTCAGTGTAAAAGCACTTCTCACCTTGGTTTCGCAATGACAACCTCTTTAAATTTATACTCCCAAGTCTAAAGACCTCAACTAGAGGAAACATCACACCTCCATCTACCCTGTCTGTTATTTTGTAGATTTCAATGAGATCACCTCTCATTTGTTGAAAATCGAAAGAATACAGGCCCAGTTTGGCCAATAATTCACCATTCTGAGAAAAGTCTGGTGAACCTTCGTTGCACTCATTCAATGGCAATATCTTTCATCACACTTTCCTGCTTAGCTTATGCAAATCATATGCAAATTTAAAAATATTAAATGTCCCCATATTCAAGTAATTGATATATTTTGTAAACATCTGAGGCTCAAGTACCCGATTTATAAAACCTCACTAGTCCCAGTCTGCCAACATGAATGGCCCATTTATTCGTTTTGTTTTCTGTCTGTTAACAAATCGTTAATGCATGACAGTACATCATCTCTACCATGTGACTGGTAACCAACCTCCTGTGAGGGTCCTTATTCAAAAGCTTTCTGAAACTCCAAATATATTGATCAACTTTACTCTGTCAGTTTTGTTCATAATGTCCTTGAAAACATTTCCAAGTTTATCAAACATTTTATATTTGTGAGTCCATGTAGACTATGCACAATCAAATAATTTTTATCCAGATGTCCTTTTATCACTTTATTTGATAGATTGCAGTGTTTTCCCTTCTATGTAAGGATGACATCAATAGTTTATTTGTCTCGGTCCTTTTCAAATAGTTGATATTTGCAAACTACAAATTTGCAGTGATTAGACAAGAATGAGAGATTTTGGATGGTTACTAATGCATCAACTATCTCTTTAGCCACCTCCTTCAACTCTCTCAAAAGTAGATCAGATGCTTTGGCCTTAACAACTTTCAGCTCCATTAATTTCCCCAGTACAACTTATTACTAATACAGTACTAATTTCCTTCAGTTCTCCATTCTCCCTAGTCACTTGAATCTCTAATTCTGAGAGATTACTTCTAACTTCCTCATTGAAAATAGTCACAAAATATTAATTTAGCTTCTTTGCCATTTTCCCTTTCCCATTTTAAGTTCTTAATGGTCCCATAATGTTGTAGCCAGACATTGCCTTTTTAAGGATCTGTCTGATCCATTTTTGTTATTTGCTAGTTTTATATTTGTATTCTATTATTCCCTTCCTTTTCAATTTCTTGGTCCTCCTTTTACTTATTCTATAACGTTCCTAATTTCCAGATTCATTACTGTTGCTGGCCATTATTTGTCTTTTTAATTTTATACAATCTTTAACTTCCTTTGTTATCCTTGGTCAACCATTCAGCTTTTCACTTTGAAGGAATGTATAATTGCTGTCAGTCATGTGAACATTCTTTAAAGATAATCCATTGCTGATGTACAGTCATGCCTTCTAAAGTATTTTCTCATTTCAGGCAGCCAACATGTGTTTCATCCTTTCATAATTTCCCTTTGTCAAACTTAACTCCTTCAGAAAATATTTACAAGGATGTTATAGAGTCATAGAGATGTACAGCATAGAAACAGACGCTTCGGTCCAACCGGTCCATGCCAACCAGATACCCCAACCCAATTTAGTCCCACCTGCCAGCACCCGGCCCATATCCCTCCAAACCCTTCCTATTCATATACCCATCCAAATGCCTCTTAAATGTTGCAATTGTACCAGCCTCCACCACTTCCTCTGGCAGCTCATTCTATACACTCTCCACCCTCTGCGTGAAAAAGTTGTCCCTTAGGTCTCTTTTATATCTTTCCCCCCTCGCCCTAAACCTATGCCCTCTGATTCTGGACTCCCCGACCCCAGGGAAAAGACTTTGCATATTTACCCTATCCATGCCCCTCATAATTTTGTAAACCTCTGTAAGGTCACCCCTCAGCCTCCGACGCTCCAGGTAAAACAGCCCCAGCCTGTTCAGCCTCTCCCTATAGCTCAAATCCTCCAACCCTGGCAACATCCTTGTAAATCTTTTCTGAACCCTTTCAAGTTTCACAACATCTTTCCGATAGGAAGGAGACCAGAATTGCACGTAATACTCCAACAGTGGCCTAACCAATGTCCTGTACAGCCACAACATGACCTCCCAACTCCTGTACTCAATACTCTGACCAATAAAGGAAAGCATACCAAACTTCTTCACTATCCTACCTACCTGCGACTCCACTTTCAAGGAGCTATGAACCTGCACTTCAAGGTATTTTTGTTCAGCAACACTCCCTCCACAACCTGACCATTCAGGTATAGAAGTCCTGCTAAGATTTGCTTTCCCAAAATGCAGCACCTTGCATTTATCTGAATTAAACTCCATCTGCCACTTCTCAGCCCATTGGCCCATCTGCTCACTGGTCAATAGTTCCCTGGCTTGTCTTTACCGCCCTTCTTAAACAGTGGCACCACGTTTGCCAACCTCCAGTCTTCCGACAACTCATTGTGACTATCGATGACACAAATATCTCAGCAAGAGGCCTAGCAATTATTTCTCTGGCTTCCCACAGAGTTCTCGGGTACACCTGATCAGGTCCTGGCGATTTATAATTTCTGTTGTAATCTGAGGTAACCCTCTTCAGTGTCTACTACACCTCCAATTTTGGTGTCATCTGCAAATTTATGCTCTTCTGCTCGCATCCCAAATCATTTATGTAAATGACAAAAAAGTAGAGGACACAGCACCGATCCTTGTGGCACTCCACTGGTCACAGGCCTCCAGTCTGAAAAACAGCCCTCCACCACGACCCTCTGTCTTGTACCTTTGAGCCAGTTCTGTATCCAAATGGCTAGTTCTCCCTGTATTCCATGAGATCTAACCTTGCTAATAGTCTCCAATGGGGAACCTTGTCGAACGCCTTACTGAAGTCCATATAGATCACATCTACTGCTCTGCTCTCATCAATCCTCTTTGTTACTTCTTCAAAAAACTCAATCAAGTTTGTGAGACATGATTTCCCACGCACAAAGCTATGTTGACTATCCCTAATCAGTCCTTGCCTTTCCAAATACATGTACATCCTCTCCCTCAGGATTCCTTACAACAACTTGCCCACCACGGAGGTCAGGATCACCAGTCTATAGTTCCCTGGCTTGTCTTTACCACCCTTCTTAAACAGTGGCACCACGTTTGCCAACCTCCAGTCTTCTGACAACTCACATGTGACTATCAATGATACAAATATCTCAGCAAGAGGCCTAGCAATTACTTCTCTGACTTCCCCCAGAGATTTCGCGTACACTTGATCAGGTCCTGGGGATTTATCCACTTTTACCTGTTTCAAGACGTCCAGCACTTCCTCCTCTGTAATCTGGACATTTTGCAAGATGTCACCATCTATTTCTCTACAGTCTTTTTCTTCCATATCCATTTCCTCAGTAAATAGTGATGCAAAATATTCATTTAGTATCTCCCCCATTTTCTGTGGCTCCACACAAAGGCCGCCTTGCTGATCTTTGAGGGGCCCTATTCTCTCCCGAGTTACCCATTTGTCCTTAATATATTTGTAAAAACCCTTAGGATTCTCCTTGATTCTATTTGCCAAAGCTATCTCATGTCCCCTTTTTGCCCTCCTGATTTCCCTCTTAAGTATACTCCTACTGCCTTTATACTCTTCTAAGGATTCACTCGATCTATCCTGTCGATACCTGACATATGCTTCCTTCTTTTTCTTAACCAAACCCTCAATTTCTTTAGTCATCCAGCATTCCCTATACCTACCAGCCTTTCCTTTCACCCTGACAGGAATATACTTTCTCTGGATTCTTGTTATCTCTTTTCTGAAGGCTTCCCATTTTCCAGCAAACATCTGCCTCCAAACAGCTTTCGAAAGTTCTTGCCTAATACCGTCAAAATTAGCCTTTCTCCAATTTAGAACTTCAACTTTTAGATCTGGTCTATCCTTTTCCATCGCTATTTTAAAACGAATAGAATTATGGTCGCTGGCCCAAAAGTGACCCCCCACTGACACCTCAGTCACCTGCCATGCCTTATTTCCCAAGAATAGGTCACGTTTTGCACTTTCTCTAGTAGGTACATCCACATACTGAATCAGAAAATTGTCTTGTACACACTTAAGAAATTCCTTTCCATCTAAACCTTTAACACTATAGCAGCCCCAGTCAATGTTTGGAAAGTTAAAATCCCCTACCATAACTACCCTATTATTCTTACAAATAGCTGAGATCTCCTTACAAGTTTGTTTCTCAATTTCCCTCTGACTATTAGGGGGTCAATAATACAATCCCAATAAGGTGATCATCCCTTTCTTATTTCTCAGTTCCACCCAAATAACTTCCCTGGATGTATTTCCGGGAATATCCTCCTTCAGCACAGCTGTAATGCTATCCCTTATCAAAAATGCCACTCCCTCTCCTCTCTTGCTTCCCTTTCTGTCCTTCCCGTATCATTTGTATCCTGGAATATTATGCTGCCAGTCCTGCCCATACCTAAGCCATGTTTCTGTAATTGCTATGATATCCCAGTTCCATGTCCTGAGTTCTTCTGCCTTCCCAGTGAGGCCCCTTGCATTGAAATAAATGCAGTTTAATTTATTAGTCCTACCTTGTCCCTGCCTGCCCTGACTGTTTGACTCACTTCTGTTCTCAACTGTACCAGTCTCAGATTGATCTCTTTCCTCAATATCTCCCTGGGTCCCACCACCACCACCCACCCACCCCACCCCACCTTACTAGTTTAAATCCTCCCGAGCAGCTCTAGCAAATTTCCCTGCCAGTATATTAGTCCCCTTCCAATTTAGCTGCAATCCATCCTTCTTGTACAGGTCACTTCTTCCCCAAAAGAGATTCCAATGATCCAAAAATGTGAATCCTTCTCCCATACACCAACTCTTCAGCCATGCATTCATCTGCTCCATCCTCCTATTCCTGCCCTCACTAGCTCGTAACACTGGGAGTAATCCAGATATTACTACGCTGAGGACCTCCTTTTTTCAATTTCTGCCTAACTCTCTGTAATCTCCCTTCAGAATCTCAACCTTTTCCCTTCCTATGTCATTATTTCCAATGTGGACAATAACCTTTTGCTGGCCCCTCTCCCCCGTGAGAACATACTCTGAGACATCCTTGATCCTGGCACCAGGAATACAACACACCATTCTGCTTTTTCTCTGCTGGCCACAGAAACGTCTGTCTGTTCCTCGGACTACAGAATCCCCTCACACAATTGATCTCCTGGAAGCCGACGTACCCCTTGTTGCATTAGAGCCAGTCTCAATACCACAAACTTGGATGTTGGTGCTATGTTCCCCTGAGAATCTATCACTCCCTACATTTCCCAAAACAGCGTACCTGTTTGAAATGGGTACATCCACAAAAGACTCCTGCCCTAGGTGCCGATCTCTCTCACCCTTCCTGGAGTTAACCCATCTATGTGACTGTATCTGAGACTTTCCCCCCTTTCTATAACTGCCATCCATCACATACTGTTGCTGTTGCAAATTCCTCATCGCTTCTATCTGTCTCTCCAACTGATCCACTCGATCTGATAAGATTCACATCCAACAGCATTTATGGCAGATATAATCCGCCGTAACCCTTAAACTCTCTTTAAACTCTCACATCTGACAAGAAGTACATATCACTGCAGAGGCCATTTTTGCTCCTTCACAATCTACAGACACAGAAAATAAAACCGTCTTATTCCTCTGCAAAACACTGCACCAAGTTAAATTAATAGTTATGGCTTATATTTTAAGTTTAATCAAGAAACTTATTTCCAAAAACATATAACCAAGAAAGAACCCACTGTACTCACGACTGCAGCCTTTCTATTGGACAGACTTAAAACAATGATTAACTTCTGATTCTGTGTTGTGAACTTCGCCCAACAGGTTCCTCCAAGATTAGCTGTGAAATTCACTGTTTCTTAATTTTCCCAGATGCACTCCGGTGTCCAGCAATACATGAATTCAAAAACAGCAAAGGCAGTAAGTGTGCAAGTTCTCTCTCTCTCTCTCTCTCTCTCTCTGCACTGTTGCACTGTCCTCACCATGTGCTTCCTTTTCCTGTTCTTCTCCCTTTTAAAACTGCTGTTGTTTTGAATTTTTTTTCCCAAAGTTCCAAAACAATGCAACAGCATATAAAATAGTAATTGCTGCCCCTGGAATTTGAGGAAATTACCATCTAAAACACTTCAAAAAAGGAGCAGCTATTACAGCCAGAAATTTTTCCCGTCCTCCATCTTGGACTACACAGAATCCTGGAGTTGTCGGGGTAAGTGGAATGTAAGCTGTAAGGAAAGGTTGAATAGACTGGGACTATTTCCCCGTAGCACTAGAGGTGAAAGGGTGACCTTATAAAGGTTGATTAAATCATGAGGGACATGAATAATATGAATAGCCAAGGTCTTTATCCCAGGATAGTAGAGTCCAAACTACAGGGCTAGGTTGAAGGTGAGAGGAGAAAGATTTAAAAGAGATCAAAGGGGCGACCTTTTCATGCAGAAGGTGGTGTGTGCATGGTATGAGCTGCTAGAGGAAGTAGTGGAGGCTGGTACAATTACAATCTTTAAAGGCTTTTGGATGAATACATGAGTAGGAAGGGTTTAGAGGGGTATGTGCCAAATGCTGATAAATAGGACTAGATAAATGTAGGATATCTGGTTGACGTGGGTGAGTTGGACCAAAGGATCTGTTTCTGTGCTGTACAAAACATAATAGAATCTTCTGATATATTGTGGTCACTAATCCCTGAAGTTTCTTTTACAACAAGATTATAATGAAAACCACCATTAATAATATTAAGCCAAATAAATTTGTTCTCTAATCCGCTCTTCAAAATGCTGCTTTGAAATCCATCCCAAAGGCACTCCAGAAACTCATCTTCCACACTTTCATGTTCAGTTAGTTTACGCATTTTATATTCAGATTGAAGTCATCTGTGACAATGGTGTTGCATATGCTACAAGCTATTCTCATCTGATTTATACCATGTCCATGCTACCTCTACTGTTTGGAGTTAATGATAGCCCATCAATCAATGTCTGTTGACTATTTCCGTTGCTCCCAAACAGATTCTGACCATATTTTATTAAATTATAGATAACCTTTTCTTAAATTGCTGAACAGAATTTTTATAATGCAGTAGAATGTTATTCTGCCCGTCGTGTCAGTGCTGGTTCTGTGAGCATTTAAAATTTGATATGTCTCTTGCTGCTTCCTATCGTCCAGCATGTTTTGTATTTAAATAATCATCAAATGTCCCCTTGAACACCTCCAGGCAGTGTATTCTATTTGTGATTTTGTTTTTTATTCTCACATTTGTCTCCATATTTCATGTAATGCGGCTCTTAACCCAAACTGAGCATATATGAGCAGAATCCTGCAGAATAAATGCTGCTTGATAGCAATGTCAATGGCACCTTCCATCGCTGTTGATGACAGGGAGTAGAAAGACCAATAAGCCCACCCTGCCCATCTTAGCCAATCTCCCCTCTTAAGACAATAGGCCATTCAGCTCATTGTGTTTGCTATGAAATTCAATGACATCATGGCTAATCTGATCATCCTCAACTCTATTAAATAACCACTTCTTATTCTGAGCTAACATCCTCTGGTCCTAGAACAAAGAAAATTTACAGCCCAGGAACAGGCCCTTCGGCCCTCCAAGCCTGAGCTGATCCAAACCCACTGTCTAAACCTATCGCCCAGTTCTTAAGCATCTGTATCCCTTTGCTTCCCACCGACTCATGCATCTGTCCAAATGCACTTAGACTCTTCCCCCAGAAGGAAATGACCTTTGTATATCTGCACTGTCAAGCTCACTAAGAATTTTGTTATGTTTCAATGAGGTCGCCTTTAATTCTACTCCATGTCAATGAGTGCAGGCCCATCCTTGTCATCCTACCCAATCTCTCCTCATAAGACAATCCGCCCATACCTTGATTCAGTCTAGTGAACCTTCTCAGTTGCCTCTGTTGCCAGTATACCATTCCTCAGATGAGGAGCCCAAATGTTTCACAATATTCCAGCTTTTTACTGACTTTGTATAATTTTTAGCAAAATCTCTTTGCTTTTACATTCTGAACTATTGAGTATCCTTCAGCAGAACCTCCTTTCTAATCCTACCAATGTCATTGGTATCAATGTGGACAATGATCGTTGGATCCATCCCCTCCCTCTTCAAGTTCTTCTACAACGATGAGATATCCTTAACCCTGGCACGAGGCAGGCAAAACAACCTTCCAGAATCATGCACATGACTGCAGACAACTAATCATACTGTTCCCTACACAACTACATTCTTATTGCTTATACCTAATTGAACGGCTCCCTGTGCCAAGGTGCTGTCGTCAGTTTGCTCGTGCTCCCTCTCATTCCAACTCTGATCTGCACAGCTTGCAAGAACTTTGTCACTGTTGGACAATTGCAGGGACTCAATTGTAACCTCCTGGTCCTCATTCCTGCCTCACTGCAGCAACACCCCTCTAACCCTGATCACTGACCGATTTTGAACTACCTATTCTGCAGGTTGTTACTGCCCTTTAGGACAGTGTCCCTTTTTCCATGTGACTCAATGTCTGCAACACTGATTCCAGCTCCTCAACTCAGATCCAAATTTATTTGACCTGCAAACTCTTACTACAGATTATGCATTAGTATTCAGCAGCTTCCACGTGTTGCAGCAACAATACATCACCCAACTCATGAGTGGTAATTGGCTGTGTACTGCTTTTTGTGGCAATACATAGCTGGACAATTTTACTAATTTTTTGGGTATATGCCCCTGTTGTAGCTGTAACTGGAACAGCTCATTCCATACACTCACTACCCCCTGCAGTAAAAAGGTGCACCCTAAGTCCCTTTTAAATTGTTCCCATCTCTCCTTAAGCCTATGCCCTCTTGTTTTGAACTTGCCTCCCCTGAGGAAAAGACCTTAAACCTAGCCATGTCCCTTATGATTTTATAAATCTCTGTAAAGTTACCCCTCGGCCTCTGACACTCATGCTCAAACCCTCCAATGCTGGCAACATTGTTGTGAATCTTTACTGAACCCTTTCGAGTTTCACAACATTTTTCCTAAAACAGGGAGACCCGAATTGAACGCAATATTCTGAAAGTGGCCTAACCAATGTGCTGTACAGCTGCAACATAACATCTCAACTCCTATATTGAAAGCACTGACCAATCAAGGCAAGTGTATCAAGCGCCTTCTTCACTACCCTGTCTACCTGCAACTCCCCCTTGAACCTATGCTCCAAGGTCTCTTTGTTCAGCAACATTTCCCAGGACCTTACCATGAAGTGCGGAGCTGCATTTTTCCGTTAAATATTTTACTGGTCACTACTATTCAGAGCTGGATGTAGAAGCATTTCAGAAACTTAATTTGATCCATGGTCGTGGGATTGCTTGGTTGCCCATTTAAAAGGGAATTAAAAGCTTTCTAGGTGATATACCTAAAAAGTAGAACTTTAAGTGAAGATGTACCTGACTTTGGCATAACCACAATTGCAATGAGATGTTTCTTTTATTTTTAACTTTTTTCACAGAATTGATAGGAGTTATAAAACATGGCGGATACATTCCAAATTATGGAAATACTTCACATATTCATAGGGTGCTATTTGCATAGTTGGAGCAATGTTTTAAAAAAGAGCAAATATGTGGCCTGCTCTATAAATGACCAAGTACACACATGGTTGCAGTAGGTCTTCGACTGCTGGTAACTCTTCCAGGCAAGTTTCAAAGTGCGTTTAGCCATTCCCCATGACTGAAGCAGCATAAAATGGCTCAAAGTGGTCCTTGGTTGATTAAAAAAAAGATGAGGAAGATTTTTAGCTGAAGCTGTTAGCAGCTTGTATAGGCTACTGTTTCAAGTCAAAGTATAAGCCAGAGTAAATAGATGTCTTCACACAGAGAGTATATCCAAGGTAATTCGATAAAGATAACATGCAAAGGATCTGTGCAATGCACACAATGGGCTCTGTTACACAGAAACAGATGTCGATACTTGTGAAGAACACCAGGGTGAGCTACCTAAAGTAACATATTGTGTACTATAGCGAAAACATAGCCATGTATTTTATTCTATCGAGAATTAATCTAACCAGGTGTAGCCATTTATCAAGCTTGAAATGGAGTTTTAAACATACAACCATTATGGCTTTTAACTATATTCCTGTGAAAGTTCAGTCTAAGGCAGTATGAGGAGAACCACTGTTATCAGCAAGGGAGTACTGTCTGGCATGTGGCTGAATAAGATGCATTGTGAAGACTCAAAGATAATTGATAAGGGGATCCTGTAAACATGATGAGACCATGAGTAAGCATTGAGCTATCTATGCACTGATGACACAGTCACATGAAAAATCAGTTTTGCTGTTTTTGTAACTAACTAATAATATGATTTGTTAGTGATAAGCAAGGTGGGCTGAAAGCAAATATGTGTATTTTTGCCTTTGTTCAGTGGAGAAGCTCTTGCACTGCCTAGAATCTCTCTTCCTCTGGTGTAAATCAATAACACACTTTAATAATGATGTGGATCTGAATATCGAATGATTCATTTAGTCATTCTGCGGCAACAAGGTGGAAATTCAGCCAAGAGTCCATGGCAGTGTTTAAATTGCTCTAACTCTGGAAAATCTGAGATCGGAGGTAAATCATTAGGGTAGACAAAATTCCTGTCTTGCTGAAATTCTGGCTGAGTTCCCAGTCAAAGTCTTTCCAAGTACAGTTACAAATTTTCTTTATATAATGAGCATGTCCAGCGTTTCCAATTAATGTACAAATGGCCTTAATAATATTTAATTTTTTCTTAACTTCTAACTGAAGTTCATTAGTGTTTTAACATGTTTTGGTACCATTTTTAGCGTTTTGAGCACCTATTTCTGATTATTGCACTGAGGAGTAGGACTGCCCAAGGATTAAAACAAAATTGGTGGGAAGGCAAGTTCTGAAGTTAGATTGGTGCTTGTCAATAGTTTGGACAGTTAGACCAAAGGTACTATAATTGATGACCACAGGTTTGAGTGTGATATTAAAGGGCAGGAAAATAACTGGAGAGAGAGTGAACTTTAAAGACCAGGAAACGAGGTAGAGGGTGCGTAAGCCTTGGCTCAGAACTTAAAAGCCATAGCTGACCAATTGTAGATTAGAATGAGTGGATGAAGGGTTGAGGTGTGCAGCTTAACTGCAGTCTAGTAGAACGTAGAATGTTACAGCGTAGTACAGGCCCTTCGGCCCTCGATGTTGCGCCTACCTGTGAAATTAATCTGACACCCATCTAACCTACACAGTTCCATTATTATCCATATGTATGTCTAGTGCCCATGGTGAGTCTACTACTGTTGCAGGCAGGCCGTTCCATGCCTCTACTACTCTCTGAGTAAAGAAACTACCCCTGATATCTGTCCTAAATCTATCACCCCTCAATTTTAAGCTATGTCCCCTCGTGTTAGCTTTCACCATCCGAGGAAAAAGACTCACTGTCTGGTGAGAACTTTTTCAGAAAAACAACAGGCAATGTGTGATATGACTGGGAGATTAACACTTCATTTTTGGGAGGCCTGCAAGCTTTTACCATTGAGATTGTATGACTTGACCAACTAATGAACAGGAAGAAGGAGGATTTATTAAAACATGAGCAAGTGAATCTATGTCAAAAGGAGAAAAGTTAATATTTTTGTGATATGCAAAACTTCAGTTATTAATAATCAAATATTTGAAAAATTGAATTCAATTATTTTTCCATTTAAAATAAAACTATACTTATCAAATGAATATTTATAATTATAAAAGAAATTAGAATAAAATACTTTTCTGTCTTTCTGAATTATGTACATTAAATATATTTGTGGCATCACTAATATTGCCTATTTACACCCCAGTGACATCACCCAGAGTCACCTCTGCCTCAGCTCTTCTGTAGCTGAAAACAGCATTTGTGGTTTGATTCCTTGAAAACCAACTGTTCCAATACATTCTTGACTCCATTCCAGCAATCTATCTTTCATAAGCTTGAGATCATCGAGAATGTTTTTGCTTGGACTGGGAATAAATGTAGGCCAGCAAAAGCTTACATTTTCGCCCAGTTAAGCAATGCTTCAATTTGAAATACTTTGGTTTTCAAATCTACCCTTGGACCTGTTGCTCCTGACCTATGTAATCTCCTCCAGTACCACAACTATGAGATATTGACTTTCATCTAATTATGGCTTCTTGACATCTGGTTTAATTGTTCATGGCTATGACTTCTAGCCTCTAAGGTTCTGGAATTCCCTCGCTAGCCGTTACTGACACTGAGAGTAATCTTACCACATTAGTCTCTGCTGCAGGACTGTTTTCATGGTGCAAGCCTGACCTTCCAATCAGTGGGTCCTCTGATTGTTCTTCAACTGTGTCATGGACCAGACCAGATCCCACCAAAGTATGTTATGGAGATACTCCGGACACTAGCTTATATATATATAAATATATATTTTAAAAGGGCAGGACACTGTGTTACAGATATAATTTATATAAACTGGATATAAGTTTGCTTGCTAAGCTGGAGGGTTCATTTTCAGATGTTTCATCACCATCCTAAGTAACATCATCAGTGAGCCTCCAGTGAAGCACTGGTGGTATGGCTCACTTTTTCTTTGTGTTTAGGTTTCCTTGGGTTGGTGACATCATTTCCTGTGGTGATGTCATTTTCCTGCTTTTTTTTTCCCAGGGGGTGATAAATGGGATCCAAGTCAAAGTGTTTGTTGATAGAGTTCCGGTTGGAATGCCATGCTTCTAGGAATTCTCATGCATGTCTCTGTTTGGCTTGACGTAGGATGGATGCATTGTCCCAGCCAAAATGGCATCCTTCCTCATCCTTATGTAAGGATACTAGTGAGAGTGGGTCATGTCTTTTTGTGGCTAGTTGATGTGCAGGTATCTTGGTGGCTAGTTTTCTGCCTGTTTGTCCAATGTAGTGTTTGTTACAATATGTGCATGGTACTTTATAAATGACATTGGTTTTGCTTGTTGTCTGTATATGGTCATTCAAGTTCATTAATTGCTGTTTTAGTGTGTTGATGAGTTTGTATGCTACCATGATGCCAAGAAGTCTGAGTAGTCTGGCATTTGGATAAGCTTTAATCAGAACACACTTTATTCTTTTAATATAGTTACAATCAACAAAAAGAAGAATTGACATAATTTTATTCCATTGAAATAAATTTTATTCCATTAATCAGATTGTAGTGGTTGTAATGATGTCAGCCAGGTGGATGCATAGAATAAGAGTTCCCTAATTGGGGCTGTTAATCTTGTCTAAACTAGGAGCCCTGGCTGAAAGATAAAAATAGGAGTGTCAGACATCTTGTCACTCTGAGATATGGCTCTGAGGAAGCTGGATCAGTGTCAAGGACTTTCCACATGTAAATAAAGTGTAACTTGGTGATGGGGTAGTAGCCTCTGGAGTTATTTCAATGGAGTAAAGCATGCTCCTGAAGAAATTCGGTTGCTACAGTCATTTTTAAGTTGGGGTAAGCATTTTTGGCATCATGTCATTATTTGGGAAGCATGACCCACCCCATTCGATCCTGCCGTTGAAGACTGGACCCAATATGTGCAAATAATGCATTTTTTTTTCTGGGCAAATGACATTGGAGCAGATGAAAAGCAATGATTAACTCTCCTGACATTTTGTGGATCCACTGGTTTTTCAGTTTTAGGAGCCTAACTGTCCCTGAGGCACTAGATCTAAAATCTTGCAAGAATTAATGGATTTAGTTACGAAATATTACAACCCCAAGCCTTCGCTAATTCTGAGACTCTATTGGTTTTACTTAACAATCCAAGAGCTGGGGGAATAAGTATTGGGATTTTTGATTAGTTTAAGAGAACTGTCAGAGCCATGTCACTTTGGTTTCACCCTTAATGAGATGCTAAAAGACTGTTTAGTATGTGGGTTTAATTATGTAACCATGCAAACTAACTGAAGCCCAACTGGACTTCAAACAGGCACTACAGCTGGCTTTATCATTGGAAAATGCAGCAAGTGGAACATATGAGCTGAAGGGTATTCCAATGGAAATGGACACCCTTACCAGTCAGACTGAGCTTGGGGAATACACTGAGTGAAGTCAATTGTATAGCCTCACTCAGGACATATCCTGAATGGAGGGTCCCTAGGTTAGCTCACAACTAAACCCCAAAAACAAAGCCAAGCCTGAATGGAGGGTCCCTCGGTTAGCTCACAACAAAACCCCAAAAACAAAGCCAAGCCTTGTCAAAAGATTAACATTTTCTTCAGGATCTGGGCTGACAAGCTGTTGCAATTGCTGCTGGTATGCGGACTCTCGCTAGGAAATGAGGCCTAAATTGAGTAAGAGAACATAGGCTGGTATACAGGAGAGTGCACACACTGGAAAGTCCACCTACATCTGGTTCAGAATAGTTAAACTGCTTAGCAGCATCCAAATCAGAACCGATCAAAATAAACATCTGGTTCTGGTAACCTAGTTTGAATGGAGGTCAATACTACCACGGCCTTTCAGTGTTTGCAAAACCAGTCTTTAATAAAATTCATTCTGTACTCCATCCTTCAGTTTGCTCAAGACCTTGGCTAGACAGAGAACCTATACCCAGAAACCCTTACAGATAAAGGGTACATCTTTGGTTGCGGTCTCTTATGAAAAGCAGCTGGTTCACTTATACCTGATTGTCCTAAAAGGCTCGGGCCCAAACTTGATGGGACGAAATTGGTTGAGAAAAGTTCACTGAGATTAGTTCAACATTTTTCGATTAGAAAATGGTTGCTTGAGTGAAGTCTTAATTAAGTACACAGAAATCTTTCAGGAAGGTCTGCCAAAGCCACCATGCATATTGACCAGGAAGCAATTCCATGATTCTGCAAGGCCAGCCTGGTGCTGTTTGCCTTATGGTCAAAAGTAGCGGCAGAAATCAGAAAACTAGAAAGCGAAGGAATCTTCAATACAGTCCCGTACTCCAGTTTAGAACTTTAACTTTTTTTTATATCAGTTTTACCCTTTTAAAAATATTAAAATATTTAGAGTTGTGATCACTTGTCCAAAAGTGCTTCTCCACTGCCACTTCAGTCATTTGCTCTGCCTTATTTCCAAAAAGAAAGTTCAGTTTTGCTACTTCTCTCACTCACATATTGAATAAGAAAACTTTCTTGTATAGACTTAAATTCTTCCCCATCTACGCCCTTAACACTATAACAGTCCCAGTCTGTGTTTGAAAAGTTAAAATTCCCTATCATTACAACCCTATTATTCTTGCAAATATCTGAGATCTCCTTACATATTTGCTTCTCAATTTTCTGCTGGCGGTTTTGGGGGTGGGGGTGGGGGGGGGGGGGGGGGGGGTGGGTTGGTTGGTGCTGCGATAGTGCAATCCCAATAAGGTGATCATCCCTTTCTTATTTCTCAGTTCCACCCATATAGTTTACTAGATAATCTCCCAGAAATACCCTAAGTACCTGTCAGGCCTCTTGCATTGAAGTAAATGCAGTTTAATTTATCAGTCTTACCTCGTTCTCTGCCAAGCTCGCATGTGCCTTGACTATTTGACTTGCTCCCTTCATCTACCGTAGCAGCTTCAGCTTTTTCTCTTTTCTATCAAATTGGTTCCCATCCTCACCTTCTTACTAGTTTAAAGCCTCCCGAGTAGTACTAGCAAATCTCCCTGCAAGGATATTGTTCCCTCTCCAATTCAGATGGGCTACGTCCTTCTTAAGCAGGTAATTTCTACCCTTAAAGAGATCCCAATTGTCCAAAAATGTGAACTGTTGCCATACACACCAGCCACTCATTCATCTGCTCTATTCTCCTATTCCCACACACACTGATGCATGACACCAGTAATAGTCTCGATATTGCTACCCTCGACGACATATGTTTAACCTCCTGCCTAATTTCCTCTGTTTTCTCTATAGAACCTCATTCCTTTTTCTCCCTGTCATTTGTGCAATGTGACGACCCTACTGGTCACTCTTCTCTCTTTTTCAGAATATTCCACATCCTCTCTGAGACATCCTCAACCCTGACACCAGAGAGGCAACACACTATCCTGATTTCTCACCGGCAGCTGCAGAAAAGTATCTATGTTCCAGACTAGAGAGCCCCCTATTATACTTGGAACCTGACATTCTCCTCATTACATTACAGCCAATCAGGGTACCAGAAACCTGACTGTCAGTGCCATATGCCTTAGAGAGACCAACCCCCCACCCCCCAAAGTATTTGAAATGGCATACAGTTCCTGTTTGAGATGGGGATAGCCATAGGAGACTCCTGGAATACCTGGCTGCTACTTCTACCTTTTCTAGCAGTCAACCATCTAGTTGACTGTATATGTAGTGTCTCCATCTTCCTGAAACTGCCTTCTATCACACCAACTTACAACTGTAAATTCCTCATTACCTCTAACTGCCATTCCAACTGATCCATGTGGTCTGATAGGACTCGCAACCAAACACACACAGTCTCCAGGAACATTCAAATTCTCCCTAATCTCTCTCACCTGACAGACAGGGCTCATTTCCCTACTAATAGCAATTTGAGCCCCTTTTACACTCTACAGACCCAGAAAATATTTGAAAACACAAACACCACACTTTGCTCAAAAACACAGCATTTGCACAATCTTAGAGTGGCCACATTGCGGTCTCTCCTGTGATCATTGTAAATTAAAAAATCATCATTTCCCACTTGTTATTCTTAGTCAAATTGGAAGTGAATCACTGTCTCAGAAGACAATGTTAATGTCAGCAAATGGGCGTTAGAGGAAGATACTTCTGAATGAACATCGTTATTGATAAACTACTTACACTTTTTTTTTACCCATCCAAATTCAATGATTAGAACACTATCAAAAAAAGGGGTTTAATAGGTTAAACTGCTCCACTACCAAGAGAAAACTTGAATCTAAAATGATTGCAGTTTGAAACATGCATTATTTATGAATAAGCAATTATTAATATTGTACATGGTGTAGATTATTATAGAATGTTTGCCTGATTGTAATAATTCCAGATACATCAAGTTATATTTTAAAATGTAAATGATTATCACATTAAATAACTGATAGGTATATTTTCTAGCTAACTGATGGCAGATTCACAGTGACCTTTTTAAACTGCTTCTTCAAGTCATTCAGCAACCCAAAGGATTTAATGGCCATTTAAAAGAGTGAGCAGGTGATCCATTAGGGATTATACTATTTGTAGTGAGCACTACAAATCTCTGCACTGTCATTTATAATGAGGGCTAATATGATGTTCATGCTTCTTTATGAGAATCATATTTGTAGTAGAGCTGATTTTAAAATGCACTGCCTGTATGTTTGTATAGGTATCAGTTTCTCAGCCTTGGGCAATTTTATGAATTAGGAACTACAGCCCTATTCAAAAAAAAGGAAGGATATTTCTTTTAACTGGGCCAGTCAGTGTAACGTCAGTGAAGCATCTAGAGACCATAAATCCAGAACAAAATTAATTTTCACAGGAAAATCTGAGTTAATATTTTGTAGTCAATATGATTTTATTAAAGGCAACTTGTATCTGGCAAACATGATAGGATTATTTGATGAAGGAATGCAGAGAAGTGCAATTGATGCACTTCGAAACAATGGTTGATAAACAGAATTGTTAGCAAATTTGGAGTTGATAGGATTAAAGAGAAGAGACAGAAAGCAGAGGTTTGTGGTTTTCTCCCAGGAGTCAGTATTAGTGCCACTGCTGATTTGGATATGTATTATAGTTCTGGACTTCCATATTGAGGGACATAATTTCAAAGTTTACCAATAATACCAACTATCAAATTTAACAATTTTAGGAGCAAGGGTAGAATATTGAAATGGTTAGATGCATAGCAAATTAAGTTTAATTAAGAGATCTGTAGCAATGTGTTGGAAGTGTACATGCATTTTGCCAGGAGATTGAGCCACTGCCTTCATGTCCACTCCTCACCCAATCTCCATAAACTTTAGGGAGACAAATTAACAGGAAACTGAGCTTGTTAAGGACCTAATTGACCCAAACTTCTGTATTTTCAGTCTGAAGCTATTGTCATCAATTCTTGAGAAAATTTACATCGAGATTTAATTATGTTGTTGCATAATTCATCCTTGTGAACTCAGTCACATGCTGTTGTGAAACTAAAGTAAATGTTAACTGATTGTGATGACAGGCAGAATTTAGAATGACTTGTTCATGGCAACATTCACTACATAAAATTATGTGCTATATGCTTGCTTTGATTTGTTGTGTTAAACAAAATGTGCAAGCTGTATTTTGGGAGTTAATTCTGGCTGGACAGGTTAGGTTAAAATAAGATTGGGTTGACCACTCAGTTTCCTTCAAAACTTATTTTACTTTCCATTATTTACATTTGTTTGGGTTTTTTTTCCCACTGTGATATATACTTGATCTGAATAAGAACCAGTCTTTACTGCTTTTTAGTATACTTGAACAAATCTGGTACATTTTATTAGTGGAATAAGACACCCCACCTCTCCCAAATTCCCCAACCCCATTCCCAATAGGTGGTGTGTTCAAGAAGCATTGTGAAAGATTGCAAGGAGGGATCTAGTATATTTTTAAAGCAACTGAATTCCTCTGTTCGATAGGAATTTGACTTAGTTTCTGGTTTCTATTACATACTCCTTGCCTCCCTTGGACTAAAATATTCCTTGATAATCATTTAAGTTTGTTAACAGGTAATCACTTAACAGTGACTGTCCGCATCGAGAAACATCAATGTATCTCTTGGATATGGACCTCATTATCTCCTACATATGATGTTGCTACAAAAGGTGTGTTATAAATAATATTCAGCAGTTGGGAACCCACACATTGCAAAGAATTTTCTTGCATTTGAGTTTTCTTGCAAGATGATAAGTTTCAACTTTGTGTCTTTTTAGTCATATATAAATTTGCCACATGTAATTTATAGATTTAAGTATGTACTTTGTCCATTTTTCCATTTCTAGGAATATTTTTCTTATCATCCCAGTTTTTAAAGTAGTCAATCCATTTTATTTACTTGAGAATGGATTTGTAAACAATTAAACATGCTAAACTTCTTGACAACATAAAGAAATATGATGTGATTTGTGCGGATTATGTTTACTAAAAGCGTGCAAATATTTGTGTCAAGTTTAATAATGTCACAAACAATAGAAACAGTGACAGGTTAACAAAATAAATGAACCAATTTAACAGCAATTAGATTTTCCTGAACTATCAATAATTAGTTGAACATGCTAACAGTGCATCAACCAATTGTTTTCAGTTTATTACCATATGCCCTGGAATGGATAAAATCGAACTTGATTCTCGAATACAACAATCTAAGATTACTAATTACTGAATTGCAGTTAACTTCATTTTAACAAATGAATGACTAGAGACTAAACAAATTCGTATTGTAATTTCTCTGTGCTAAAATAACACACAACATTGTGATCCCATATTGTCTGATGATAAAGCAAATAAAAACTTCACTCCCAATCCTTTAATATTTTTCCTATCTTGGTAACAGGAACTCTAGCTTTACATGGAAAGACTGGGACTGATTAGATAGAAGCCTTTGTCCCAGGCCCCAGATTCTTTCCATCAAAAATGCTACAAATAAAGTCAACTCAGACCTTTGTTAATGCAATGTAAAGCACAAAGCGAGGCTGGACTTTGGTCCTAGAGAGAGTCATAGAGATGTACAGCACAGAAACAGACCCTTCGGTCCAACTCGATTTCCTAACCAGATTTCCTAACCTAATCTAGTTACATTCGCCAGCACTTGGCCCATGTCCCTCTAAACCCTTGCTATTCATACACCCATCCAGATGCCTTTTAAATGCTGTATTTGTCCCAGCCTCCACCGCTCACCTAATCAAGATCCCGTTGTACTCCAAGGTAACGTTCTTCACTGTCCACCAAAATTGGAGGTGTTGTGCCATCTGCAAACTTACTAACGATACCTCCTATGTTCACATCCAAATTGTTTATATAAATATGAAGAACGTTTTAGTTTCTTTACCAAATCTCAATTTTCTTGTGAGCACAGGAACTTGACTTTCCTCTACTATGTAACTGAGGGAAAATCAGATACAATAGAATTTTGAAATAAGCCATTTGATTTTTTTTTGTATGTTCTACCAGATAGCAAGGTTATGGCTTGGTGAATGTGGAGACTATGGGCTGAGTCCTACTGAAAACACATTAAAAAAAAATTAATATCTGAAAGCAAAAATGTTGGGTAGATACGGTCACATTGCCTCTTGGATTTTGGACAGGAAGCGTGAGACAGCAAGGAATATCTCACTAAGACAAAAGGCATCTTGTGTACTCAAGTTTTGTTCAGACTGGTCTAACCAAAAACAGCCCTTTGCTGCCCAGTTGATGTTCAGATTTTTCTGTGCTGAGCTGACCACAATCTGATGAGAGTGAAGAATTCTTTTACAACATAATGAAGTTTGCAAGATGCAATTTACAACCTAACCACAAGTAGCTTCCATCTGCTTAACTATAGCTCCACTTAGAGTCATAGAGTCATAGAATTATACAGCGTGAAACAGACCCTTTGGTCCAACTCGTCCACACCGACCAAATATCCTAACCTAATCTAGTCCCATTTGCCAGCACTTGGCCCATATCCCTCTAAACCCTTCCTATTCATATACCTATCCAGATACCTTTTAAATGTTGTAATTTTATCAGCCTCCACCACCTTCTCTTGCAGCGGGTTCCATACATGCACCACCCTCTGGGTGAAAACGTTGCCCCTTGGGTCCCTTTCAAATTGTTCCCCTCTCATCCTAAACCTATGCCCACTAGTTCTGGACTCCCCCACTCCAGAGAAAAGATTAGATTACCTACAACAAGTCCACACTGAAGAGCAACCCACCCAGACCTATTCCCCTAACTAATGCACCTAACACTACAGGCAACTTGGCATGGCCAATTCACCTAACCTTTGGACTTTGGGAGGAAACCGGAGCACTCAGAGGAAACTCACGCAGACATGGGGAGAATGTGCAAACTCCACACAGAGAGCTGCCCAATGCGGGAATTGAACCCGGGTCCCTGGCGCTGTGAGGCAGCAGTGCTCACCACTGAGCCACCGTGCTGCCCCATCTTGTCTCTTTCCCCTATCCATGCCCTTCATGATTTTATAAATCTCTGTAAGGTCACCCTCCAACATTCCAGGGAAAAGAGCCCTGGCCTAATCAGCATCTCCGTATAGCTCAGATTCTCCAACCCTGGCAACATCCTTGTAAATCTTTTCTGAACTCTTTCATGTTTCACAGCATCCTTCGAATAGGAGGGAGACCGGAATTGCATACAATATTCCAAAAGTGGCCTAACCAATGTCCTGTACATCTGTAACATGATCTCCCAACATGTATATCAATGCTTTGACCAATAAAGGAAAACATACCAAACTCCTCTTTCACTATACTATTAACCTGAAACTCCACTTTCAATGAACCTGCATTCCATGGTCTCTTTGTTCAGCAACACTCCCAGGACCATTAAGTCCTACTCTGATTTGCTTTTCCAAAATGCAGCACCTCACATGTATCTAAATTAAATTCCATGTGCCTTCCTGGAACACTAATAAAAATGTGCCTTAAATCTTCAGTGAGTTGCAGTATTGACTGTTCTCAAAATAATTTTGTTGTCAAAATAAAGTGCAGAAACGTACAATTTCCTTAAGAACTGCTGTAATTTTCATACACTGCTGTGTCACAGCACAAGAGACCTGGGTTGAATGACTGGGTGCAATTTGTACATTTTCCCTGTGTCTGTGTGGGTTTCCTCTGGGCACTCTGGTTTCCTCCCAAATGTGTAGATTAAGTTGATTGGCCATGCTAAATTGCCCATAGTTATGCAGGTTAGGTGGGTTAGCTGTGATAAATGTGGGGTTCCAAGGGATAGGGTGGGAGAACTGGGGCTAGGTGGAATGCTCTTCAGAGGGTCAGTGTTGACCTGATGGGCCGAATGACCTCTATCTGAAATGTAGGGATCCTATGATTCTAATAAAAATGGCACTGTTTAACAATTGACATACCCCATATACTTAAGTAATAATTGATCTATTGTAAAAGTCGACCTCCTATTTTTAGCCAAGAGATCTGGAATTTTACATATATCTTGTGTAAAGGTCAACCCAAGTTCTTCACAGACAACAGATCAACATTTGAGAGTCAAGGTAATATCCTGTACACAAATGTTATAGTGAGAACATGAACTTTTTAAATGATATTTGATTTGATTAACAATTCACACTAATTCAACATGAAAGAGTCAGATGACAACCATCTTCGTAGAATAGTCATATACCTGGTTGAGGTTTTGAAATTTCTTCATTTTGTGTAAAAATGCCCTCCAGAGAAAACAAAAAATATACAGCAGTGTTTAAACTGAAAGTTATTGCAGTTGCGGAGAAGACATGTAACATGTAGCAGCAAGACAATTTTGTATTTCGGAGAAGCTAGTAAGATACTGGAGAAAAACATTGTCTGAAGTTGGTCCAATGCTAAAACGAAAGTGTGCCAACAGAGATAAACATAGCAAGAGGCCACAATTGGGGAATAAAGTTGCTGAGTGGGTACATGAACATTGTCAAAATGGAAAGCGTGTTAGTTGTGAAGCCAACTTTTGGGCGGCACAGTGGTTAGCACTGCTGCCTCACAGCGCCAGAGACCCAGGTTCAATTCCCGCCTCAGGCAACAGACTGTGTGGAGTTGGCACATTCTCCCCGTGTCTGCGTGGGTTTCCTCCGGGTGCTCTGGTTTCCTCCCACAGTCCAAAGATGTGCAGGTCAGATGAATTGGCCATGCTAAATTGCCCATAGTGTTAGGTAAGGGGTAAATGTAGGGGTATGGGTGGGTTGCGCTTCGGTGGGTAGGTGTGGACTTGTTGGGCCGAAGGGCCTGTTTCCACACTGTAAGTAATCTAATCTAATCTAATCCAACTGAATCCATGCTTGAAACGAATCAAAGAAGGATAGAATTTCGGATTTTAAGGCAAGTGCTGGATGGTGCACAAAGTTCATGAGCAAGCATGACTCAGTACTTTGGCAGAGGACTATGATTGCACAAAAACTGCCTGCTGACCTAGAAGATAAGATATTACAGTTTCGCTAGTTTGTAATCAGAAATTGACAGAAGGAACGCTACAAGTTATCATGCATTGGAAACATGGACAAAACACCTATTACTCTTGACATGCCAGAGAATTAAACTGTGAATCAAACAGGAGGAAGAAAAAACAGTATTGGTGAGAACCACTCGTCATGAGATGAGTAGGTTTGCTTTTTAGTTCTTCCTTGTATGGCTGACGGCACTAGGTTAAAACCAATGGCTGTTTTAAAAGAAAATCTTTGCCAAAGGAAAAATTTCCAAAAGGAATTGTCATCCACAAAGCTAGATGGATGAAAGTGGATGTAGAAAATGGATAAAGGAAGTTTGGAATTTACAACTTGGTGGACTATGCAAGGAAAAGAGTTTGCTCGTCTGCGACCAGTTTAGATCACATCTAGGGAGTAACTTTGTTGGTAACATCCGATCACACAATGCTGACATAGCTATAATTCTCAGAAGATTTACAAGTGTTTTGCAGCCTATCGATGTTGGTGTCAATAAGCCATTTAAGGACATGATGAGAATGAAGTGGAATAACTGGATGTGTGATGGAGAAAAAAACATTCATGAAAGGAGGCAGTATGCAGGCTCCATCACTGCCACTGATCTGTGAATGGATTGTTGATTCATGACATAAAATGAAAGCTGACAGCATTTTCAAATCATTCAAAAAATATGGAATTTCAAATGCATTGGATGGTACAGTGGATGATTATCTATGGGATGACATAGATGAAGAAGCAGCAGATGATGTGCTACCGCTGACTACAGACAGCAAGGATGAAGAGGATCCATACAATGATATCATTCATTCTCATGATTATGAAGCTTTATTTAGTGCCAAAGGTGTCGAACAGTGTGATTTTACAGGAGTTTACTGAGCTTTTGTACTTGACATGTTTAATTTAAGATGTAATGTGCCAGTAATTGTGATTTAAAGCCGTATTAGATTTCTACTTCTTGTGTGTCTAAATAAAAGCTGACTACTGGTAATTCATTTTTATTTCTGTTGTCGTTATCTGCTAAATATCATAATTCATTGCCTTTTTTCTTTGTTTAGAAATCAATTAGGCTTCTGCTCATAAAATGGCATGAATTTTAATGGGCATGAATTTCAGGCCCTCAAAAGTAGTATCCGTGTAATAGTCGACCTCATAAATTTAATCTTAAATTGTAGTCTTAAAATAATTTGACTATTACTCGAGTATATACGGTATATAAATCATTGTTGTTGAATATTTAGTGAAAGGGTGTTACCATCGATGCTTTCTTCAGATACTTGTAAGCTAATTGAATAGTATAATTTTATTCAACTAAACTCAAGAATCTGCAGAACACTTTGCTAGGTGTAATGAAAGTAATATGAGACCTTCGTGAGATGGTAGATAATCTCACTGAAGAGCATAAGAGACAGGAGCTAGAGTGAATGTGCGAACACAAACTGAAATTACTGAAAAAACTCAGCAGGTCAAGCAGCGTCAGAGTTCTGAAGAAAAATCGCTAGACCTAAAATGTTAATTCTGCTTTACCTCCACAGATTCAGCCAGATCTGCTGTGTTTTTTTTTCCCAGCAACTTCTGTTTGTGTTTCTGATTTCCAGCATCCACAATTATTTCTGTTTTTTTGTTTCTTTTGTAAATCTGTGAATTGTACTTTGGTATTGCATATGGTCATGGCTACTCTCAGGCTTTATTTCCATTTCTTGTCTGCTCATCTTATCCCTTTATTTTGTGAAACCAAATATCTATCTTGGCATTAAAGATGCCAATGTGGGTTGTCCACGATCCTATGGACTAATTGAACGTTTAACTATAACCTATGTAGGATCATCGAGGCAGGACAGTTCAAGGTACACAAGCCATGAATGACCACTGCTGACATCAGGATTGAACCAGTGTTCTTGTCATCATTCTGCCTTTCACACCAATCATTTGGCCAACTCAGTTAACTGAACTCTTGCTACAGTACTACCTTATCACTTGACCCCAACATCATTCTGTGATAGGAAATTTCGAAGATTCACAACCCCTCAAGTGAAAAAGTATGTCCCTGTCTCAGAGCTAAAACATTGGCCTCTTATTATGAAACAGTACATTCCCCAGCCTGGGAAAGCAGTATCTACCCTGTCAACGATTTTCATAATGTTTCAATGATATTACCTCTTAGTCTTCTAAATCTCAGAGACCCAATTTCCTCTACCTCTCATCGTAGGAAATCTTCTCATCTCAAGGAACCTTCACAATGCTACCTTCAATGCAAGTGTATTTTTTAAAAAAACGGTATTCAAAATTACACATCATACTTCAGGTATAGTTGCACCAAAGTCCTGTATAAGATTATCTTGCAATAAAGGCTAAAATGCCATGAGCATTTGATTGCTCTACCTGAATGCAAGAGATCTCCCTTATTCTGAGTATTATGGAATCCCTACAGTGTGGAAGCAAGCCATTCACCCCATTAAGTCCAACCAACCCTCAAAAGAGCATCCCACCCAGACACACGCCCCCCACTCTATCCCTATATTTCCAGTGGCCAAACCGTCTAACCTGCATATCTTTGGACAGTGGGAGGAAATCACAGCAAGCCCATGCAGACAGTGGGAGAATGTGCGAACCCCACACAGACAGCCAGCCGAGGCTGTAATCAACCCTGGGTCGCTGGCACTGTGAGGTGGCAGTTCTAACCACTGAGCCACCAAGTCACCCATTATTGTTGAGGTGGAACTCCATTGGGATTACTTTTATCTAGTTTCTGTAGCAAATATCAATTTTCATGTGAGGCTAAGAACTTGACTTTCCTCCACTATTTAACTGAGGGAAAATCAGATAAAATAGAATTTGAAAGAAGCCATTTGTTTTGCTATGTGTTCTGCTGGCTTGGTGAACAAGAAGACGATGGACTGAGTCCTAATTAGAACAGGTTTAAAAAAAAAGTTGACATCTGAAAGCAAAAATGCTGAGTAGATAGTGGACGCATCGTCTTTGAGATTTTGGGCAGAAAGAATGAGATCAAGGAATATCTTGTGTATTCAGCAGAGAAGACTACTGCTTCTGAGTTACTGAGTGAAATGTGAGAGGAGACAGTCGCTGGTTGAACATCATCTGAGGATTATAAAAGATTTGCCTTGGTGAGGTGAGGGTGAAAAAATGCCAAATAGCCTAACTGCATGTTTCATAAGTATTTGAAGGTTGTGGGCAGTGCTTTCTGATGGTCATTCAATGTTATAACACAGCAAAGTTGCGACAAGTGAAACTATTGGAAACTGGACTATGACTCGTTTCCTATAAGGACTGTAATCTTGTCAAGTGAGTGATGTGAAGTGCATAAGAAGCAGAGAGGTTATCAGTCATATATATTCAGGATTAACATTTCTGTTCTTTACTTATCGACTGTTCTGTTAATTATGCAGATGCTGGAGATTTGAAACAAAACCAGAAATTGCTGTTTAAAATCAGCAGGGAATCCTCTTGCAAGGAGGCCTGCCTTGAAGAAGTTTTCCTCCTCTCTCTACAAGAATCTCAGTGAGTCTCTCTCTCTCACTACAACCCCCAGGTCATCTCCTCTGCCCTGAAGCTCTTCAATCATGTCCTGAAACAGACTCGCTACCACAGCCACATTTGCTTTCTCAGTGCCTGCCTCTGTAACCAACTCATCCCACACGGACTCTGGACCACCTTTAAAGCAGCAGAGTTTGGACCCGAACAGGACAAACAGTACAGACTACAGATTCAAAACCACCAGCAATGGTACTCCTTCAAGATCCTTCGCTCTACACTCGCAGCCATGTGCCAGCACTTAACCTCTCTACAGTCAGCCCTGCCTCAGCTGACTCTCAGAATTGCAAAGGACCTCCTTTACTATATTCTTAGAACTCATACTCTCAACAAACAGTATTTCAACACCATCTCAAACATCAAAAGCTGTTAAGTACTACAAACTTTTATATACCCACCTCCATAACCAGCACTCCTCAAACATCCCAGAAGATTCCCCCAGCCTCTGGAATTGCTCAGACACTATTAGCCATGCGGCTGCTGCAGGTACCATCCCCACAGTGATGGATGACATCTCTTCCACCCCCATCATGGCCACTTCCGCATTCACTTCTGCCCCTCACAATTCCTCATGCACCACACGTGACATCACTTCCACCCCTCACATCATTGCTGGTGTCACACACTCAGTGACTTCTGCCCCCCCCTACAGCCGTGTTCACCACCACTTCTGCCCCCACCAACGCCACTCACCTGCATTCTGCTGACACGCCCTCCACAGATCACACTGTCACCATCCCCACCCCTCAGAACCCTGAGGGGAACACCACCCCTGTTCATGACTCCACCCCCATTCCCCCTAACACCACGCCCACTCCAGTCACAGGCTCCACCCCCCCACTCCCAACTCCACACCTATACCAGCTCCTAACTCCCAGCCCTGTCGAGTTTTCACCATTCCCCCTGACCTCCCACTCACTGAGGACGAATGACCAGTCCTCAGTAAAGGCCTCACCTTTATCCCCCTCCATCCACCATCAATTAATTTAATACGCACCGTGACATTGAACACTTCTTCTGCCGCTTCCGACTCCGTGCTTACTTTTACAATCAGGACTCTCGCCCACCCTCCGAGGACCCCTTTGCCCACGTCCAACACACTCCATCCACCTGGACACCCCCTGCTGGCCTATTACCTGCCCTCGATCTCTTCATTTCCAACTGCCACTGAGACATTAACCGCCTCAACCTGTCTACACCCCTCTCCCACTCCAACCTCACCCTCACAACGCACAGCCCTCCACTCCCTCTGCTCCAATCCCAACCTCACCATCAAACCAGCAGATAACGGGGGTGCAGTGGTAGTTTGGCACACTGACCTCTACACCGCTGAAGCCAGACGCCAGCTCGAAGAAACCTACTCCTACCGCCCCCTTGACCATGATTCTACCACCCCATCACCAAACCATGATCTCCCAGACCATACAGAACCTCATCACCTCAGGAGATCTCCCACCCACAGCTTTCAACCTAATAGTCCAGGAACCCCACATCGCCCGATTGTACCTCATTCCCAAGATCCACAAGCCTGACCACTCTGGCCGACACATTGTCTCAGCATGCTCCTGCCCCACCGAACTCATCTCCACCTATCTTGACACTGTCCTGTTCTCCCAGTCCAGAAACTCCCCACATACATTCAAGACACCACCCATGCCCTCCACCTCCTCCAAGACTTCCGTTTCCCCGGCCCCCAAAGCCTCATCTTCACAATGGATATCCAATCCCTCTACACCTCCATCCGCCATGACCGGGGCCTCCAAGCCTTCCTCTCCCGACGTCCCCAACAGTACCCTTCCACTGATAGTCTCATTCATTTGGCTGAACTGGTCCTCACCCTTAACAATTTCTCCTTCGAATCCTCCCACTTCCTTCAGACGAAAGGGGTAGCCATGGGCACCCATATGGGCCCCAGCTATGCCTGTCTCTGTGTTGGCTACATAGAACAGTCCATCTTCCATAGTTACACTGGCACCACTCCCCACCTCTTCCTCCGCTACATTGATGATTGCATTGGCACCACCTCGTGCTCCCGCGAGGAGGTTGAGCAATTCATCAACTTCACCAACACATTCCACCCGACCTTAAATTCACCTGGACCATCTCTGATACCTCCCTCCCCTTCCTGGACCTCTCCATCTCCATTAATGGCGACCGAATTAACGCTGACATTTTTTACAAACCCACCGACTCCCACAGCTACCTGGATAACCCCTCTTCCCACCCTACCTCCTGCAAAAATGCCATCCCATATTCCCAACTCCTCCGCTTCCACCGTATCTGCTCCCAGGAGGACCAGTTCCACCATAGAACACACCAGATGGCCGCAATTTCCCTGCCCATGTGGTTAAAGATGCCCTTCAACGCATCTTGTCCACATTCCGCCCCTCCGCCCTCAAACCCCACCCCTCCAACTATAACAAGGACAGTTCCCCCTTGGTGCTCACCTTCCACCCTGCCAACCTTTGCATAAACCACATCATCTGACGACATTTCCGCCACCTCCAAACGGACCCCACCACCAGGGATATATTTCCCACCCTACACATTTCCGCTTTCCGCAAAGATCATTCCCTCCGTGACTACCTGGTCAAGTCCACGCCCCCCCAACAACCCACCCTCCCTTCCTGGCACCCTCCCCACCACCGCAAGAATTGCAAAACCTGCTCCCACACCTCCATCCAAGGCCCCAAAGGAGCCTTCCACACCCATCAAAGTTTTACCTGCACATCCACCAATGTCATTTATTGTATCCATTGCTCCTGATGCGGTCTCCTCTACATTGGGGAGACTTGACGCCTCCTAGCAGAGCGCTTTAGGGAACATCTCCGGGACACCCGCACCAATCAACCCCACTGCCCTATGGCCCAACATTTCAACTCCCCCTCCCACTCTGCCGAGGACATGCAGGTCCTGGGCCTCCTCCACCGCTGCTCCCTCACCACCCGACGCCTGGAGGAAGAACGCTTCATCTTCTGCCTTGGAACACTTCACCAGTTTCCTCATTTCCCCTTCCCCCACCTCACCCCAGCTCCAACCTTCCAGCTCAGCACCGTCCCCATGACCTGTCCTACCTGCCTATCTTCCTTTCCACCTATCCACTCCACCCTCCTCTCTGACCTATCACCTCCATCCCCACCCCCATTCACCTATTGTACTCTGTGCTACTTTCTCCCCACCCCCACCCCCCCTCTCATTTATCTCTCCACTCTGCAGGCACTCTGCCTCTATTCCTGATGAAGGGCTTTTGCCCAAAAATCAATTTTCCTACTCCTCGGATGCTGCCTGACCTGCTATGCTTTTCCAGCACCACCCTAATCAAGACTCTGGTTTAAAATCAGCAGGTCTGGCAGCATCTGTGAAAAGAAAGCAGAGTTAACTCATCCACAGAAGAGTCACTGGAACATTAACTCTGCTTTCTTTCCATAGATGCTACCAGACCTACTGAGTTTCTGTTTTTGTTGGTAATTATCCAGATTGCATTTGCCCTGTTTTTGGTGAACAGGGCAGTTTTTCACAAGGTCAGGTAATTGCTAGTGTTGCAGCTGTCCTTAAGCAGGTTGGCTAGGGGTATGGCTAGTTCTGGTGCATGCAATGTTGTCAGTCCCATAGCCTTTGCCATATCTAGTACCTTCAGCTATATTTTTGATTTTATGTGGATTGAAGTCAACTCAGCTGACGACTGGAATCTGCAAGGAGGAGGCCAAGATGCAACATCTATTAAGCACTTCTGGCTGAAGATGGAAGCATGTATATCAGCCGTGTTTTTTGCAGTATTGTGTTAAACCTGTCCCCATGTTGAGGATGGGGATGTATAAGGAGTCTCCACATCTTGATATTTGTTTAATTGTTCACTGCCATTCACGACTGGATATAGCAGGGCTGCAGAACTTGGACCTGATCTGTTGGTTATAGTATCATCTAGCCCTGTCTATAACATTTTGCTTGTGCTATTTGACATGTCAGTAATCCTGTACCTTCACTATGTTGGCATCACATTTTACGGTTAGCCTAATGCTGCTCCTGGCGTTACTGTCTTCAGTCTTTGCTCACGGGGTTTGTTCTCACAGATTCATGGAAATAGTCGAATGGAGGATATACCAGTTCTTGAGATTTCAGATTGTGGTTGAATACAAAGCTGCTGCTGGTGGCCCACACTGCCTCATGGATGCCCAGTTTTGAGTTGCCAGATCTGTTTGAAATCTGTCCCATGCAGCATTGTGATGGTGCCACACAACATAATGGAATGTATCCTCAATATTAGGATAGTGTTATACAATAGTTTTAATATAATTAAAAACTGAAATGTGGTTCTCTCACAACAATAAACATATGATACTGAACCACATGAAATATTACAGCAGTTAATCTGAAGCCTGATAAAAGAGATATGTTTTAAAGAGTGTCTTAAAGGGCAAACATGAAGGAGAGATATTTATGGAGGAAATTTAAGAGCTTTGGGCTCAAGCGCAGCCATCTATAGAGTGTTAAAATTGGAGAAGCTGAAGTGGACAGAGTTAAAGGAATATAGATACCTGAGGCTTATAATGCTGGGGTGATTACAGGCTAGGGAGAGATATGGTCAATTAGGGCATTGTATGCACTGTGCACAAAAAAACAGGACAAATCCAACATGGATGATTATCAATATGTCAAGTTGATCTATGAAGTCATAGAATGCCAGTCAACAAACAAGGATGATGGGTGAATGGGATGGTGTAAAATTAGGAATATTGCAGAAATTTAAATGACCTCAAGTTTGAATGATCAAATTTGGAGACTGGCCAGAAGTGCATTAGAAGAGTGAAGTCTACAGGTAACAAATAAATAAAAATTTTAGCAGCAGATGAGCTGAACATGGGACAGAGTCATGTGATGCTGTAAAGGTGGAAATAAGTAATGGTGCAGATATTATAGTTCAAAGTGATCTCAGCATCATTGGTGATACCATGGTTTGACCTCAGATAGTGCCGGTGTGGGACTGATTTAGTGGCTAGTGAACAGGGTCTGTCCTAGGTATTGAAGATACTTCTTCTCACCCTCCTATTTAATTGAAATAAATTTCTTTCTATCCAGTGCTGGGCATCAAACAAGCAGCCTGACAATTTAGAGGTGGCTGAGAATTTGAGAGAAGTTTGATAAAATCAAGCTCAATCTCAGCTCGCATTTATGTGGAACTGAAATTCCTGGATGTTGTTGTGAGGAGGCAATGTGTAGATGAGATATAGCAGGAGTCCAGATTGTTCAGAAACATGAGGTAACCGTTTGGGAGAAGAACAAGGGGCTGTGGCAGGAAACACCCAGGCTCTGACCAAATTTAAAGCATGAAACCAGAGAGCTCTTTTTGTGCAGTGGTAGTGTGCCTACCTCTGGGCCAGAAGGCCTGGTTTCAAGTCCTACCTGCTTCAGAGACTTAGCTTAACGCATTGATTAAAGATATGTAAAGACATGAAACTGGATTATCCAGTCCCACACAGCTCAATGAGGCTAGAGAGACTGCAGAGGACAGTATGAGTAACTCTACCAAATCCTGGCGGCAGGTTATAAATGACACAGAATATCTTCAGTTTTATTACAATGCAATGGATATCATTTCAATAGCTGCAGAAATGTCTTAAGTGAAGGGCTAAAACTTAGATGGTTGGCATTTTGAATGTTTAGTGATAAGTGAATTTGGGGAGTCTTTTCCTGGCATAATCACCAAAATTCATATTTGGATGGGAAGTGTGATGTGACTAGGATGGCCATTCATCCAGGTTCATACTAGACCATGCCATTTATAGTTACGCTGCTATCAGATGGAATAACTAAGGTAAGTTTGTCCAATTATGTTAGTAAAGCATCAGCAGGGGACTATGGGCAAGCCTTTCTTCATCTGCAGCAGTTTTGACCTGATGGTGATCCAAGAAGAGGTTTGTTTTCATACTCTCTCTAACTAAAGCTAAGCTGACTTTCAGCATGTGCTGGTGTCACAGACTGTACAATATCCGCATCCCTCATGCCTTGTATGGTATTCAATTTTGATGGCCACTATGTTGGCCTTCTGTTATGGAAGCTCTAGGGATAGTAAAGCCATGAGATATAGAGAGGTGAAGGAAAATGGATTGGATGTTTATATAAAGGGAGAAATTAGATAATAGGACGTCAGAAAGGGGACAAAAATAACAAGTGGAAAAGAAGTTAATAATCACCTACAGATGAAGTGTCATTCAGTGCAGAATCTGAGGAAGGAAAGCAATGAGGATAGAGGTGAGAGAATTGGCATGGCACATGAGATGGCAGAGAATGGGGATTTTAAATGAGCTGAGAGGGATGGAGCAAGTAATTAATTTAAAACAAACAGATTAATGTCTATAGTCAGCAAAAAATAATTGCACGGGGAAATTTCATCACCAGTAATAGTACATTTATTTCAAACCATAAGATGAAGGAGCAGAAATGGCCATTCAGCCTTTGTCGATGCTTTCTATCATAGAGTCATAGAGATGTACAGCATGGAAACAGACCCTTTTGGCCCAACCCGTTCATGCCGATCAGATATCCCACCCCAATCTAGTCCCACCTTCCAGCACCCGACCCATATCCCTCCAAACCCTTCCTATTCATATACCTATTCAATATACCTATTCATATATCCTATTCAAATGCCTCTTAAATGTTGCAATTGTACCAGCCTCCACCACATCCTCTGGCAGCTCATTCCATACACGTACCACCCTCTGCGTGAAAAAATTGCCCCTTAGGTCTCTTTTATATCTTTCCCCTCCCGCCCTAAACCTACGCCCTCTAGTTCTGGACTCCCCGACACCAGGGAAAAGACTTTGTCTATTTACCCTATCCATGCCCCTCATAATTTTGTAAACCTCTATAAGGTCACCCCTCAGCCTCTGACAATCCAGGGAAAACAGTCCCAGCCTGTTCAGCCTCTCCCTATAGCTCAAATCCTCCAACCCTGGCAACATCCTTGTAAATCTTTTCTGAACCCTTTCAAGTTTCACAACTGCTTTCCGATAGGAAGAAGACCAGAAGCAATATTCCAACAGTGGCCTAACCAATATCCTGTACAGCTGCAACATGACCTCCCAACTCCTGTACTCTATACTCTGACCAATAAAGGAAAGCATACCAAACGCCTTCTTCACTATCCTATCTACCCGCGACTCCACTTTCAAGGAGCTATGAGCCTGTACTCCAAGGTCTCTTTGTTCAGCAATACTCCCTAGGACCTTACCATTAAGTGTATAAGTCCTGCTAAGATTTGCTTTCCCAAAATGCAGCACCTCTCATTTATCTGAATTAAACTCCATCTGCCACTTCTCAGCCCATTGAACCATCTGGTCAAGATCCTGTTGTAATCTGAGGTAACCCTCTTCGCTGTCCACTACACCTCCAATTTTGGTGTCATCTGCAAACTTACTAACTGTACCTTTTATGCTCACATCCAAATCATTTATGTAAATGACAAAAAGTAGAGGACCCAGCACTGATCCTTGTGGCACTCCACTGGTCACAGGCCTCCAGTCTGAAAAACAATCCTCCACCACCACCCTCTGTCTTCTACCTTTGAGCCAGTTCTGTATCCAAGTGGCTAGCTCTCCCTGTATTCCATGAGATCTAACCTTGCTAATCAGTCTCCAATGGGGAACCTTATCAAACGCCTTACTGAAGTCCATATAGATCACATCTACTGCTCTGCCCTCAGCAATCCTCTTTGTTACTTCTTCAAAAAACTCAATCAAGTTTGTGAGACATGATTTCCCACGCACAAAGCTATGTTGACTATCCCGAATCAGTCCTTGCCTTTCCAAATATATGTACATCCTGTCCCTCAGGATTCCCTCCAAGAACTTGCCCATCACCGAGGTCAGGCTCACCGGTCTATAGTTCCCTGGCTTGTCTTACCACCCTTCTTAAACAATGGCACCACATTTGCCAACCTCCAGTCTTCCGGCACCTCACTTGTGACTATCGATGATACAAATATCTCAGCCAGAGGCCCAGCAATCACTTCTCTAGCTTCACACAGAGTTCTCGGGAATACCTGATCAGGTCCCGGGGATTTATCCACCTTTAACCGTTTCAAGACATCCAGCACTTCCTCCTCTGTAATCTGGATATTTTGCAAGATGTCACCATCTATTTCCCTATAGTCTTTTTCTTCCATATCCTTTTCCACGGTAAATACTGATGCAAAATATTCAATTACTATCTCCCCCATTTTCTGTGGCTCCACACAAAGGCCGCCTTGCTGATCTTTGAGGGGCCCCATTCTCTCCCTAGTTACCCTTTTGTCCTTAATTTTAAAAACCCTTTGGATTCTCTTTAATTCTGTTTGCCAAAGCTATCTCATGTCCCCGTCTTGCCCTCCTAATTTCCCTCTTAAGTATACTCCTACTTCCTTTATACCTTTCTAAGGATTCACTCGATCTATCCTGTCTATACATGATATAATCTTCCATTTTCTTAACCAAACCCTCAATTTCTTTAGTCATCCAGCATACCCTATACCTACCAGCGTTTCCTTTCACCCTGACAGGAATATACTTTCACTGGATTCTTGTTATCTCATTTCTGAAGGCTTCCCATTTTCCAGCCGTCCCTTTACCTGTAAACATCTGCCGCCAATCAGCTTTCAAAAGTTCTTGCCTAATACCGTCAAAATTGGACTTTCTTCAGTTTAGAACTTCAACTTTTAGATTTGGTCTATCCTTTTCCATCACTATTTTAAAACGAATAGAATTATGGTTGCTGGCCCCAAAGTGCTCCCCCACTGATACCTCAGTCACCTGCCCTGCCTTATTTCCCAAGAGTCGGTCAAGTTTTGCACCATCTCTAGTAGGTACATCCACATACTGAATCAGAAAATTGTCTTATATGCACTTAAGAAATTCCTCTCCATCTAAACCTTTAACACTGACAGTCCTAGTCGATGTTTCGAAAGTTAAAAACCCCTACCATAACCACCCTATCAACCTGAGTCTGAAAGTCTGGTAAATTGGAGAGCTTTACATATTTCTATAAAATCTTTAACTTTTCTGATGATTCTGGGATTGGTGAGGTTTGATTTTCAGTTCATTTCCCCGGTGAGTCACAACAATGTTGAGAATAATTGTGGCACCAGCCTGTGGCAACCCAGTCGTTACAGATTGTCATCCTGAAAATATTGCTCTTATTCCAACTGTCTTCTACCAGTTAGCCAATCCTCTGGTTATGCGAGCATGATACTGTAGCTTTTACCCTACTGAGTAGTCCAATCTGTGTTACTTTATCAAACGTTCTGCTATAATGTGACAGTTGTGTTCCTCTGCGTCCTTGCAATATCCAAAATCACGCTGTGGAAAACCGCTATTGAAAATCGAGCAACGGAAGATCGCTAACAAAAAAATTGCTATACTAGTTTAATAGAAGTTCACATTATTCGAATAATGTCGATAATTTGTCAATTGCGTTATATCCAATTCATGCAGATGAAACATGTTATAGCAGAACGACCTGTACGCCCACAGCTTCTCCATTATCTATTCTGCTTGTTACTTCTTCAAAGAATTCTAATAACTTTATCAAGCATGATTTCTTCTTTATGAAGCTATCCTGACTCTGTTTGAATTTCTAAATGCTTTGCTATTACATCCTTTATAATACACTTTCACACCTTTGGAATGACAGACGTTAAAGTAACTAGCCTATCCGACCTGTTTTTGATCATCTTCCTTTTTGTTTCTAAAGTTGTTTTCACCATGCTGTAGCTCACTAAACTGAATATTTGCACCTCCTCCTTTACAAAGTATTCCTCATGCATGTGGTTAAATCACATGATGCATCTGTACTTACTCCACCCATATAATGTTATTTTTGACAGAGGAGGAATGCAGTATTTACAAGGAGATAATTACTTGCAGAAATCCCCGTCCTATTTCTGGAATTCTATCAATCCTTGGTTTAAATATTTAAGGCATTCTTATCATATGGGTGTAATTGAGTTGTCACTTTAATGACAGTATATGTTGCCAACTATTGTCAATCAGTGAGATATAATTAGCGATTCAAAACTGTTCCAAAGAATCTGTCACTGGCTTCTTGTTACCTCCCTTCATGAAGACGGCTTTTACTTCAGCAAACATATTTGTTAACTTTCAGAGAAATGAAGTCATTTATATGAATGATTTAAATGAGAATATGGTTAGTATGTTTGTGGATAACACCAAAATTGGTGGTATAGTGGATAGTGAAGGAGGTCACAAAATGATCTTGATCAATTGGGTCAATGGGCTGAGGAGTTTCATTTGGATAAATGTGAGGTATTGCATTTTGGTCACTTGGGACCCAGACTTGGGGTGGCACAATGACTCTGTGGTTACTACTGCTGCCTCACAGCGCTAGGGACCCAGGTTCAATGCCAGCCTCAGGCAACAGTTTGTGTGGAGTTTGTATATTCTCTGCGTGGGTTTCCTCCAGGTGCTCCGGTTTCCTCCGACAATGCAAAGATGTGCAGATAAGGTGGATTGGCCATTCTAAATTATCCATACTGTCCATGGGAAATACAGGGAATGGATAGGATGCTTGTAGGAGTCTCATGTGGACTTGATGGGCCAAATGGCCTGCTTCTACACTGTCGGGATTCTATGATCAAACAAGGACAGAATGTATACAGTTAAAAGTAGGGCCTTAGGCAATGTTGTAGAACAGAGATACCAAGGAATTCTTTGAAGTTTGCATTATATGTTGACAGGATGGTTAAGATCTAACAGTTCTAAAGTTCGCTAGAGTTTAGAAGGAGGAGAGAAGACCTATATGAGGTATATACAATGCTAAAGGGATTTGAAAAGTAGATGTAGAGAGGCTGTTTCCCCATGTGGAACAACTAAGAACAAAATGTCATAGTTCTAGGCTAAGAGGTGGCAGATTTAAAACAGAGTCATAGAGCCATACAGCATGGAAACAGACCCTTTGGTCCAACCAGTCTATACTGAATATAATCTCAATCTAAACCTGTCCCACCTGCTTGCTCCTGGCCCACATCCCTTCAAACATTTCCTTTTCATATACTTATCTAAGTGTTTTTTTAAATGTTGTAACTGTACCTGCATCCACCACTTCCTCTGGGAATGCGAACCACCCTCTGTGCAAAAACTTTGCCCTTCATGTCTTTTTTAAATTTCTCTCTTCTCACCTTAAAAATATGCCCCTTCATTTTTAAAATCCCCCATCCTAGGGAAAAGTCTTTTGCCATTCACCCTACCGATATCCCTAGCTCTCGCACAAAGTCATGAATCTGTAGAATTCATTACCCCAGAGTATGGTGGATGCCTGGACACTGAATAAGTTGAGGAGGTGGACAGATTATTAATTAGGAATGTGTTGAAGGGTTATAGAGAATGGGCAGGAAAGTGGAGTTGAGGCCAAGTTGAGATCAGTCATGATTGTATTAAATGTGGAGCAATGTCTAGGGTTGAATTGCCTCCTCCTGCTTCAAGTTCTTATGTTAAAGGTGCTGACATCTTTTTAACCCAGCTTAATTTGTTTGATTCAGTTTATTTCCTATAACTTGATATAACAGATTAAAAGCTGACTTACACCAGACATCAATTGTCTTTGGAAAAGGAGCAAGTGGTGTCTACTAAAGCATTCAAGCCCTACTGTGATCGATTGGCACCACAAGGCCTGGAGTGCATCATTAGCCCCAAAACCAACACTTCAGTTTGAATTTGTAAGCTTCATTTGGAATTTTCTTTAATTACAATTCCCCTTTAAGTTCTGTGAATTTGTGTTTATTTGTGTGCACAGATTTCAAAAGCATAACTCACATCAGCCAATTGTTATCTCAGCTTGTAAAGTACTGAGTGAAAGTACATTGTGGCCTGATTGACATCTTATGATAATCTCAGGTCTACAGGAGTCAACATAGCAGGGAACATTCGGGCTAAACGTCATCTTCCGCAATGGCAATGGCAGACTGTCACAAGGAGTCACTACTGTGATATTGCAGCTGTTCTATTCCCACACACAAGATGAAGGGTGTAGGAGAGGTCTGGCATGATAGGACTGGAGTGAGGTGTGGAATGGTCTCATAACTGTTGTCATGTTAATGACAATGATCTGATAATCAGTCACTCATTAAAATAGTAAAATAAATTATGAGTCAGACTGTACAACAGAGCAATGGATTTCTGTGTTTGCAAGTTACACACACATAAAGCAGACATTCTGGCTCCAGAGTCACAACATTATATACACATAGCACCTTGAGGGTGAATTTTCTGAAAGGCTAGGGAGTTTTAAGAAGAATTCTCTTAAAGGCATTATACTCTCCCAATAGCAGCTGCTTCAAGCCAAGGCTATCTTCACACTTTTATTCGAGCAACATAAATTAGTTCAGGAAGGCGTGTGCACAGGAGGAGATATTGTCAGCACAGAAAGGGATCCAGAAGCCATAGCTTTTTGCAAGCACTGTGATACTAGTGACAACAAACTGCTCTCACAAGCCACAGAGTAGGATCACATGGAGCACCTGGTGTTTGGGGGCTTGGCTTGATACGAGTCCAACCTCTGAGGATGTTGCCTACAGTTTCATGGGAAAAGATGTCCAGGTGATCCTTGTGATAAGAGTGTGTGCTCTCTCTTACTCCTGGAAGCGAAAGGGCCACGACACAGATTGACCCTACCACCCTTCCTGTGCCCTTATAACTCTGAAGGAGCCACTGTTGAAGTTTCTTCTGAGAACAGCAACATCCACCACCTGTTGCCCTATGGTCTGCAGAGGGAGAAGGAACAAGACAAGAGCTATCATATTGAAGGAGAGCTTTTGCACAAATCAAGACCCACAGGCTTTGAGATCTCTAGGCAGGCGACAGTCAGTGTAGACAAATCCTCAGGATTTCTGAAACCATCATCCTGTACTAATGCCAGCTGCTGGATGAAAACCTGTGACCACTAGGTGGCAATCTGATCTTGGGTGAAAGTGAGGCCTGCAGATGCTGGAGACCAGTCAAAAGGTGTGGTGCTTCCTGATGAAGAGCTTATATTCAAAACGTTGACTCTCCTGCTCCCCACTCGCTGCCTGTCCGGCTGTGCTTTTCAAGCACCACACTTTTTGACAGTAATCTCATCATGGTAGCCCTAAAAGTTACAGCTGCCCTTGGTTTCTATGCCAGCAGATCACTCCAGTAAAGTACTGGGGATCTCTTTGGCATTTCATAGTTCTCAACTCTTTAAGTACATCCAGGATATCACTGTCTTCATGAGAGCCCATCAATTCATCTCCTTCCCCCTTGAAGTGGGGTCTCAGGAAGAGAGGGCATCAGGTTTCTCAGCCATCTCTAGTTTCCAGCAAGTTAAGAGTATAAGTTATGGCACCCAGATAGCGATCAGAGAACTTTTACATGAACTGACAGTGTTTATGAACAGAAATTGATTTCATTCCCTTAATATACATATCATTTGTGGCCACAACAGCCAGATAATGTAAGTATGCATGAGATATATAAGGAACTTATATGCTGGACAACTCAGCTTTTTTCAAAAGCCTCAGTAAATAGATGGGTTGTTGTTAGGTGCTAACCTGGCAGGTAATTCCTCTAAGAAATCCTTCAACTTACAGTAGGGGAGAAGCTAAAACTGCACATGCTTTGAAAAGAGCCAATTCTGAACAGACCATAGACTTTCTGAAAATAAGGATCCAATGCATGGAGCAGTTAGGTGGTGCAATGCAGTATATCCAAGACGGAAAGATCTACATCGTAATCTCAGATGGCAAAGTGGCATGATGTTGGCAGAGGAGGCAATGCAGGAGTAAGAGGAATCCTGTGATGGGCTGCAAAGAACATCCAAGATGAAGACCAAGCAATGTCCCATTGAGCTTGAGACACCAGAGATAAACTTTTAGCAACCCACTTCCAGGTGCTTCCCAGAGATGTTGTCTACACATATTACATTTTAGATTTACATTTCATACCTCTGCTTGCTAAGTTCAACAATCCTTGTTGAGTGAGATAGATTTTCATTTTCATTACCTATCCAATAAGAGTGACTTTTCATTTATAGTATGTATACAAACCTTGCCTTGGACCAGCATGAGTGTGACAGTGCCTGTAATACATTGAGCACTTCTGTGACCATGCACTTTCCGGTTGACTGTGCTAAAATTGTTCATGTTTCAGAGACATGTCAGTCAAAATAGAAAGTCTGTTCCCTGGTGAATACTGCTGAGCTGTTCCCCATTCTGTGACTGCTTGTTAAGGTCCCTACATCCTTATTATCACTGCAGTGCTGCAGAATGCTGTAACTTTGCAATGCTTAAGCATTCTTATTGGCAACGTTTTCAATTCTATAGGGTATAATGTTTTGAGACTTCCCCCCTTGGGCTCTACACTTGTGAGAGATTGACATAACATGGCCTTTGCCAGCATCATGTCCTTTGATTATCTAGCAAGGCTTTGAGAACTCCAGAAGTGGAACTTAGCTTTCACTCCTGAAAGCTGTAAATGAATGACATGTGCCACTATTGCTTTCATAAGGTGTGTCTGTGCAAGTTCAATTATTAGGCATCCTAGTCACGGTTCATTTCAAAACTTTACTGTTAAATTAGAAGTAATCTGGAATACCTTGATCCCAATTCATCAACTGATAGATACGTAGTTCACCAACAGATAAGGCGGTCTCCAGTCACCACTTTACTGATTATTAAATGTATTAAAATCTGGTGATTGTGTCATTTTTAACTGATTATTAAAGGTATCAAGATCTGGTGATTGTAAAGCAACACATGCTTTCCATAAAATAAATTGTTCCACAACTTTCACTTTCAACTAACCATCTCAGCTACTTTGGTAATAAAAAGGTACAGCAGACTTTAGAACTTGCTTATGATTATATGCTTACAAAGTGCAGAATACATACAATGGTGGCACAGATTTCCAAGCAATGCGCACTTAGAATATTTTTCTCTCTCGATCCCACCACATCTTGGTTCTGCCCTCACACTTGCGGCTTTGGGTGGAGGGCATCTGATGGCTTTAAAGACTTTGGAGGGCATTCTCTGGGGGCTTACAAGACCGTAACCTCTTGAGAATATCCTGCATCAGTACAGCCTCATCTGCAGGCAGTGGGGCAGTGGAGTGGCAATACACTCTGGACTGTCCTAAGACCCAGAAGGCTTGACTGTCACTTCTCCTCCTTGTGGCTTCTGCTGGTACTCCCCTGTATCTCCTTGAGAAGGTGAGGCATGTAGAGTTAGGTGGAAATGCCCTGTCCCACTGTCAAAACATTCTGTTGTACCTGGGTCTGCAGGTGATCCCTACCCTTCCCATGGAGAAAGCCAAGTATTCTGTGATGGAAACAGCACAGTATTCAGAAGATGGATGGATTCACTCAAGTCTATTGAGGGTCTCTGGTGCACTGATCATACGTTCACACACGTATGTCTGCAGATTAACTCTGACACTTATAACAAGTGCAGAGGCACGTCAGCAACCTGATTCTGAGCAGGTGCCCCCTCTCCGACAGACCACTGATATTTCTTCCTCCATTGGCTGCAGACACGTCAGTAATGTGACCACCAGATGATGTCCTCCAAGTGCACTGTAGCAATCATCCCTACCAAGGTAACTGTCACTCTGCTGGTGGTAAATGCAGATGAACACGTACCAATGCATCCTGATAGGATTCTCAGGCTTCACCCTCAGAGATGCTGCAGCCTCTTGTATTTTTCTGAGTCCTGGTTGCTGCTCGTGCCTTTAGAAGAAAAGAGAGTAGATGAACACATGCAATGGACCAATGTGTTTGCTTTGTATCCATCGGAGAAGAACAGGCATTTATATTGCTTATTGGTCTCCTGTTTCCCCATTGCCATATAGATAACACTGGTCTTCCCCAGCCAACTCAATTGCAGGTTGCTCAAAGGGCTGAGCTGTTTAATGTCTGGCACCCCTCAACCAATCTTGGGCCATTTTTGGTGTTTCTGTGCCAGCTACTCCTCCAATGAGATAAAGAGAAGGATTGAGTGTGATGGGAAGGTAGTGAATGCAGGTGCACTTTGAGCTTACATAACCATGCCAGGGGTGAGCTTTTCTCAGTAAGTGGGTAAGAAGCACTGTGTACAGGAAGGGAGAGTATCAGGTAGATGTGAGGCCTTCAATACACATCATGCATGCGATGCTGAGGCTTGTAGGCTGTCACACTTAGTGAGCTGCCTGCATACGGCACAATTAGATTGACTGCTACCTCTCACGTGTGTGACTAGTAGAGAGAAAGTGGTGTCATTTATCCTCATGAGTGCAGTAGATTTTTCTTTGAGGGCCATTGACACTAACCTTCGACATTAACTGGAGCCAGGCTGCATGGTTTTGATGAGAGAGTCACCTTGTGGCATTTCTGGGAAAGCAGACCTCCCTCCTTTCCCAGCCAGCACCTATCAGAACTTTTAAGGAGGCATCTCAGAGGGAAGGGATGAACATTGCTTCTCCTACAGCATCTTCAAGGGGGTTGGTGGGCCCAACAAAAGACTGTTTTGAAGCTCTTTATTCAGTGAGTGAAGTGGTGTCCAGTTGCCCATTAAATTTGGCAGCAGAATTATGGATGTGTAAGGTTCTGCTGGGGCCGGAACCTTCTGCCCACTTGCCCCGTACAATTCACCAGATTGCTATCTCGGCATCTTCCTTGCACAAATAATAAGGTAAAAAGCATAGGATTGTACAATATGTCTGGCCTTCTGCCATGTTGCAAATGATAACCTTTTACACTCTTGACTCCATACTTTAACTCCAAAGTGAAAAATCTCAGCCCGTATTGATACCTTGATTAGACAAAGAAAATACATGGAAGGAGTTATCTGTGCGAGCGTCCAGGCCCAGAATGTTCCCAGCTGAAGCAGGCCGGGCCTGGAATCTATGCAGCCAGCAGTGGAATGCATCAACATTGAAACCAAGGCCCAGTTTTGACACGAGTTGCCACATCGAAACTTTGGCAGCTGGTGAAAGAAGCTAAATCTGTCAGGTGGGTGACCAAGTAGTATTCTGGGTTGTGTTGGAGAGTTGGTTAAACATGGGTATGAAGGGGGGTGGTTTGAACATTATTAGTGGTGAATCGGAGAGGTTTTGATCCCTGTAACCTTTCTGGTTGGCTGTTAAACTATGTTAGTTGGAAACCTTTGTCTCAGCATTAGAAATGTTTCCAGATTCTTCCAGATGCTAGGTGATTGCCTATTGGAAGGTTCAACTTCCAGGCAAAGCCTGGGGAGTCAGCTGCGTTGACAACCTTCTGGTCAGAGGATTTGGGACATAGTACAAACTGAGAGAACGGACAGAATTTATTAAGTGAATAAATTGTTTCCTGTGACACTTTATTCAGTTCACGCAAATTCATTAGTTCTTGTTTTCTCTTGCTAATGTTTTGCATATTCAAAATACTCCTAAATTCTTATATGCTGTGATTCAATTTGTTCTTGTAAATAACAAATTGTTGGGAAGTTTATCTAGTAAAAAGTAGGAAACGTAATCTGGGCTACAGGGTTTAAACTTGTCAGGAGAAAATAGGAATAGTAGAGCAGGGATGGATGTTTATATGAAAGGCATCGTTTTATTTGAATATTTTCATTTGCTCCAGTCACAATTTCATAAATTCAATTTTGTTACTGTAGCCCCAGCAGATGGCGCTCACACCCTATAACTACAGCTGATCTTAAGATTGTTTTTCTCTCTATTTTTGGACTAAAAGTCGATCTTGGACAAACCCACGCATCTAAATTAGTAGTCCAAATTAGTGAGTTATCTGTTCAATATCAGTTATTTACCCTCATCAGCAGAAGGTTGTAAATGAAGGTGCCAAATCTGCTTAGAATCTCTAATTGCAAGATAGCAGATCACTTCAGCATTTCAGAAAATAACAAATTTCCTTCAATAAACATATCTGTCTTGTGAATTTATTCCATCCAAATGTGAATAATTATTTCATTGGATTTGAGCAAGGTTTTGCGTTGACATTTATGCAATAGCAGAAGCTTTTAGTTTATTTTTAAATTGCAAACCATTTCAACCTGCAATGATTGAGAGCTGGGAATGCATCATTCTGCCAGTGACTCATTCTCATAGGGGTTTGAGCATGAGCTGTAGTTGGTGTTCCAGAAGAAAATATTTTCAGCATTCCAAAAAATACAAGTCTTGGCATGAAATGTGGAAATGCCTTGCAAAGGGGTAGCAGTGACAGGAGTGTTTACTACTTTATGCAATCTAGACCTTCAACAGTTTGCATACAGTCTGCCATGTAAAGATAAAATCTTAGATGACAGATTTAATTTTTTTTCTCTCCTAAAAATATCGATGGTTTCTATTTGTAAGTACAGTTGTGCATTGGAAAATGTTTGAAATAGTGTTTTAACATTTGACCAGCATAAACAGGAGACCAAGTGGATTGCAAATCCAGTGCTGCCCCAGGCATGATGATTTTTACTGCTTTTTTACAAGGTCGTTGTTAATGGAATCATACTGTACTTATTCAGTGATTCAGAAGGCTGGGAACTAATCGTTCTTATCAACTAAAAATAGAACAGTACATGCTGAATTGTTTTCTTTGTTACTATATTATTTTCCAACCTACGTCAATGGATTGCATAAAATAATAAAAAGACTTATACAAGTAGAATGGAAAAAATGTCTATAAATTATTTAGCAGAAGCATAGATATTGTCTGTGTTAAGAGATTCAATAGTCAATATTAGACATAGTTTAGCAGAAAACCGCAATTTTGATTACATGTAACACCCATACTGTTAAATAGGTTAAAATACTATTGGGTAATTTGGTAGCTAATGGTGTTCTTTAAGGAAGATGTTTTGTCTGGAAGTTCAATATGTGCAAGTACAGGAAACCACCCAAGTTCTGTTGGTCACAATGTCCCAGAAATAATCTTTATGATTTCCCAGAGAATAACTACCATGTTTTTGTGGCAGTTTCTAAGCCAGGTTGAGTGTCAGTACTCTGCTGTTGAGTAGACCAGAGTGAGTGTCGAGTAGACCAGTGTACATCCTATAATTGTTGTGTGGGAGGGAGTCAGCAAACTTCACGTGGCCCTCTTGTTAAGTAAGATTTCCAATATGAAAGCCTGCAAATGAATGCTTAAAGGAGGTGACTGAACCCCGGCCATTGGGTCTCTGGACCAAGCAGTAAAAACCCACATGTCTTTTGAATAGAATTCCATTCTGCTTTGCATTGAATTTCCTCATCTCACTGTCGAATTACTGAGAGAATTGGAAAATTTGAATTTGATAGACTTACACTTGATTCATCCAATTCTGTGTCCAATTTTATTAATGCGAGTTATGAGTTCTGTCCTTTCCTATGGCAGAACTGCTTCTTGATCATTTCTTAAAAGACAAGAATGCTTAAATTTGACTTGTGCGTGCTAGTCTCCATAGTAACTCTGTGAAGAGATTAGCAAAAACAGAAGAGAAATAACAAGGTCTTTGCTTCCTGTCATTTTCTTGGGAAATCCAACCTTCCCCATCAAAGACAAAGTGAATCAAGAAGAGTCCCTTCCTCCTTAGAATTTTAAGGCCAGAAATTTATAAAACAAAGTAAAGACTGGGTATTTTTGATTGTGACCTAAAATAGGAAAAGAACTGTTTTACGTCCAAGGATTGTTGAAGATTTACCATAGTTTTTAAGTGAGTGAGTAAGCTGTCACTCATTTTTAGCATAATTTATACAGTTGCAGGTTCAAGCGGTAAGCGATGGTGGTGTCAAAGTCTGTACGAATCTAGATTCAGTTGACAACAAGCAAAAGATTGAAAACTGGCCACTAGTCCACAGACCAATGACAAAGGTCTTTTGTCTGCCAACAACTATGACTTGTTCTTCGGTAGCTGAGCAGTTTGGGTCTGTGAACAAGATAGGGAGAAGCCAGCAAATGTCAGCAGCCAAGTAACTCTCTGTTAATCTGCAGGAAAAGGTCCCTTTAAGCCTGAAGAGAACCATTATACTTTTACTGCTATAACTTATGGCTTTTAATTAATAAAATGGGACACCTTTTATAATTGTGTGGCCCTGCCACCCAGGCCTCATGTAAGCTACTGAAACCATGCACAGAAGGAAGACAAATAAGTAGCATTCTAATCAAGAATAATATCAATGGATCCTGTTGACAGAAACCACTGAACTGTTTTCCTAGTTTTCCCTCCGACTGCAGCACCAAAAAATTTTTTGTGTGTGTTTTTGTTTGTGTTTGGGGGAATCAAGGGGGAGTTTAGAAGGCGTTAGAGTTTTAACAAGTAGAATTATATGATAGTTCATTATTATTTACCTCGAGCTATAGCCCACTTGTATTTACTACAATTCCTGTTAAGTACTGAAACACAGCCTGTGCTTTATGTTAACCTTGGTATAAAAATCAGGTAAATTTGGCAATTTGCACACTTATATAAAATCTTTTTTTTTGACAATTCTGAGGATAGCAGGGCTTGATTTCCAGTGTACTATCTCAGGGAGACATGACAGCAATTTGATCAAATTCACTCTTGATTCTCTCTCTCTCTGTTAATGAGCATCTCAGAAACAGTTTGGTGCTTCTCTCATTGTCCGTTAAATAGCCCTAACTGCACTTGGCTGGAATATTCTGTCAATATATGGCATTCAGTTTCTCAAAGCAATCGTTTTAGCTCTTAAACTGAATTTAAGGCCCTGTATCTGATTGCATAGTGCATTTGTAACAAAAAGGATGCATTATTAGCATAGATAGAAATAAATACGGATAACCTGATAGATATCACACGGACATTATTGGAAAGTGACTAAGGCCGGGAACTAAATGAAGGGTATTTGATTAATCGATGACAGAAAGGTAGGAGAAGGTGAGAGGTTAGTTCTGTTAGTGCAAGGTGGCTTTAGTTCAGTAAAGAACAAAATGTCAAATTCTTTTGGGTCAAGATAAGAAATAGTAAAGTTAAGAGGTCACTTGGGGAATAGTTTACAGATCCTCTAACAGTATTTGTACTGCATGACACAGTATACAGGAAGAAATTAAGGAACATAAAGCCATTATATTACAATACTTATGGATTACTTTAATCCATGCATATTGAGAGAATCAGCTTGGCAAAGATACCTGGAAAATGAATCCATACAATACTTTCAGGACAATTTCTTAGAGCACTACATTCTAAGCCAATCAGACAGCATATCACAGGTTTGGTCATAGAACAGTTGTGCCGAACATAACACCAAATTAAACTAATCCCTTCTGCCTGCCCTTGGTCCACATCCCTCCATTCCTTGCATATTCATTTGCCTGTCTAAAAGTCCCTTAAATGCCCCAATTGTAGCTGTCTCCATGACCATCCCTGGCAGCACATTCCAGACCCCTACCACTCTCTGTGTAGTCATGATTTGGAGGTGTCAGTGTTGGACTGGGATGGACATAGTTAAAAATCACACAAGACCAAGTTATAGTCCAACAGGTTTATTTGGAAGCACTAACTTTCGCGGTGCTGCCTCATTATCTTTCTGATGAAGGAGCAGTGCTCCGAAAGCTACTGCTTTCAAATAAGTCTGTTGGACTATAACCTGGTGTTGTGTGATTTTTAACTTTGCCCATCCCAGTCCAACACCGACTTTTAACTCTGTGTAAAACCTTTGGCCCTCACATCTCTTTTTGAATTTCCCCCCTCTCCCCTTCAATACATCCCCCTAGTTTTGAACATTACAACTCTGACTATCAACCCTATCCATGCATCTCATAATTTTATAGACTTCTACCAAGTCTCCCCTCAGCCTCTGCTGCTCCAAAGAAAACAACCTTAGTTTTTTCTAGCTTCTCCCTATAGCTCATTGCAGTTATAGCTAATGTGCAATGAGACAGGATTAATCAATAGTCTAATGTCCAAGGATCCTCTAGGATACCAGGAACAGTAATCACAACATGACAGAATATCATGTTCAGTTTGAAAGGTGCAAGTTTAGTCCATGACCAGTGTTTTAAAGCTAAATAAACTTAAGTATGAAGGTAGAGTGAACTAAGGTGAACTAATAGATTAAGTTAAAAAATAGGACAGAAGAAATTTGTGCAAGATTTTTAAGGAGATAGTTTAAAAACGGAAAGATTTATCTCTATGAAAAATGAAGGTTATAGAGTCATAGAGTCATAAGGTGTACAGTATGGAAACAGACCCTTCAGTCCAACCCATCCATGCCGACCAGATATTTCAGCTCAATCTAGACCCACTTGCCAGCACCCGGCCCATATCCCTCCAAACCCTACCTATTCATATACCCATCCAAATGCCTTTTAAATGTTGCAGTTGTACCATCCTCCACCACTTCCTCTGGCAGCTCATTCCATACATGTACCACTCTCTGCGTGAAAACGTTGCCCCTTAGGTCTCTTTTATATCTTTCCCCTCTCACCCTAAACTTATGTCCTCCAGTTCTGGACTCCTCTACCCCAGGGAAAAAACTTCGTCTATTTATCCTGTCCATGCTCCTCATAATTTTGGAAATCTCTATAAGGTCATCCCTCAGCCTGCAACCCTCTGGGGAAAACAGCCCCACCCTATAGCTCATATCTGAGAAGGATGCATAACCTCTAGCTAATTAGGAAAGTTAAGGACAGCATTAAATTGGAAGAGACACTGCACAAATATGTAAAGAATAATGGGATGTGAGAGGACACATTTTACGAACCAGCAAAGAATGACTAGAAAGGTAATAAAAAGGCAGAAAGCAGAGAAAGTTTGCCAATAGTTAAAAAAACAGATAGTTAGTTAGTACTTGAATAAAAAAGGAGTAACTAAAGTACGCATTAGACTTGTTTGGGGAATTAATAATGGAAAGCAAAGGAATGTTGGAGGATTTGAGCAGTTATGTTGTGTTTGACTTCATGGCAGAAGACTTAGAAAACTCCCAAAGGTAATTGAAACTCAAGAGATGATAATGAGGGTCAAATTTAAAACAATCATAAGTACCACAGAAAAGGTGCTAAAAACTATTGGATCTAATAAACAAGTCCCCAGGACCAGAAGGCCAATGCATTAAAAAACTTTTAAGAAGAGTGAACACAGATGGTTGATATGCTGGATATAATTTCCCAACATTCCACCTAGATTCTGGAATTGTCCTAGCAGATTAAAAAATAGCTAAAGTTATAACCTTATTCAAAGAAGTAAGGGTGACCGAAATCAGGAGATTATGGACCAGTTAGCTTAACATCTTTTGTAGGGAAGGGCTATAATCCATGATCAAAGATGTTATGACAGGATACTTAGAAAATCCTGAAGTGACCTAAGCCAACATGGTTTTGTGAAACAGACATTCCTAGTTCATATTTCAGGAATTGTGCTTAAATAATGAATTGGAGTGTTTTGGCAAAGTAAGATTAACAGTAAATAGTGGGGAACAGATCTATGTGGTTACTTAGCCTTCCAAAAGGCATTCAGTGAGGTCTACATCAAAGGCTGGTCCAGTAGAAAAGAGCACGGGTAGAGGGTAACATGTTAGCATGATTAACGGATTGGTTGGCAAATAGGAAACAAAGCAGGCTTAAGTTGGTCTTTTTTTGGTTGGCAAACTGTAGCTGGTGGATTGCCACAGGGATCAGTGTTGGGTCCTCAACTATTTACAATCCATATCAATGAATTAGATTAAGGGAGACTTCATGTATGGTCGCTAAGTTTGATAACAACAGGATAGGTGGGAAAATAACAAACAAAGAGAAATTGCTAGAGAAACTCAGCAGGTCTGGCAGCATCTGTGAAGAGAAAAGAACAGCAGACATTTCGAGTCCAGTGACCCTTTTTCAGAATAAATAAAGAACAGCTCTTCAAAGGTGCTGCCAGACCATGTTGAGTTTTTGTAGCAATTTCTGTTTTTGTTTGTTTCTGATCTCCAGCATCCACAGTTCTTTGCTTTATTATAAGTAAGAAATTAAATTGTCAAGAGGAGGTAAGGAGTCTACATAGGGATATCGATAGAGTGGACGAAAGATGGGCAGAAGGAGTATAAAGTGGGTGCATGTGAACCTGTCCATTTTGGCAGGAAAAGTGGGAGAGCAATTTTATTTAAATGAGAGAGAGATTGCGGAATTTGGTAATACATAGAGATCTGAGTATCCTGGTGCCATGAATTATATAAAATTAGTGCAAAGATATAGCAAGTGATTAGGATGGTAATTGCAATGTTGTCATTTATTGCAAAAGGGATGGAATAATAAAGCGGGGAGCTTTTACTGCAGCTGTTCAGGTATTGGCGAGATAATATCTGGAGTATCTTGTACAATTCTGGTCATCTTCTTTGAAAAAAAATGTTATAATTGCTTTAGAAGCAGTTCATAGCAGGTTCACTCAATCCTGGGAAGAAGGGTTTATGCTGTGAAGATGGGTTGAACTGGTTAAGTCTGTATGCATTGGAGTTTAGAACAATAAGAGGTGATCCCATTGAATCATATAAGATCCTGAGAGGACTGGGAGGATGTTTCTTCTTGTAGGGAGACTAAAACCAGGGACAAAGTTTAAGATTCAGGGCCCTCTCTTATAAGACAAAGACGGAGAGAAGTTTACTCTCCCTGCAAGTTTTAGTATGTAGATGTTTCTTTCCAGAAGGCAGTGGAGCCTGTGTCTTTACATTAATCCAAAGCTGAGTTCTGGATCGAGTTTTGATAGACAAGGGATTCAAGGGCTCTGGGGTGCAGACAGAAAAATGTAGCAAACTTCAAACAAGTCAATCATGATCTTATGAATGGTGAAGAAGCAGGTTCAAAGGGCCAAATGGTCTACTCCCACTCCTGTCTTTCTATAGTGTTGCAGGTGGAATTGTACTTGGACAGGGGGGAAGGTCCTGAATCCACCCCAGCTCCTATAGGAATCAAACCCCATGCTGTTGGTCGCAGATCTGATTTGGATCACCTGTCCAGACAACTGAACTATCAGAATTCAAATTACTCTGACAATGAACAATTTTACAAGCATTTTGTAGCTTGGATAATGGATGGTGATGGTAGAGGCTCCAATTCTTTCCATCGTATGCTAACCAGGAATTCCTCCTGCTCCTACTGACTGCCACTCACATACTTTGAAAGGACTTATACGTTGATATTCAACCTTTGGCCATATCCATGCATCTTCCTTGGTGATCACATTCTGGAGTGGGACTGAACCTGGAGCTTTTACCTCCAAGGCAATAACTCCAGTCACAGTACCAAAAAGGTCTCCAAGGAGGGTTTAGAATGATAAATTATGATGCAAGGTTGAATAAATTTGCATTGCATTCTCTTAAGTATAAAAGATCAAGTGGTGGTCTTTAATCTAAAATGTTAAATAGTGTTATAGTAGATACTGAGAAACTACTTCCACTAGCAGGGCCGTTAAGCACACAGAAACATAATTGTAAAGTTAGTGCCAAACCAGTTGGGAAGGATGTTGGAATGTGTTTAATCATACACAGGTTGTAGAAATTTGGAATTTTCTTCCCCAGTCGATACAGTTTCTGGGGAAATTTGAAATTCAAAATTGAAATCTATAGAATATTGTTATCAATGGTACTATGGGGTGTGAAACTATGTAGCAAAATGGGGCAATGATCCAATTCCATCACAATCAAATTGAATGGGCTCGAGGCTCACAATGGGCTACATCTATCTTTCAGTCAGTTCAAACTCTGTGACTTGCGTCAAATTTTGTAAGAAAGCCACAAGATCCAAAATCATTCCTTTCATTAAAATATCAATAATAAAAGTTCTGTATTGTACTACATGTAGTCTATTATTAGCTGATTCTTTATTGACAATCTTTTTGAAAATATAAGTTACTGTTTCTAATTCCAAAAATTATTTAACAATTTGTCACAAACCACACTTCTTCCAGTGGCCTACACAATATGTCAACTGATTGTCTGACACAGAAATGTTCCATTTCCTGACGTAGACCTGCGTGTGGGTTTGCGTTGTCTGTGTTGAATGCATAACCTTTTTTTGCCAAGATATAACAGTAGCTCTAATGAGTGTGTTCATATTGTCGTCAGTAAACCGTCCAAATTATTTAAAATTTATAGCCATTAAGGTACATATTTTGTTTTAAATTGTTACGGGGGGTAATGTTGACATTGTAACATCACAAATTGCATCTTGCCTTTTTGTACATCTTAAGGGCAAGTTCACCAGAACTATTCATTGCACGTGTCATGATGAGATTAATTGAAAACCAGTAAGTGTTCCAGTAAAATCTAACGACAATTTAATTAGATTTTAGAAAATACTTTTTACTCCATTATTCCTTTTGCTTTTAAATTCCCTAAAATTTTTTGATTGAGTCTATTGGTCTTGTGTTCTAAGTGGCCTATTGCACCCCGTTATCAGTTCACATTTCCAGCGATTTGATGCGCAAAATATTTGAATTTGAAGGGTGAAGAAAAAGTTTGAGGTTTGAGATGCCTGACTCAGCAAATTCTTGGCCACTAACACTTTGTCTCTTTACATTGCATACAGTTCAGTTTCTGCATGCTTTGACATGTTGCATTTAATTTTTGCTTCCAGCCTAATGATTTATTTTTGGAGTGTTTGCAAGGCACATATCTTTTTATGTGGTGCATACAGTCATATGTGTAATATAGTTGGCTTATAGCTTAGGTTTCATCCTGTACAGGTGTCCTTCTATTTTCTATTTGTAACAGTACAATAAAAAAACAGCATTAAGACTTTTACATTTCTCTTTGTCTGTTTAAATGTCAAATGCTGATAATATCACCAACAGTGCAGACTATTTCCTGAACCATACAGTTTACCCTTGATTCTTTACTGATTGATTGAACAAATTCAGTTTTAATTTACATACATTTTTATCTGGTTAGTTGCCAAGTAAAATAACAGAAGAACTGAAATGATGCCATTTAGAGAAGGTAGAAAGTATAAACTACACATATATTTCTTTCTTTTCCAGATGTCTCACCCACCTACAGTCTAATAAACTGCATCTAGATGTTCCTGTGTTACTAACCCGGGCATGGGAAATAATACTGAATTTTGAAAAAAATCTTTTCTGAAAAATCTGTGTTTTAAAAAATAATAAAATGTCTAAATTGATGTTAGAGCAAACAAACTTTCACCTAAAAAAATTCAGTGTTAATCGAACAGACTTGTGGAGTTCTGACAGGAGCTACGTTTACTTGAAAACCTTTCAGAAGAATGAAAACCTTGAAGTTAGTTTCCTCCGAAAATTCAACATCTGACTTGGCAAAATCATCTCTGCCCTGTGTTTTCATGTTGTTGCTCAGCACTTAATAGTTTGGAAAAAGGCAGTAATGGACTTTGTTTCTGTCACCACTGATGCTGCCAGACCTGCTGCGTTGCTCCAGCACTTTGCTTTTTTTTCAGATTTCTAGTGCTTTTATTGGAAGGAGTGGGGAACCTGACTGCTGCCATCTAACAGCCTATCCACCTCCTTTAGGAGCTTGGTAAAGGGTTAGTACAGTCGAAAGCAGGTTTTGTTCATGATTATTTTGTTGAACCCAAACAGACAGTTGTCTTTTTTCCAGGCTTGTCACAGAGTGAAAGACAACCTCTGACTGTGAGATATATTGAGCCCTCGGGTAACCTGTGATGAATTGTATGCATTACCATAATTTTTCCTGGTTGCCCTCATTCTTGAATGTTAGTCCTCCTAGGCCACTGATCAGCTACCTGTTCTGTCCTCAAGACAGAGGCAAACCTCAGCATGGGTAGGCTGTCGCTGGCACTGGGAAGCACGCAGCCCCATAAATTGGGCAGCAAACTCCTCTCTGCCTCCCGTATTAGAGCAACTGCATTCAAAATGTGGGGGTCAGGTTCCAAATTTTATCCAGGTGTCAAGTTCCTGATCTGCTTTTAAAAGCTAACTCCTTTATGGAACGTTGGTCCCTTTCATTAATTTTCACGACTCAGAATGTTGTCAGCTGACTTACTGAATGGAAGAAGAGGAGCACAGATTCTCAAAAAAAACACATCTATGACTTTATTGTTCATTAATGTCCTTTAGGGAAGGAAACTGCTATCCTTACCTAGTCTGGCCTACATGTGACTCCGACCCACAGTAATGCGGTTGACACTTAACTGCCCTTTGGATAATTAGGGAATGGGCGAAAAATGTTGGCCTATCTGGCATTTACTTATCACATGAAGGAATTTTTTAAAAACCAGATCAGAGTCTGAAAGTTCTGTAATGAGTAACTCATCTCCTGTCTCTCCAAAACCTGTCCCAATCTCATTAGGAGAGTGATGGAATACTCACCACTTGTCTGGATGGATGCTGTTTCAATAACCTTCGAAACAGTCTAGTACAAAGCAGCCTGCTCGATTTGCATCCCATCTGCTACATTCAACATTCACTCCCTTTGCCACTGATGCACAGTGGCAGGAGTGTACACCAACTACAGGATGTACTGTAGTAACTCACCGTGTCTCCTTCAAAAGCACTTTGCAAACCTGCAGCCTCTACCACCTAGAAGGACATTGGAAAACCATCACCTGCAAGCTTCCCTCTAAGTCACACATCCTTCTTACATGGAACTATTTCATCTTTCCTTCATTTCTTCTTGGTTAAAATCCTGTATCTCCCTTTCTAACACCACTCAGTATTCCTACACCTCATAGACTGCTCTAGTTCAAGAAACCAGCTCTCCACCACATTCCCCAGGGCACCTGGCCATTGGGCATAAAATGCTTGTGTAACCAGTGATGTCCACATCTCAAACAAATGTAAAAAATATTGAAACTTTGATTTTCTTTCTTCTTCTGGGTTATAATGACAGCTTGGAGGTCATCCGCAGAAACAGGAAATACCTGAGAGCAGGAAACTCATAGGGGCCATTGCAATCTTCCACACTATTACATTACTATACTGTCTGAACATCACAACAGTCACTATACTCCATTATCATAATATTTGAATGAACTCCAACCTGTAACAGGCAAAATAGATTGGATCCATCAAAATCGCTGAATCAGTTTTTTTTGTACAGGTATGTTAATTTCTAATAATGAGATCAACTATTTTTCTCCTTCCCTTCTTTATGGACACATTACATCCATTCCATTCCTAAATGCTTCCTGGGAAGATGATTCTGCACCATTTAGCGCTTCATCCCATAGGTGGTGACAGAAAAGGTAATGAATTTGTTTATCTCTTTGATCCATGATGTTTCATATTGACGCTGCAGCCAACCATCCAACCTGACACAGCTTCAATTAACACGTGGCAACAGCAAAGTCTCCAGTTAGAATGCATCCTTGACTTCCAGTCTTGCGGAAATGATGAACCAAGTTAAAATACAAAGTCAATTTTGAAAATATACTTCTCCTTTCACATAGATATGGAAGATTCAGCTGGTTGAGACTGTGCATCTGGTTTCTTCATTTATATTTTGGATTGCAAAGTAGTCAAATGATTCATACAATGATGAGGCCAGCTGAAAAAAAGCCAAAGAGTTATGTGTTAGTTGAATAAAGCTCTCCAGAAGTAACATCTGACTCACCACAGTCTTTTTTAATGTGTTACTAAGGAAAGAAGAAATGTTGGATGTGCCCCCATTCCTAATACACTGCTAAGGATTTTTCCAGATGAGGTGATTGTTTTAACAAATTTAAATTTGTGGTATCTCAAGTCTTTCTAAATGGAGATTGTATTCTCCCTGAAACTAAGGACATGATATGAACACCTTATGATGGTAAATGGTGATTCCAGTTTGCATAAAACATTGAATTATTCAAACTGCATCATTAAAAATCAAAAATGGAGTGGACTGGGCAGTGAAACCTTTTTCTTTTCCTCTGAGACAGTTTCAATTCCATGATGTTCGTAATAATAGGATGAAGGTATTCTCTTCCTGTCGAATAGGATTGGAGCAATTGCAAATGGATTCCAAGTATAAAAGCAAAATACTGTAGGTGCTGAAATTCTGAACTGAAAACAGGAAATATTGGGAATGCCCTCTGAGACAAAGGCAAATTCATTTTTTAAAGCTCTTGAAAAGAGTGATGATTTGGAAACCCACTATTTATCTGTCTGCATCAAGTAGGATTTGCTAGGTCATGTATTTTTTTCTTACTCGTGTATATATACGTAAACTTAAATTTAATGTTTGTAAAATTGGGGTGACCACAGAGGTTTATAAAATCATGAGGGGCATGGACAGGATAAATAGACAAAGTATTTTCCTGTGATGAGGGAGTCCAGAATTAGAAGGGATAGATTTAGGGTGAGAGGGGAAAGATTTAAAAGGGACCTAAGGGGCAATGTTTTCATGCAGAGAGTGATGCGTGTATGGAATGAACTGCTAGAGGAAGTGGTGGAGGCTGTACAATTGCAACATGTAAAAGGCATCTGGATGGGTATATGAATAAGAAAGGTTTAGAGGGATATGGACCAAGTGCTGGCAAACTATGGGACTACATTAATTTGAGATATCTGGTCAGCATGGACGAGTTGGACCGAAGGATCTGTTTCATTGCTGTACATCTCTATGACTGACTCTACTCAGTAAGTCTGGTAGCACTTGTGAGAGAGAAAAGCAGAGTACAACTTTATGCTGTGAGAGTTGGAGAGTTTTAGAAGGCCATTTAATTGGATGGGGTGGGGGTATATATGATACTTGTCACCTTCGCCTCGCAACTGAGTTACATTTGGGTGGGGAGTGTCTGTGGTAAACCTTTTTGCCCCACTATTACATTAGGCCCTTAAGTTGGTCAATTAAGGTTCACTTCTTGGCCTCAGTTCACCATCGCTAGGATTAATCCACCTGAAAGTAGTCCTGTTGCCATGCTACATGGCAAACTGGTCAAACAGTGCAGTTTGCCTGAATTATTGGGTCAGTACCTGATTGAGGGGCTCCACATAGAGCAGGACAGTGTCACATTCAGAGCCACCACTATGTTATGGCTATTTGAGAACCCCTGCCCTGTTTTCCCCATGACATTTATCCTCTCAAACAATCAAACAGTACAGAAGAGACCCTTTGACTCAAGTTTGTACTGACAAAAAATGCTACTAACTACATTAGTCCTATTTTCTCACACATGACCAATAGCCTTCAGTGTTATTACACTTCAAGTGCTTATTTGAGTACTTCTTAAAGGATGAGAGATTTCTTGCCTCAACTACTCTCCTACGTTATGCATTTTAGATTCCCATGACCCTCTGGAGAAAACGTTTTTCCTCAAAGCCCCTCTAAATCTCCTGCCTTTCATTTTAAAATTATAGCCTTTTGTTATTGACCTTTTGAATGAAGGGGAATAGCTGCTCTCTATTTACCATGCCTCTCAAAACCTCTATCAGGTCCTACCCCTCCCCCAGCCCACACACACATATCACTTCCCTTACACTGCAATTATAGAGCCATAGAGTGATACAGAATGGAAACATACCCTTCTGTCCAACTAACCCATGCCAACCAGATAGCCTAAATTAACGTAGTCCCATTTGCAAGCATTTGGTCCATGTCTCTCTCAGCTCTTCCTATCATATACCCATCCAGATGCTTTTTAAATGTTGTAATTGTACCAGCCTCCACCACTTCATCTGGCAGCTCATTCTATACACCCATTACCCTCTGCATGAAAACGTTGCCCCTTTGGTCCCTTTTAAATCTTTCCCCTCTCACCTCAAACCTATGCCCTGTAATTTTAGACTTCCCTACTCAGGGAAAAAGACCTTGGCTATTCACCCTATCCATTCACCCTCTGATCTTATGAACCTCTACAAGGACACCCCTCAGCTTCCAAAACTCCAGGGAGAATAGCCCCAGACTTTTCAGACTCGCCATATAACTCAAACCCTCCAACCCTGGCAATATCCTTGTAAATCTTTTCTACACCTTTTCAAGTTTAACAACGTCTTTCGTATAGCAGGGAGACCAGAATTGAACACAGTATTCCGAAAGTGGCCTAACCAATATTCTGTAAAGCCAAAAGATGACCTCTCAACTTCTATACTCAATGTTCCTCTGCAATCCTGGGTATCCTTTCAGCTTCAGCAGCCACGGTCTCTTCCATGATGAAGCCAAGTGGCCAAGTGCTTCTCAAGTGTCCAGCAATTCTTGCTGGCAAAGCTTCTGCCTCCATGGGGCCTTAATTTCAGGCAAAGACCCACTGGTGGTCTTGCAATTTGATTTGGTGGTCCCTGTCTTGAACAATCAGCTGGAGTCCTTTATGCAAATCTTCCGCCAGCTGACAGAACCCCTGCCATCTCAAAAAGATTGCACCTCATGACTTTTCATTAAAACTAGAAAACGGTAGAAATAATTAAGAGCCGAAATGAGTCAGGGTGAAAAGAAATAACTGTGATGATGCAGAAACATGTCATCGCTTCTGTAACACCCCTCCCCATTTTGTCTCTTTTTCTTTGCATTGGCTCTTCCTTTTGCCTGTCAGATAGTATTTGTTTATTAAAGTTTGCCATCCATTCCTCTTGTGGAGAAACCTTTTTGTTTCCCTTCATGTGCTATTCCCATTATTACTACTTTTGGCCTTGCACAACAATCTTTTCTGTCATTTAATTTCTCTCATCTTCCACTCTGCTAGAAACCTCTTTTGTACTTTTTCCACTCTGTTCTATTTGATCCACTTAAAACCTCTTAATTTCTCCAGTCACCCACTCATTTCAATATCAAAACATGACTACAGAGTTCCTCAGCATAGTGTCCCTGAGGGGACCAATCATTTTCAATTGCTACATCAGTGACTCACCATGGGTCCTTCAACAGTACCTTCTAACCCACCACCTGTAGCACATAGAAGGACAAGGCAGGTGGTGCCATGGGATTAGTAATCTCCAGATTCAGGCTATTGTTCTGAAGGCACAGGTTCAAATCCTATTATGGCAATTGTTGGAATTTCAATTGAAGTAAGTCAAACCTGGAGTGAAAACTAGTTTAATGGTGACCATGAAGTTATTGTACGAACCCCATTTGCTTCACTCATGTCTTTTAGGGGAGGAAATTTTCTCTCCTTACCTGTCCTGGCCAATGTATGACTCCACTCTGATCCAGAGCAGTTAGTGATGGGCAACAATTGCTGGTGACACTACCATCCCACAAGGAAATACATTTTTAAAAATCCAATGCTTTGGGATACCTCAACCTTCAAGTTTCCCTCCAAGCCAAACATCACCATGGTTTGGAATTACTTTGCATTCCATCACTGTCACTGGGTGAAATTCCTGGTACTCCCTTATGAGCAGCAGCTCACCACTATCTTCTGCAGGGCACTTAGGAATGGGCAATAAATGCTACCCCAGCCAGTGAAGCCTGCATCCTCTGAACAAATTTAAAAACAGTTCTGACAACCTAAAACATTAATCTTTTTTTCTTTCCAAGGCTCTGCTGCACCTGCTGGGCATTTCAGCATTTTCTGTTCTTATTCAACAAACTTTAATAAGTTTCTTGTCATTGAGGACCAAGATGTTATAAACAACCACCAGATGCCAGCATGTCAGAGCTTTGTTTTGTCATTAAAGCTGGGTAATGAAAACTTCTAGATCAGCTTTTTGTTTGGAGAATATGGGTGACTAAAAGGGGAATCTCTCAGACTGGTTACTGGTGGGAGAAGCACTTTACTTTGGGAAAATTAAATGTACTGTGTGTAACTATGTTGTTAATGGGAAAAAATGGAGTTTCAGACATAGTACAACATACCCAATGAGATGAGCCTCTTGAAGATGAGCTTTCTTCATTCTCCTGATTTTGTTCAATGATCTCTTCTCTCGCGACATCAAACAGGACTTAAAGGTACAAATGGTATTTAATTTGTCATGCCACATTAATGCACAAAATAGCCACCAATTTAAATGGCATAAAACCCTAATTATTCACTCTTAACAACGTTAGAAATAAGTGATAGGAGCAACAGTAGAACAAGACAGCCATTGAGTCTATAGCACCATTCACTCTGATCATAACTGATGTTTAACATCAAATCCACATTTCTGCCCATCCTGTATATTCCTTGATTCCATGCAAAAATAAATGTTTGTCTATTCTAACCTTAAATATATTCAACGACGGAGCATCCAGAAGTCTCTTGAGGATTCAAAAGGATCACAGCCCTTTGAGAGAAGAAATTTCTCATCACCTTGGTCCAAATTGCAAACCCTTTATCTTAAAATGGTATTCTCATGTTCAAGATTCTCCCACCAGTTTGATATGTGTCCCATCAATCCAGTTCCGAATCTTGTAATCATCCATTAAATCATCTTTCATTCTTATAACTTCTAGAGAATCAAAGTTCAATTTAATCAGTCTCTCATTATAGAATAACTGTCTCACCTGAGGAATCAATCTAGTGAATTTTCACCATACTGTCTCCAATGATGTATGTCCTTTCTTAAATATGGCAGCCAAAACTGTGCACTGACCTCTGGGAGTAGTCTCAAAATCCTGTACAATTGCAGCAAGACGTTGTTATTCTTGCTTTCCAAAACCTTGCAATAAAGACCAATATGCCACTTGCCTTCCCAATTGCTTGTTGTACCTGTACGTTAAGTTTTATGTTTCTTGCACAACCATGTTTCTTCAAACAATTGCATTTTAATGTTTCATGCCTTTTAAAAAGATTTTCTTTTCTTACAACTGAAGTGAATAATTTCACACTCTCTCCCATGTAATAGTCTGTCTGCTACCTCATTGTCCATGCACTAAACCTGTCTATAATGCTTTACATTTCACTCTGTGATTGCAGCTTGCATTCCCATCTAACTTTACATTATTGGAAACGTAGAAACATACTCCCTTCCCATTCATCGAAATCTTCAATATTGGTTGTGAACATCTGAGGTCCTAATACTTTTCCTTGTGACTTTCCATTAGTCACAGCCTACAAACTTGAAGATTGCTCGTGTATGATTGCTATTTGCATCCTGTTCATTAATCAATCCTCCATCTATGCTGACATATTATCCCAATTTTGTTTGTGTGGCACCTTATTGAATATCATTTGGAAATCTTCATATAATACATCTACTGGTTCAAAAATCGATAATAAATTTCACTAAAACAATTTTTCTTTTGCCATAGATGTTGACTTTGTGCGATCATACCATGATTTTCAAAGTGTAGCTTTAAGATTTCCTTAATAATAGTTTCCAACATTTCCGAACAGCTGATGTCAAGTCAACTACTCTGGAGCTCTATTTCCTCTATCCTTCCTTTCTTGAATTGTGATGTTACATCTGCAAGTTTCAAATTTGCTGAGACTGTTCTATAATATAAGAAATATTTGGTAATAATAACCAGAATATTCAGTTTCTCTACAACATTTACTTCAGGCCATCAGACCCTTAAGACATGTTCAACCTTAATCCCTCTGGTTCCTCCAATATTTCTCTTTGTTGATAATAATCATGTTAAATTTTTGTGCGTATTAGTCCTTTGGTTGCTTTCTATTCTTCATATGTAACTTTTGTCTTCGACTTCAAGTTAGGCCAGTGACATAATGGATAATGCGTCTGACTTCGGATCAGAAGATTGTAGGTTCGAGTCCTACTGGGCTCGAATGCAATGTGCTTTGTAGGGGCGGCACGGTGGCTCAGTGGTTAGCACTGCTGCCTCATAGCGCCAGGGACCCAGGTTCAATTCCAGCTTTGGGCAACTGTCTGTGTGGAGTTTGCACATTCTCCCCGTGTCTGCGTGTGTTTCCTCCCACAGTCCAAAGATGTGCAGGTTAGGTGAATTGGTCCTGCTAAATTGCCCGTGGTGTTCGGTGCATTAGTCAGAGGGAAATGGGTCTGGGTGAGTTACTCTTCGGAGGGTCGGTGTGGACTTGTTGGGCTGAAGGGCCAGTTTCTCCACTTTCGGGAATCTAATCTAATCTAATCAAGACACTGAACCGTCCAGGCCCTGTAGATCTGTGCACTAAAAAAGTGAGATGCAGACTCTATTTAACTTGAACATGCAACAGAACTAATTAGCAAGTAAGTGTATGCATAAGTGTTCCAGGTAGCCACATTGACAACTACACTGGAGAGCCAGGTTATGTGAAACAGATGAAGAAAAGGCTATAGACAGCCAGCAAGTGTGCCAGTATATTTGTGGAGAGAAAAAGTTAAAAATTTGAGTTCAATATTTTTCTTTTAATAAATTATCAGTCACATACCTGGTACTGCAGTTGTATTTCTTGCATTTCTCTGAATTTTCTGTTGTTTCTTGTAAAATAAAACTACAGGAACCAATATCAACAACAATACCACCGCTCCTATCAAAGCTCCCAGTTTGGGTGCATTGTTATCTGCTATAAAATTGAAAAGAAAATGACACTTTATTGGAAGTAGACACACATTTCAAATCTTAACTAAATGTCCAGATTGACATTTTCAATAGAATGATTAATTGACAGAGTTGAGATTTCCAAAATGCAGAAGAAATTGTATTTGTTTAGTCAAATTATCCCTGAACTTGCAGATTATGTGATATAGAATTTTCCGATGGTCATCCAAGCTGTCCAACCTATTTCAAAGTTATCAATTTAAATGCAAGCATTGCCACTATTGGCCCCATCTGTAAGAAAAATATTTTTCTATAAATTACTTGCTATTTCAGACATATTTCACATATTGTGATATTTCAAGAATAAGTGTACATATACATTTTTAAAAACTGAACTGTCCTAAATAATTACAATTAAGTTTAATACATTCCTGACTTAAAATTTAAAAGACCCAGCACAACCCATGAACAAATTCAACGTCATCTACAAAATTCCATGCAAGGACTGCCACAAACACTACGTAGGACAAACAGGAAGGAAGTTAGCCACTAGGATATACGAACGCCAGCTAGCCACAAAAAGACATGACCCTCTCTCCCTTGTAGCCCTACACACGGAGGAAAAAAAACCCACCATTTTGACTGGGACTACACATCTATCCTGGGACAGGCTAAGCAAAGACATGCCAGAGAATTCCTAGAGGCCTGGCAAACAAACACATAGATCTAGATGCCATCTATCAACCCCTCAGAAAACGAACATAAAATGACATCACCACAAACCCCAGGAACCCCATCCAGGACAAACATATAAATAGAAAGCAGGAGATAACAGCTTCGCTTCACTTGGAGGTCGCCACTGATGATGTTACCTAGCCAGGTAATGAAATGTCTGGATATCAAACCTACAGCTCAGCGAGCAAACCTACACCCTAAACCTCAACCTGAGCTACAAACCTTCACAAACCTTGTAAAAACATTCTTGATCATTCCCCATTTATGATGGTTTAAAAAACATTGATTGTTGTTAAAGTGTGAATATTGGTATTAGAGTCAGAGTTATACAGAACAAAAAACAGACTCTTCGGTACAGCTAGTCCATGCCAAACATAATTCCGAACTAAACTAGTCCCATCTGCCTACGCTTAGCCCATATCCCTCAAACTAATTATTCATGTATTTATCCATATATCTTACACTTATATTGTAAGTGTAGCCCCATCCACCACTTCCCTTGGAAATTCATTCCAGTTTCCCCTCATGTCCTTTTTAAATCTTTCTCTTCTCACTTTAAAAATATGACCCTTAGTCTTGAAATCCCCCACTCTAGGGAAAAGACACCTGCTATTCAACTCATGTATACCTGTCACAATTTATAAACCTATATAAGGTCACCCATCAAACTCCTAGGCTCCAGTGAAAAATGTCCCAGCCTATCTAACCTCTCTTTATAACTCAAACCCTCCATTCCTGGCAACAGCCTGGCAAGTTTTTTCTGAACCTTCTCCAGCTTAATAATATCTGACCTATAACAGGGCACCCAGAACTGGACCCAATATTCCAGAAGAGACCTCATCAACATCCTGTACAATCTCAACATGACATCCCAACTCATATACTCAAAGGTTTGGGCAATGAAGGCAACCATGCTAAATGCCGCCTTAACCATCTTGTTGACATGTGAGTTAAACTTCCAAGAATTATGTACCTGAATGCCTAGTTCTCTCTGTTCTACAATACTATACAAGGTCCGACTTTTAATTGCACAGGTCTTGCCCTTATTTGTTTAACCAAATTGCGACATCTCACATTCATCAAAATTAAACTCCATCTGCCACTCCTCAATCCATCAACCCAATTGATCAAGATCTCTTTGTAATCTTCGATAACCTCCTTCACTTTTGATGATATGATCAATTTTGGTGTCATCCACAAATTATTGGACAAACTATTATTTTAGTTTTCAGCTTAACGGTGTGAAAAAAACTGAACTAATATATAGGTGGAGCAGGAGCAACCTTGGTTAATCTTGGTATTTGTGCTGAAGGCAATTCAGGCCTATAATAATATCAAGTTTTATTAATGGTTCCTACATTGGATGTAATATAATTTTATATGATAAATTACATTCACTGAGATGCTACATCAATATAACTGTTTTGGTTTTTCCTTGTTATGCACATTATAAATTCCAGCTCTTCAGTTTCCAATATTCTGTACAGATGAAGCAGATTTATTATAAAGGCAGGTTGTCTAACTAAGGTTGTATTTTGCTTGAGTGTCTAAAGTGCTGGGTGATTGAATTGCAATGTTTCAGATAATTAAACAAGTTAATAAGGTAGTTAGAGAGAAATTACTTCATCTGGTGGAATTTTGACAATTTGCATGGTTTATGATGGGCTTTGCTTGTAAATGTTTCATTACCTACATGGGTGACTGCTGGTAGTTAAAAAAAAGTGAAAAAGAAAACACAAAGAAAAAGTCTTAGTGGTTTTGGTGATAAGAAACTCACTCAGTTGCACATAATAGCATTTCTGAGTATAAGAATTTATTTTTCCTCTGGTGGAGAGTACAGCAGAAGTACAATCTTTATGCAATATGGGGCTTTTGTGGTGTAATGGTAGTATCTCTGCCTCTGGACCAAGAAGGATTGAATTCAAGTCCTAACTGTGCCAGAGGTGTGTAATAACCTCTCTGAACAGGTTGATTAAAAAAAATTTACAATCTGAGAGCAAAGCTATTCAATGGTGATACCAGCAGGCACTCATTCACACACACAAAAAAAAAAGAAAATCTGAAAAACTTCTGAATGTGTTGGGAAAATGATCTTCATTTTAATGAGGTAAAGGTTGCAAACCAAGCCTGATAAATGGACTTTAGATATCGATCTAAAGGGCTAATGTTAACAACAGTTAACTCTTGCTAAAATATTTTAATAGCTTCAATATTTTAAATCCAGGAAATTAAAATTGTGATGATTTATTTATAATTAAAATGAACAAAACAATAGCTGGGATCCCACATTGTTAATCGCATACAATGTTTGGGGCTTAGACTGCAGGTTTGGGATCAACCTTTGCTTCAGAACATAGGCAAGTATAGACCCTCAAAACATTACCAACTAATTTGATGCTGGACCTTCTTTTTGTTGATTCACCACTCTAAAATTACGATTAATCTCTTTAGTTGTTAGACTACTGTAGCTTGTACCTTAAAGTTCACTGCCCAATCTTGAGAGTATTGTAGAGATCTTCCAGGGAGTAGTGAGCATAGGATTAAGGTTAACAGAGTACAACAGGAAGTGCCACAAAGTTAGAAAGAGTTGGAAGGGATACAAGAAGGAGAAAATAGAATGTGAAATTTAAATATGAGATGAGGAAGCATATTGAACTCTCCGCAGCCAATGTTGTTCTTAGACTACAAATCCTTACACAATGTTAGAATAGGGATGGAGTGGACATTATAAGCACCCGAACAAAAAATGTCAGGGAAGTATAGGAATATTGTGAGACAACCCTCAGATAATTGAGTGGTCTGTGCAACATTTCAGTTTTTTCTTCAATTCATTTATGGGATGTGTGCTTTGCTGACTGGGTCAACATTTATTGTCTATCCCTCATTGGGCTTGACGAGCTAGTGGTGTGCTGCCTTTTTCAATCATTGCTATTTGATGCGTAGTGATGATAGGGTAGGAGTTCGAGACTTTTGACCCAGTGAAGGAACAACAATATGTTTCCAAGTGAGCATCATGAGTGCCTTTGAAAGGAACTTATGGTGTTCCCTTGTGTCTGCTGCCCTTGTTCCAGAGAGCAGTGATTGTGGGTTTGGCAGGTGCTATCTAAGAAAGCCTCAATGAATTCTCACAATGCATCTTGTGGATGGTACACACTACTGTTAATGAGCTTTGATGGTAGAACATTTGTGGAGGTGGTGCCAATCAAATGGGCTACTTTATCCTGGATGGTGTTAAACTTCTTGAGTGTTATTCAAACTGAACTCGTCCAGACAGGTTGACACAGGTCAGGTTGATAAGTGGCAAGTAGCAGTCTTGTCACAGAAGTGCCAAGTAATAAACATCTCCAATAAAAAAACATCTTCCTTTGACAGTCCATGGGATCACCATTGCTGAATGTCAACACTAATATAGTAGGATTATGATGGACCAGAAACCTAAGTGCATCAGCCATAAAAATACTGCAGGTACAAGAGAATAACAAAGGTTAGGGATTCTGCAGTGAGTGGTTAATTTATTAACTCCACAAAACCTTTCCAGTATCCACAAAGCACAAGTCAGGAGTGTGTGGAATACTCTCTACTTTCATGGAGGCTGCTTCAATAATCCTAAAGAAACTCAGCAGCATCCAAGACTTGGCATGTGTTCATCTTCTGAAAGATCCATTCCTCCAATAGCTTTACAGGATGCCGTGCAAAAGCTCAACAAGTCTTTGTTCAACATGATCCTTTAAATCCATAATCTTTAGCACTTGAAAAGACAACGGCAGCAATTTCTTGAACATTGTACACATTCCTAACTTGGAAATATATCCCTGATCCTTCACTGTTGTTGAGCCAAAATCCCTCAACACTCTCCCTAACAGCTCAATGAGTGCACTAACTTCTGACAGACTGCAGCGGTTCAAGGATGCAATTCATCACTGTATACTCAAGGGCAATTAGGAGTGAACATAAGAATATACAGATTAGGATAAAGAGTAGGCCATTTGGCTCTTCAAAGTTTCTTTGCCATTCAATAAGATAATGGCTGATCTAATTGTAATCTCAACTCCAATCTTCTCACCTGTCTGTATGAACCTTTCATCTTCTAGTTTTCAAACATCTATCCTCTTCAACCTTAAAAAATATATTCAAAGAACCTGCTTCCACACCTTTTGTCAAGGAGAGTTACAGCCTGTTTGTCACCACACTACAGGTGCAGCACAGTGGCTCAGTGGTTAGCACTGCTGCCTCACAGCACCAGGGACCCGGGTTCGATTGCAGCCTCAAGCGCCTGTCTGTGTGGAGTTTGCACATTCTCCCCGTGTCTGTGTGGATTTCCCCTGGGTATTCCGGTTTCCTCCCACAATCCAAAGAAGTGCAGATTAGGTGAATTGGCCATGCTAAATTGCCCATAGTATTTAGGGATGTGTAGGTTAGGTGCATTAGTCAGGGGTAAATGTAGAGTAATAGGGTAGGGGAATGGTTCTGGGTGGGTTACTCTTTGGAGGGTCGGTGTGGACTTGTTGGGCCAAATGGCCTGTTTGCATACTGTAGGGATTCTATATAAAAAAATTATTACAACACACACTCAGAAAGTGTTTCTCAGTTTAATATAAGCCAATATGAGAGCAACTTGTTTTGAAATAGTTATGGTTGAGATCAAAGTTGTTTTTAGGTTAAATTGACTTTATTTGTGTGGTGTTTTGGTGATGCAGTTAGAAAAATGACTATTGGTATTGTAAGGGTAATAGGAAGAAGGTGGTGGTGAAGGACATTGTAGCCTTGATACACAACACAGAACCACAGAGCTTCCTGATGCAGTGACCCACACAACAGTTCTCTCACGGAATCATAGAACCATAGAGACCTTTCAGGGTCATTGAGTCTGTACTGCCAAAAGTTTAATACCACCTACACTAGCTCCACTATCCTGCACTAGGCTTAGAGCCTTGAGTGTTACGACACTTCAAGAGTTCAGCCAAGTACTCGTTTAAAGGTTGTGAGGTTTTCTACCTAGCTATTTTGCCAGGCAATGCATTCCAGACCCCCTCACCCTCTGGATGAGAAGGTTTGTCATCAAATCCCCTCTAAACCTCCTGCCTTTCACTTTAAAATTAAGCCCCTTTGCCACTGACCCATCCACTAAAGGGGAACAGCTGCTTTCCATTCACCCTGTCCATGGCTCTCACCATCTTATTTTACATCTCTGTCAGGTCCTCTGAAGATAGACAAAACATGAACAATGGATAATTTTGTCGCTTAAGTTAATATTTAAGGCGTTTCAAACACAATTGATCCAAAAGATGGAATTGGTCTGTGTATGCTGAAAGATTTGCATTCATATGTTTCCTCATGGCTTCCCAAGTCCATGAACACTTGTTCTTTTTTCAGAATTCACAGGAGTCGTATATTGGCAGTAACTTCTGTCATTTTTAGCCAATAACAAATAGATAACTAGTTTTCTGAGGATAGATAACTTGAATTGTTGCAAAAGTGTTTGATGGTGTGATGACTGTAATATATTTTGAGACTGACAGTGTGACATATAAGATAAAACAAAAAAACTGCGGATGCTGGAAAGCTGTATTAAAAACAGAAATTGCTGAGAAAACTCCACAGTTCTGGCAGCAACTGTGGAGAGAAAGCAGAATTAACATTTTGAGTGCAGTCACCCTTCTTCAGGATTGACTTCAGACCTTCAGTTTTGAAAAAGGGTCACTGGACCAAAACATTAATTTTGCTTTCTCTCCATTGGTACTGCTAGACCTGCGGAGTTTTCCCAACAATTTTTGTTCTTGAGTAAATGTGAAACAGGTGTCTCGAGGTGCATATTGTCAGATTCTAGTTTGTCGTCCACTTCGTGTATATGCCTCTGGCTTCAAGATTCACCTTCAACAGCAGTGTACAATCTACAAAACTTAAATTACCAAAGCTTCTTCGACAGCCCCATCTGATTCTTTGCCATCTACTATGTGCAAGTTCCAAGGTGCAACCAAGCGCATGCATTGAGACGCTCATGAACAGACCTGATAGGTTTATACACAGCAAGAGCCACGACTTCTTCAATGTTCAGCTGGTGTGTGGCCACAGAAAGAATTTCCTGCGTGTATGTGTAAGCTTTCCAAGCAGCTGTTACACCTGCCACATCTCTCCTACTCCCACCCCTCAAAATTCAGGGTGACAAGGGCTCACCGCTAGCTGGCTCCTGACTTCCTCACAAGATCTTCAAACTGTACGCCAGGTCTTTCCAATGATCAGGCCTTAATTATTCCATTGGAGTATTATTGTATGCGTTTGTCAAGGTCGCCAAGTCAGTTGCAGCATGATGCATGTTACAGAATATGGCGCAGAGTGACATTTAAGGATGCAGAGTATGTGGAATTGAAACCTGATATCATCAGTGGGCAGGATTGCAAATCAACATTTCACATCAGATGCTTTTTATTTAATGTGAGGGAAGCACAATTCAACTATCTTACTACAACTACAGGAGTAAGATCAACAGATGTGTCAAATCAAAATTTGTCCTTACAACCAAATGACAAAGATTTACCACAGGACTCTGCACATAGTCTCCCAATAAGACTTGATATGATTTTATCATATAAATAGAAAACAATAAGTAATTTCAAAAACTTGCTTCCAGCAGGAGTTTCTTTCACTAAAAGGTATGTTTTAACCACGGGTAGCTGCCTGGCAGATTGTGCACCAGCAGGTTCCCAATTAGAGAATTATAAAATGCAAACTTATCAAAAGATCAAATTGGAAATAAAAATAATGATGACTGCAAAGAGCCTCGATGAATATCAAACCTTACTTGGTGGTCCTAACAGTAGTTGGCATGGTGTAACAGCATTATTGGTAATTAACCATCACAGAACAAACCATTTACAATCTCAAAAGAAATGCTGTTCAAAGCAATAATCAACAAATATGTTAAAACTTTTTTTTGTTTAATCCATTTCTTTGCCAGTCAGAACGTGTGGATTGACTCCTATTGCTGATTGTGTAGGTTTTCCATGACCCTCCACATAAAAAAAAGTTTCACTTTCTTTCAGTTGATGATATTACAGTTAAGTCTAGACATGACATTTAGACAAATGAATTGATGCAGAACAGTCATAGTGACAAAGTAGACAGGTGGAAAGTAGAGAATGTGAGCGTTATTTGCCTGGTACTTTCCTGTCCTCCCCTCTCTCCCTAACAGGAATCATCTGTCTCTCCTTCAGTGTTTCTCTGTAATGGGTTTGAGTGCTATCTTAAACATTTAATGTAATAAACATGTTAAAGTGCTTCCCCAAGATTGCCATAAGTAATAATATTTTTGACACTGCCTCACACAAGGAGCAATCATAAGAACTTACAAAAAAAAGACAGCTTTTAATATGCTGTGAAGAAGTGAAGAGGATTAGAGAAGAAATTCTGTATTGTAGGACCAAGGCAACTGAAACCAAAGCCACAAATGGAGTGATTTAAATATGGGATTTGTAAGAACCAGAATTGGAGAACTGTAAAAAGCTCTAAACTGTAGGCTGGAGGAAACAAAAGCATAGGGAGCTGTTGGCGGAATTTGAAAACAAGAGTGATGATTTTAAAACTGGAGTATTGCTGAATGGCAAAAAAGTGAGGGTGAACAATCATAGGTATGATGGGTGAGTTAAGATATAAGCAACAGGATTTGAATGAATAGAAGTTTATCAATGCTGAGGATAGGAGGCCAGTTAGGAGAGCATTGGAATAATCAGACCTTGTGGATAAAATGGTATCAGATGAACTGAGGGAATGTAGGAGTGAAGCAGTGTTCTAGAGATGGAAGCAGCAGTCCCAGGGCTGGTGCAGATAAGTGATCAGAAACTCATGTTGTTATCAAACACAATACCAAGGATCAAATAGTCTTGCGGAGTTTAAGATGGTGACAATGGATGGGGAATGGAGCATTTTGGGTGAATGTGGGTAAGGGTGGTGGGGTGTAAGGGTGGATGAGAGATGTGGATACTAAAGCCAACAGCTTCAGTCCTCCCAATATTTTGTAAGAGAAGATTTGTAATAACTCTATACTGGATGTTGGGCAAGCAATGTGACAGGTCAGAGACACTTGAGGAGCTGAGGAGGTGGCAATGACTGTCAGTAGCATACAAGTGATGTGCTTTGAATTGGTATTACTGAGTGAGAGTGTGTAGATGAAAAATGGAAGGAGACAAAGAATAAATTGAAGGAACACCATCGTAAAATCATTCTTGTGCATAGACCAAAAGTATGTATTAATATAGAGATTGAATTAGATTTTACGAGATTCAAAGATTCCTCTGTAGGCATAATAAAATGGCAAACATGGAGTAGATGATACCCTAAAAGAGTCTGAGCAATATAAGGCAAACTAATTTAATGAATCATCGCCTGCTCAAAGAAATACATTTGACCTTTCCCTTTATTCATTTTGAAAGTACAATCATAAGACCAGCAAAAAAGAGGTTATTGGATTATTTGTACTGTCACTGGCTCATAAACTATCTATTCTCATTTCACTCTTGGTCCTAATCTTCAGCTTTCTATATTCTCCTATTTTAAATGCTTATCACATTGCATTTTAAATGAAGCTGTGGTCTCTACATCTGCAGCTATTTGCAGTAAAACAGATATCTAATAATAATCCATTGAGCAAAAACTGTATATGTTGAATTAATTGATTGCCTGAAATTAATTTCTAATTTCATAAAGGCTTTCTCTTAAATGTTTGTTACTAACAATTGAAAATAATACATTTGTAAACACAATATCTAATTCAATCTGAGATGATATTTTACAATACAAAGTAATTACATTAGACGATAAAGTACGTGTATTACTTTCAAGATGTAATAAAATAATCTTCCGTAGGTATTGTTTGTCTGTGCTTGTTAATATTTTTGCTATAAGAACACTATCATTGGCTTCTAAAATTGAATGTTCGATGTTATAAGCAATTTTAAACTGGTTCCTCTCTTAAGGCATTCAATTAAGTCCCTCCTAAGAGACAATCAAATATTAAAGCTTTTGCAATTGAAGGCAAATTGTTTACCTCGTTCAGTAACTGGCTGACTGGAAGGACACAAAGAACAGTGAGGATGGACAGCTAATCTAATCGGCTGGTTTTAATGAATGGTACCCCATTAAGATCTATGTTGGTGCCTCAATTATTCTTCATCTTTAATTGTGACAGCGATGAAGGAATAGAAAACTACATAATTAAATTTATCATTATCACAGTTTTAGATATAAACAGAGTAGATGGGAGTTAAAATTACAATGAGCTGTTAACAGATTATGTAGATAGGCAAGACTGGAGTGACTCAATTTCAATATTGACAAATGTGAGAGCATGTACTTTGGACATAAAAAGGGTCAACAAGATATATTCTAAATGATGAAATGCCAGAGAGAATCAAGGTCCAAAGATACATAGGGAGACCAGACGCAAAGCATGAAAATGTTGTGAACAAGGAAAGAAAACAAAAAGGCTAATAGTAAATTTGTGTTTTATCCCTTGCGGGCTAGAATTCAAAGAGATGGATGTCATGCATCGTTCGTGTTGTGAATTATTGAAGATTTCACATCTTAAGATGGATATCTTGGTTTTGGAAGGAGTTCTGCATAGATTTACCAGAATGATAATTGGACTCCAAGAGTTAATTTGTGATGCAAGGCTAACAAAGCTAGTGTTGTATTCCCTGAAATTTAGAAGATTAAAGGAACTTTTTCTAAGTTTTCAAATTGTTAAAGGAAATCCTGGGAAAGAGATGTAGAGTAAAAAATGAGTATTGCAATTAGGAAAAACGCTTTCACATAAAGGATGGTAGAAGATGGAACTCTTCCCCAAATAGCAATCGGTGGTGCGTCAATTATTAATGTTAAAGCTGTGATTGATAAAGTTTGTTCGCCAAATAGTGCAAAGGAGAATACCTAGAATTAGGACAAAGATCAGAAATTATCTTATTCAATGGCAAAACGAATAGTGGAGGGTTAAAATTTCATACATCTCTTCCCATGTTCCTGTACCTTTTAAAATAAAAACATAAGTAACAACTAACATGGGGATTTTTTTTTGTTTGAAGCAATTGACTATATGCACTCCTTTCACCTTTTGGTAAATTCGAAACTGAATGTGAATTGCTGAAAATGTTCAGAAATATTTGTGCAAATATTAAAATGTATTTTTCTGCTGTTCCTTTTATTTTATACGCACAGCATTTAAGTTTTTATCTTTTCATGTCATATTTATCATTATAAAGTGATTCTGAAAATGAGAATGATATTACATCATTTGTCCTATAGACTCATAACCATGTCTATCACATGGCTCTGCATGATTTTTCCAAAGTAAACCAATTACATAAAGTTATGAAATCAGAATAATTAAGTTTATTGTTCTTCAAGCTGTTACTGTTTATTAATTTGATAGTGACATAAAAACTCTACAATTGACAGTATTATTTCAAATTAGTTCTTTCACTTTCAAATATCAATGATATTGTCTAGATAAGAGATGACTAAAAATATCTGCTTGGCAGGCAATTGAGCATTCCATGTAACATAACATGGATTTTTAATTTTAGTGGAAATTTACCTTGCACTGTCAATATTGTTCCACTTCCATTGCCCTTTCGAACTGGTGCTGGTATCTCAATCACCATGTTACAACGATACAATCCTGCATCATCTCGAGTAATACTTTTGATTGTCAACTTTGATTTTGCTTTCTCAACAGAATAAGATAGTCTGTCAACGTAAGCTTGATTTACAGAGCCATTTGAACTGGTTGCATTGAGGATTGATTTTGAGTCTTTAGTCCAATCTACCCTAATGCTTTCCATTTGTACATCGTCCTCACAAGAGCATTCCATGTTGATAGAATCTCCTTCACAAGCATTGATTTCTGGAGGCAGTTGAGAGACATTTATCCTGTTTGGTACAGCTATCAAGGGAAGAAATTATTAATTTGATGGTAATCAACTGCTTTTGTCTGAGAATGTAAAGAAAGTAAATTCTTTATTTCCAAGAATAACATTTAAACAGCTTCCTTAAATTCATGCAAACTCTTTATGGCAGTATTTACCCAAACTTAATTTAAATAATATCTTAATCGTGTTCTATTCGTAAACTGTTGAAGCAGAAGAATAGAATTATGGCTAGGTCAGAAATGAAATGCTCACAACTTACCTTCTGTTGTTTGAAGCAGAACATGAGTGTACTGCAGTGTCAGTATGAAGTGCAGGTAATCATGATTAAAGTTCATCTTGTCAGCAGCTATGATTTTGCTACAACTGAATGAGAATCTTTTGTTGAGTCAATTACAAAGGAAGGTTGTGCAACACCGTTTCCGTTTCAACGTCAAAACCACGTCTGATTGGCATCTCACTGTTCTGGGGTTACTAACCTAATATAATTTATAAATTTTCCAACAAATCTCTACAAAACACAAAACTGATTTTCCAGTTAATGACATTATTATTTTCTAGTTCAATCAAATCCATAGACTTGGGTATTAAACTAGAATATGCTAAGTGAAGCTTGCTGACTTTACTTTGAATAAGAAACCTTTTCGAGGTTGTTCTCTTTTCAAAATAAAACTCCCTTTATTTATGTCCTCTATTTTCCTGAAGCATTGACTCACTTTTAAATTTGCTTTTATTTCAACAGTTTCACCATAATAGCTGCATCTTTTCAGATTGGCTCATTTTTTCAATTCCATGGCTATGAAATTCACTTCTGAAGCGCTGTTTCAAGTTACACAGTGTTGCAGCATTGGAATCGATGATCAGTCTTAACCATGAAACCAAAGCAAATTGCAACAAGTAACTGGACAGACATGTGCAGATGCATTTCCTCCATGCAACCAAACAAGTTGAAAGAGCAAGTTCATTACCTGATGCAACATAACACGACTAAAATTGAGCATCATGTGTGCAGAGTATCCTTTCTGTATTCACTCTTGAAACAACAAGCATCAGGAAGAATGATGTACAATGTTCTGCAGCAATTCATGAGGCAATTTGATAGGCTACAACTGAGGAACTTTTCACTTGTGCTCTGTGACAAGTTGGTGGAGGTAGTGCTGACCACAGAAAGGCAGAAATGTGTATTGTCCTACATAGCATGGGGCAGTAACTGCAGTGGTACTTGCTCTGCAACATAAGCAGGACATGTGGAGGAGATAGAGAGGAGATCCTCTGTGAAGCAGATCAATGAAGGGTAACAACGGTACAATGGTAATGTCACTGCCCTAGTAATCGAGATTCCCCACTCTACTGGGGGCATGGGTTCAAATCTGATGGTGAAACTTGACTTCAACAGGTATCTGGAATTAAATTTGACCATGTAACCACTGTTGAATGTCATAAAGACTCATCTGATTCATGAGTGTCCTTTGAGGAAGACTCTATTAGCTTTCTAAATTACTTGCTGTGCATGTATTTTGCAATACTCAAGGGCACCCAGATCACTCTGCATTTCAGAGATCAATCTCTCACCACTTAGATTCCTTTTTAAACTTATTACCAAAATGGCTCATTTCATATTTTCCCATATTATATTCAGTTGCCCTCTCAATCCGTCTATGTGTTTGTGTACCTTCTTTAAGTCCTCTTCACAGCTTATTTTTCCCCCTATCTTTATGTCATCAGAACTTGGCAACAGACCCTCAGTTCTCTCATCTATTTGTACAAATTGTAAAACATTGAGCCTCGAGCATTGATTCCTGTGACACGCCTCTGATTAGATCTTGCCAACCTGAAAAAGATCCATTTATGCCTACTCTCTTTTTTCTGTTGGCCAGCCAATCTTCTTTCCATGTAAATACCACCCTCTAAGCCATCATCTTTAATGTGGCACTTTATCAAATGCCTTCTGGAAAAGTAAGCGTATTATATTAATTAGTGTTCCTATATCCATAGCACCTTACTCCCTCAAAGAGCTCCAATAGATCATCTAAACAGGATTTCCTCTTTTTAAAACCTTGTTGACTTTTCCTGATTATTTCGAACTTAACTAAATTCTCTGCAATAACTTCTTTACAATGGCGTCTGACAGTTTTCCTATTACAAATGTTTGCTACCTGGACTCTAGTTTCTGGCTTTCTAGCTCCCTTATAAAATGAAGGATAATTAAACTATTTGTTAATTTCCAATCTAATGGGACCTTCCCCAAATCCAAGCAAGTTTGGAAAATTAAAACCAATGTATTAATCAAGTCACCTTTTTAAAAAAGTTAACAGATCAAGTCCATCAGGATTAGAACATTTTTCAGCCTGCAGATCCAACAATTTACTCAATACACAGCAGTGATTGTAACTTTGCGTTTCTCTCCTCCTTCCATTTCCCTATTTATAGCTGCTCTTTCTTTATATCAGAAGGATGAAGCACAACAAAATAAAATAAAAGTATTTTAAGGAATAGCAAGGATGTAAAAGGTTAAAGCAGAAAGTCCCTATTGTGGAAAATTACCGAGAGATCTGTATACACATCCAGGACAAATTTCCAAGAGCAGGAAAAGGATGAAGAACAACCCTTTGCCTTTAGGTAAACTGACTAGTTACAAAAGAAAAAGAGACACTGAGTCTGTAATTGTTTGAGATAAGTTGCAATTAGCTAGACAGGACTCCCAAAGACAGTGGGAGTTTCCACATTGTTTCAGGTCATGACACTCAAGTCAAATTTCAGAAGTCAGGGGTCAGACTTAAACTTTCTAATCAACCAGTACACTACATCCATTTACCTGTAACACTAGCTAATGAGAAAGTGAAACTCCAGTGTAATACTCTTAGGAAAATAATTTTCTATAGTTTTTATGGAGCATAAATTTAAATTTAAATGTTCTTCTCCGCTTAACTGTTCTCAGATTGTATCTTTAAAGCTTTGGGCTCTTGAATAGTTTAAACATTTAGTTAGCAGGTAGAACATGAGACATGTCTCACATTTAGAACATGTGACATGTACCAAGCTTAGTGATAGGTAGATTGGTTGCTTAGAATGTGGTGTCTAACTGTATTTTATGTATAAAAGTCATAACTATTTGTAACTCAGTAGACAGCCTTTGAGCTGCACCCCACATGCATGTGAATAAACCATTTCTATCTTGGACTTGGCCTGCTAAGTTTCAACTCTGCTATTTAATGCTGTCTGCTTAGCCTTTCAAACCAAATGGCTACAGAACCTAAACAAAGGATTGAAACTGGATGGACCACTCAGCATTGACTATGACAGAGAGTAATGGTGGAGGGTTGCTTTTTCGACTGGAGGCTTGTCATCACTGGTGTTCCTCAGGGATTGGTTCTGGGTCCACTTTTGCTTTTCCTTGATAAAAATGATTTAGATGAGAATATAGAAGACATGGTTAATAAGTGTGATGATGACAACTAAATTGGTGGTATAGTAGACAATGAAGGAGGAATGGAACTGCATCAAGATGTTATTTCAACGAGCTACATCACAGTGCAGCACCCAAGGGCTACAAAAATCAGAGGAACATATCTATATACCGTTTTCGAGAAAAACGGGTACCTAATAAACACAATCCACCGACTCCTCAGAAACAAACCCAAACAAGCAGACACAACGCAACCAAAAATTACAGCCACTATAGCTATACCTTACATCAAAGACATATCAGAAATGATTTCCAGATTACTCAGACCCCTTGCATCATGGTAGCCCACAAACATACCAACACACTTAAAAAGTAACTAATGAACCTAAAGGATCCAATAGATATCAGCAGCAAAACTAATGTAATTTACAAAATACCTTGCAAGAACTGTAAAAAAAAACTACATTGGGGAAACTTGCCACCAGGAAAAATGAACACCAACTGGCCATAACCCACTATCACTGGTTTCTACACATACAGGCAAAGAAGGACACCACTTTGACTGGGGCAACACACACATCCTAGGACAAGCAAAACAAAGACACGCACGAGAATTCTTAGAGGCATGGCATTCTAACCAGAACTCCATCAATAAACACATCGAGTTAGAGCCCATTTGCCTTCCCTTAAAAAGAACAGAAATGACATCACCCACCTTAAGAAACCAAGACCTATAAATAGAGAAGGTAAGACATACCACCAGCGCTTCATCAGAGACCCTCACTGATGATGTTACCTAGTATGGTGATGAAACATCTGAAAACAAACCTTCAAGCTGAGCGAGCTAACTTACATACTAATGAAGAAGGTTTTAGGAGAAAGTGAGGACTGCAGATGCTGGAAATCAGAGCTTAAAAATGTGTTGTTGGAAAAGCACAGCAGGTCAGGCAGCATCCAAGGAGCAGGAGAATCGACGTTTTGGGCATAAGCCCTTCTTCAGGAAAGAAGGTTTTCCAAGATTACAAAGGGATCTTGATCAAATGGATCAATGGGTTGAAAAATGGCAGCTGGAGTTCAATCTGAATAAATGAGAAGTATTGCATTTTGGTACAACAAACAGGGGTAGGGCTTATACAATTAATGGTAGTACCTTGGGTAGTATTGTAGAACAGAGGGACTGAGGGGGTCAGGTACATTGTTCTTTGAAGTTTGTGTTACATGTAGACAGCGCTGAAAATGTGTTGCTGGAAAAGCGCAGCAGGTCAGGCAACATCCAAGGAACAGGAGAATCGACACGTAGACAGGGTGGTTAAAAAAGAATTTGGCACACTTGCCTTCATTGCTCAGTCCTTTGAGTATAGGAGTTGGGAAGCCATGTTGATGTTGAACAGGACATTGGTGAGGCCTCTTCTGGAATACTGTGCCCAGTTCTGGTCACCCAGTTATAGGAAGGATATTATTAAGCTAGCGAGGGCTTAGAAGAGATTTACCAGATTGTTGCTGGGTATGGAATGTTTGAGTGTAAAGGATTTGCTGGAAGTTTTTACACTGGAATGTAGGAAGTTGAGAGGTGACCTGATAGAAGTTGATGAAATAATGAGACGTATAGATAGAGTTAATGCTAAGTGCATTTTTCCAAGGACAAGAGATTTCAAGACCAGGGCACATTTTTAAGGTGAGAGGAGAGAGATTTTTAAACTAGACATGAGAGGCACATGTTTTTATGCAGAGGGTGGGTTGGTGTGTGGAATAGACTTCCTGAGGAAGTGGTGGATGTGGGTACAATTATAAAGTTTAAAAGGCATTTGAATAGGTACATGAATGAAAAAAGGTTTAGAGGGATATGGGCCTGGAACAGGCAGGTGGGACTAATTTAGTTTGGGATTATGTTTGACATGGAGTTGTTGGACTGAAGGGTCTGTTTCCATGCTGTATGATTCTATCACTCTGTCACTCTATGACAAACCCAGCCCAGTTAAATTTGCTAAGTGCTCCTGACTGACATTAGGACTTATGTTAAAGTTGGGAAATCTGCCCAAAGGCGGGGATATGGTGGTTTACAGTCTGTAAGAGTTTGGCCAGGGAGTCTTCAACATAGATTCCTGATCTCATGAAGTTTTAAGGTCAATGATGCGTGAATTGTCGCTTTCATTTGTTTCTTTAGGCTGTGTCGCATTTTGATTTGAAACACTAAGTAAACAGTGTTAAATAACACACAAACTCAAGCTAACTCACTAACTAACTATTTGTTCTAAAATCTAAGGAAAAAAAACTAAAAGCAACTAAAACAGCTTAAGATTTCTCTCCAGCTCTAATGGCCTTCAGACTGCCAATAAACTAAACTTCTGATTTGGATCTGTTCTTCTGATATGCAATCTTTTACTAGCCTCTTGCCCCCCTATTCTCTGACTCATAAAAAGCTCAACTTGGTAGTTGTTTCACCATGTAGTTTTTCTAATCATTTTTCTAATCTTTATCTTAAGTCACGTTAATTCTTGGAAATGTTATTCTGACCTACAGATAAAAAAAACCCTTGCAAGTTATCTTAACAGAATTGAAAATCGAATAAAAACCTCTACTTTAGAATCAAATTCCTAACTAAAAGTCATATATCATAAACTTCTACCACAGAAATACCTTAAGCACTATCAATTATGATGATATTATACAGACTTGGAGAAAATTCTGAAGGAGAGCATTTATCTTCACTTGGAGAAGTAAGGCTTGATCTGGGAGAGTCATCATGGCTTTGTCAGAGGGAGGTCATGCCTATCAAACTTGATTGAAGTTTTTGAGGAGGTGAACAATTTCTGTAGTTTATTTCGATTTCACTATAGCCTTTGACAAGGTCCCACATAGGACATTTATCAAGAAGGCAACTGCACATGGGATACAGGGTAATTTGATGAAATGGATTCAAAATTGGCCCAATTGTAAGAGACAGAGAGTGATGACAGAAAGCTGCTGTAGTGACTGGAAGCTAATGCTCCGGAGTGTACCAATGAATACCTGATAAAACAGACTCCACAACACAAATGTGTAAACATTTCAATTCTATATTCCAGCAGTAAAGGTGACAAACTGTTTCAGGAAAAGAAGCTGAAACACATCACCATCAAAAATGACCAATTATCCTGACACCTTAATATGGAGGATGATTTCATAGAAATGTTAAACACGTGTGTTCAACTCTTTAATATATAGATTACTTTTGTATAAGCAAACTAATCACATAAAATTGGAGCTAACATATATAGCTCTAAAATGAACAGGGACATCAATCTGAGAATTTATCTGTATTGGACTTTGAATTGGATCAAGGCAGCAACAATGTTAATGAATGTACTTGCAAGCAAGACAGGTTTCCTGTTGTGATCACTCATTGTTTAAGATCAAACTGTTTTTCAGGTGCTCTTTTAGCTGCTTGTTAAATCTTTGTCACACCTCAAACTCGTGTCATAAAATTTGCACCTGTTTTGACTGTCCTCTTGACTATCAATATGAAAATAAGGCAAATCTGAATTCCTGATTCCCACTGTAACTTCAGAGATCGTTTCTAGTTGTGTTTGTTGATTCTCTGTGATTTCCCAGCATTTCTCTCTGGAAAAGTTCAAGGACATTCTCCAGGGATGTGAATAAGTGATACTTTCTTTGAGAAATCAGAGATATTTAATTCTGATAATTATTTACGTGAATTAATGCAGAATGAGGGTGGCACAGTGGCCCAGTGGTTAGCACTGCTGTCTCACAGTGTCAGGGACCCGGGTTTGACTCCAGCCTCAGATGACTGTCAGCTTGGAGTTTGCACACTCTCCCCAAGTCTGTGTGGGTTTCCTTCAGATGCTCTGGTTTTTTCCCACAGTCCATAGGTGTGCAGAGTAGGTGGATTGGCCATGCTAAATTACCTGTAGTGTTCAGGGTTGTGCAGGCTAGGTGGGTTACAGGGATAGGGTAGGGTGATGGATCTGGGTGTAATGCTCTTTGGAGGGTCAGTGTGGACTTGATAGACTGAATAGCCTGTTTCCATAGTTGACATTCAAAGATATTACCAGCACTGAATCCCCACTACTAACATCCTGGAGATTACCATTGACCAGAAGCTGAAATGGACTAGTCCTAAAAGAAATTCTGGCTACAACACCTGGTCAAAGGCTAGGAATTCTAGGGTGACCAACTTACTTCCTGAATTCAGAAAGCTTGTCCACCATCAACAAGGAATAAATTAGCAATGTGATGGACTACCCTCCAATAGCCTGATGGATGAATTCAGTCCCAACAACAGTGAAGAAGCTCAGTGCCAGCCAGGCAAGGCATCACATTGATTGGCACATGTCCTTGATTAGAACATCATTCTCCAATTTAAACTTTCTCTCCCTCCATTATCAATGCACTGAATTTGCACACGTTGTATGTGAATAACCCTTTGATCTTTTCCTTATAATTTCTATGTCTTAGGTCCTCCTGTCTCACTAGCACCGATGAAGGAGCAGCACTCTAAAAACTAGTGTTTTCAAGTAAACCTGTTGGACTATAACCTGGTGTCATGTGATTTTTGATCTTGTCCAATCCAGTCCAACACCAGCATCTCCACAGCGTGAGGACTGCAGCAGTTGAAGAGAGCAGCTGACTATCATCTTCTGCAGGACAATTAGGGGTGGGAACTAATACAGACTTAGCCTTTGATGCCCACATCCTGCGAAAGAATTTGAAAATAACAGCATTTGGTGCACACACTACACTGACTCAGTGGTTCAAAAGGTAAGTTAATCACCACTAGAATTGGGCCATAAACTTGACCTTTCTCAGAATGTCATATCTTGTGAATGAATAAAAATACAAACTAACTACTTCAATGAGAAGGCCACAATATTCTGCCTAATTACTTGATATAAATGTTGTAATATTTTCTAATAGGTTAGTATGATTAAAATAGTCACCATGTTATATATGTTGCAAAAAGGCATTTAAGTCCTCAAGCCCATTTAACTGACGTGCCCCATTTTAACATTATCTCTCTAACTGAAATGAACAACTACAGTACAGCATTCAAGAAAAACTGCTACATCATTGACCACAATCAGAGAAACTACAATTTAGAATTTGATGTATTTTGCTAAATAATTGTCAGCAAGTTTTTTCGAATCATTCTATTTGTATCAAAGAGTTAGAATTCCCAGACAGATGGCCTGGTACAGCGTAGCAGTGGAGGATTTCAGATCCCATTAATGATAACAGATTAGATGCAATGTCCATGCTGTTTGTCCTGAAGGGACAGCAACATTCACAGCAAGATGTTGAAGAAAGCTGTACTGAGCTGTAAATGGAGTATTAGAACCACCTGACACTAGGTCATTATGATGTGAAAATTAACCCAAAGTTCATCAGATTTATCAAGGTCACAGCTGGGAATTACGATTCTAAAATTGTCTCCATATTCATCGTGATAGGCAAAGGATACCAGTGCCACAGGTGCTTAATTTTACAGTCCCCTGCTTGCCAGCCCACCACTTAGGAACATTAAGCTAATGGCCATTGGTAGAGCTTTAATATGTATGTAACATGCAGCTTTCACAATACTGTTTGTTTGCAACCACATCCTGTTACATATTGGTCAAATATGAAACCAACATCTTTTAACTGTCCAACGTTGAAACGCAGAATAGGCACTCTTGTACACGGGACATTTGCTCATTATGTGACAAAAGTTGCAGTGGCAAATGATTTGGGCTGTACCCATCCTATTCAGGTCAAAGGCATACAAATTGTCCTCTACATGATCTGAATGCCTTTAGCAGCCCTGGCAATGCTGTCCCCATCTCAGTGCTACTGATGAACTTTGCACATATTAGGGGGCCCCAGGCAATGTAACTGTGGACCAGACGTTCAGGCAGCACGCCTGTTCTCACAGCTAGGCTGCCCTTTAAAGGGAAGCTGCTTATAAGTGTTTCTGCTGTGGAAATTCTTGTAAGCCACACACCAGAGTACCTGGAGACACCCAGCCTTTTGGATGCAGGACTGGAAGTATTATTGGTACGGAATGGTAATTAATGCCATGGTTCCCTGGAGCCTCTTAAGGATCAATCCCAGCAGTGAGTGGGGACATTCAGTCTGCTCCATGCTCCAACTGTACGATGCAACAAGAACACCGGTAATATTTCCCCCCAAATAGTGATAGCCTATGTATGACGCAATTCTCTGCCATCTCTGTAAGAATGCAACATCACGTAGATAAATGCTTCCAAAATCCTCCAGAGTGCAGTTGGAAACTTTCTAATGCAAAAACTTCCTGGCGCATCTCCAGTGTCCATTGTCCAGATTGGTTAAGCAATTCACCAAGATCAGACATGATCATATTAAATGGTGGAGCTATTCCTGTGACTTGTTCTTCTTGTATTTTTAATTGTATGTGTTTGGTCTGTGTGTCTCCACATTATCAAATAATGCTACATGGGCTGTACACATAGTGATGTCACCTATCCTGGGGATGCTGGGAAGGCTTTTATGGTACAACTGGAAATGGTGTAACAGATTGAATTTTGTATCCCATGGCTTTGTTTTACACAAAATGGCGATGGGGAGGGAGGGGTGGGATTTGTAGTGTGGTGGTGGTGGAGTGGGGGGGGAGACAAAATATTCAAATTACAGTATTTCTCAGAACATTTTTCCACAATGAGCAAAGAAATCAAACACAAGCCAGATTTATATTGCAATTTTCACATTGCCTCCTGTTTAACATTTCTGAGATTGCCAGTGAGAGTTAATATGAGAAGGAAATAAAGTCGCATATGCATTACATATCACTATATATTACATAACCATATTTATTACCCAACCTTTAGTTTTGTAATGAATTGCCCTGATCATCATGATGGTGGTGTTCTCAGGATGGCTTGAACAAGGGAATTCTAAAAGTTCGACAAAATTTGCTTCATTTTGACATTAAAAACGGTAGTAATAATATCAAACAAATTACAGGCATGATTCCTGATGTACATAAATAGAATATTCTGTATGTCATGTTTGCCTAAGTAAAGTAGATGTGCAGTGTCAGAGATATGGCTCAGGCTTGAAGGGCTGAAGGGCTTGGGCTGTAAATTTTCTTTGTTCTTTGTTAGATAATGTTCCCGCTAAACTGTGCGACTGCAAAGGCCATACAAATGTTGGGATGTTTTAAGATAACATACATACCTGGAGAGAGAGAGGGAGAGAGAGAGAGACCCTGGAATGTTATACCTGACAAGGTGCTTAAGAAGGTTCAAAGGGAGGAAAAGCACTACAAACCCATCAGAAATATCTCAAACTGTGAGCATAATGGTAAAGAAAATAGACAGCAGTCTGGACAAGAGACATATTTGTGCTCATTTTTTCAAGAATATACAGGGATGGGGTTAAAAGACTAATCTGTGTGTGTTGATAACCTGATGTCCTGGTGTATAAACCAGTAGCTGTGAAGGGCACAGCTTTAGAATAGCCCTTAAAATAGCTACTTAAATCATCCACTACAAGATTGAAATGTTCAACTGTTCTCTCTTCGTGAACAATTTAAAAACTGTTATCTTTTTAACTTTTATCTATTTTAGATTGGCCTTTTATTGCTATCTGTGTGTATGTGTTTTACAATATTATTTCTTTTCATGTTTAGTAATGAGTAAACTAATTGTTTTCATTAATTCAAGAAAGCTTTGTTCAATTGCTTCCTCTTAAATGATAAGTGCATTTGGATCTGAGCAAAAGGTATCCACAAGGGAAAGGATCCTTTTAAAATTAATTCATGTGACCAACTGAGGCCAAGTAAATAATCAAGAGGAGCCAGTTCATCATTCCTCATCAGGGAACTTAATGGTTTGTGATATCTCATCTGGAGCTGTAACAACTTGGGAAACTTGCTGAGGGACTGGTTTTAATGAATTGGAGGTTTGTCTAGGATTTGATTTCACAGATGAAATTGAAGAATTAGAATGGGCAAATTGTCACTTTGAAGTCAAGCTTTTTAAAATCAAGGCTTTCTTCAATTTGTATTGTTACAGGATAGAAATGTCCACATGCAATGCCAGCACACGTCTTGTAGAATTTGCACAAGTTAGTTCCTAGGATTTAAAAAAAAAGTTGTGTCCCTCATATAGTTAGAAGATTTAGAGAGCCACTTGAGATTGGAGTTTTTCCTGAGCATTAAACATGAAATTTTAAAAAAAGGGGTGGACAATGGCTTATATTTGGAAACTGAGGCTGTTGAAATGGATGGAGCAGCCGTAAACAGAACGTTGACTGGAAGTTCCCATTCTTGATCACAAATATGTCAGGCTGTTGCTTGACTAGTCTGTGGGACAGTTGTCCAAATTTTGGCATCAGTCCTCAGATTTTCACATGGATTTTGCTGCATGGATTGTCCTTGGTGTGCCTTTGATGTTGCCAGATCTGATGCAGAGATCAGCGCTGGTTGGTTCATCCTGATTTATTTTTATCATGCTTTGTCATATCAGCATTTCAGGGTAGAAATCAACAGAACTCAGTTTCCACAGCCATCTTGGGTCAAGAACTCCAAAGATTTAGCGCCCTGAGTGAAGTTTGTCATTTGACCCATCCTATCCATGCTGGTTAACCAAAATTTGACTATTAATCCCACTTTCCAGCTCTTGACCCATAGCCCTGGTAACAATGGCAATGTAAATACACATATAAGTACTGTTTAAATGCTACATGATTTTCTAATGCAAGCACCCTTTCAGGCAGCAATCTCTCTCAGAACACACAGAACAGGTACGTTCCAGCAAGAAAGAAAAAGTGCAAGGGGAAGACCCACCGATTGTGGTTAACTAAAAAATGCCCACAAAGTCAAACTTAAAGAAGCTGCTTATAATTATGTACAGATAATTGGCACATTAGGAAAATGGACAGAATATAGAAACAGTAAAGAATGACTAAAATAGGGGAAAATTTGGAACAAAAGCTAGCTAGAAATATAAAAACATATAGCATGAGTTTCTATATATATATATACTTAAGAAAGAATACAGTTAACAAGGTGAGCATTGATCTGATAGCAAGTGAACTTGAGGAATAAATAGTGGAAAATCAGGCAATGGAAAATGAATCAAACAGGTCTTTTGCTTCTTTTTTATTATAAAAGATATAAGTAATATCCTAGAAACAATTGCAATCATGAAATGAAAGGGAGGGAAGAACACAAGAAAATTGTAATCACAAAGGATGTGCTGCTGAGCAAATTGTTTGGAGCCGCAGGCTGATAAGCCCATAGGTCTTATGGACTTCATTGTGGGTTTTACAAGAAATGGCCAGTGAACAATTGATGGATTGGTTTCAAATATCCAAAATTCCCTGGATTCAGGAAAGGTTCCATTAGATTGAAAAATAGCAAATGTCACTCCATTATTCAAAAGAGAAGGGTGATAGAAAGTAAGAAACTAAAGGCTGGCTTGCTGAACATCTTTCACAGGGAGTATCTTAGAAGCTATTATTAAATATGCAATAGAGGGTCCTTGGAAAGTTCAAGAAAATCTGGAAGAGTCAACATGGTTTTGTGAAGGGAAAATCATGTTAAATCGATTTTTTGGAGTTCAGGTCTTGCTGAAATTGTAGGCTTTAATACACATACTTTCTTTTTCTCAATTAAAAACAGGATTATTGTTATTGTAAATTGCTGAGTAAAACATTTTTACACAATTCAAACTATTAATACTCCAGAATACAAAGCTTTATGTAAAGCGATTTGCAAAACAATATTTTAAATAGTTTGGCAAACTTTAAAAAAATATATTACACACTTCAATACACAGTACATAAAGACTTAAATACTACATCACTCCAGCTACAAAATTTCTAGAAGCAATTTGTGGGTTGTGCTGGCTGGGCCAACACATTAGTGGATTATTGCCCATCCCTAGTTGCCTTTGAGAAGGTCATGATGAGCTGCCTTTTTGAATCACTGGAGTGTGTTTATTGTAGGAACACCCAAAATGCTGTTGGAAGTCTCAGGACTTTTACCTTTTGACTCTGAAGGAACAGCAACATATGTCCAAGTCAGGATGGTGTGTGTCTTGAAGGTTCAGTTTATGAGGGCTAAAATACAAGAGCAGGGGTATACTGCTGAGGATATGTAAAATTCCAGTCACACCATATTTGGAAAATTGTGAGCAGCTTTGGGCACTGTATCTAAGGAAGACCGTGCTGGCCTTGGAGGGAGTCCAGAGGACGCTCCCAAGAATGACCCTGGGAATGAAGGGTTTGTCATTAGAAAGGACTCTGGGCCTGAATTCGCTTGAGTTTAGAAGGATGAGGGGTGGGAATCTCATTGAAACTTTCAGCATACTGGGAGGCCTGGATAGAGTTGAAGTGGAGAAAACGTTTCCACCAGTATGAGAGACTTGGCGTAGAACATGGCCTCAGAGTGAAGGGATAACTCTTTAGAACTGAGTTGAAAAGGAATTTCTTCAGCCAGAGGGTGGTGAATTTATGAAAGTCATTGCTGCAGAAGGTTGTGGAGGCCAAGTCATTGAGTATATCTAAGACAGAGATCGATACATTCTTGATTAGTAAAGGGGTCAAGGTTATGGGGAGAAGACAGGAGATGAGATTAAGAACCATATCAGCCATAAAACCATAGTATATATGTGCAGAATTAGTCCTATGTCTGCTCCTATAGCTTATAGTCTAATGGGAGTTTGCAGGTTATGGTGTTCTTATGAAACTGCTGCTCTTGTCCTTCAAAATTGAAGTGGTCATGGGATTGGCAGGTTCTGTCAAAGGAAGGTTGGTGAGTTTGTGCAGTGTAACTTCTAGGTGGTACAAACTGCTGCTATTAAGCATTGGTGTTGAAAGAATAAATGTTTCTGGATGTGGTGTCAATCAAAAGGCTGCTTTATCTTGGATGGTGTCAAGCTTCTCCAGTGTTGTTGGAGCTGAGGTAAGTGAACAGTAATCCATTACATTCCTGATTGTGCCTTGTAGATGATGGACAGGCTCTGGAGTATCAGGAAGTGAGTTATGTGCTACAGAGGTCTGAGTTCTGACCTGCTCTTGTAGCCACTTTATTTATATGGAGAGTCCAGTTCAGTTTCTGGTCAATGTAATACCTAGGATGTTGATTCTGGGGGAATTCAGTTCATGGTGTTGCCATTTATGATTAGATTAGATTCCCTAGAGTGTGGAACAAGGCCCTTCGGCCCAACAAGTCCACACCGACCCTCCAAAGAGCAACCCACCCAGACCCATTCCCCTCCATTCACCCCTGACTAATGCACCTAACACTACGGGCAATTTAGCATGGCCAATTCACCTCACCTACACATCTTTGGACTGTGGGAGGAAACCAGAGCACCCGGAGGAAATCCATGTAGGCACGGGGAGAATGTGCAAACTCCACACAGTCAGTTGCCCAAGGCAGGAATTAAACCTGGGTCCCTGGCGTTGTGAGGCAGCAGTGCTAACCACTGAGCCACTGTGCCGGCCCATATGCTGTTATGATTAGATTCTCCTTTGTTGGCGATGGTAATTTCCTGGCATTTGTGTGGTGTGAATGTTATTTGTCACATGTCAGCCCAAACCTAGATATTATATTGGTCTTGTTGCATTTGAACATGGTCTGCACTAGTTTATGAGGAGTCAAGAATCAATGAACATCCACACTTCTAACCTTATGATGGATAAAAGATCATTGATAAAGCAGCTGAAGATGACTGGGCCTCAGATACTACCCCTAGGAATTTCTGCAGATGCAGAGAACTTCCTAGAGCTGAAATGATTAAGTTTCAAACATCACTACCATCTTCCTTTTTGGTGTGTATAACTCCACCCAATAGAGAGGCTTTTCTCCTGATTCCCATTGACTCTCGTCTTACTAGGGTCCTTGATACCACACTTGGTCAAAAGTATGCCTTGATTTTAAGAGTATACTTGAGTACAAATTTGTATGGACCTTTCTCACCACTTACCTTCAGCTGGTATGTTTTAGAATTTGAATACAATCAGCCTTGTAGCAATGAATATGAGGAGAGTGGTTATCCTGAAAAGTAATGTCCTTAAAGCAGAAAGAAAATGCCTTTGTATGTTCACTAATACTTGAGAATTTAAAGAGAATCATTTGGGAAGTCCTAATATGTACGGTTATTTGAAAATGTACAAAATAGAAATAAGTCTTAAAGGTTAATGAGTTAGGTATACTTTACAACCCATGCAAATAAACATTATCAATTTTACCAATCCCCTTGAAAATGAGTCATAACTGTTTAATCATCAGTGAGGCAGTAATTTCTGTGTTAGCTTATTCACAGAATCCCTAGAGTACGGAAGCTGGCCCTTCAGCCCATCAAGTCTTGACCAACTCTCTGAAGAGCATCCCACCCAGATCCACTCCCCTATGTTTCCAATAGCCAATCTAGCTAACCTGTACATCTTTGGCTGTGGGAGCAAACCCGCGCAGACACAGGGAGAATGTGCAAACTTCACACAGACAATCACCCAAGGGTGGAATTGGACTTGGGTCTCTAGTCCTGTGAGGTACTGAGCCACTGTGCTGCCCTAATTTACATTAATATTATATAAATCACCCTGAGGCACACTAATGAATCACTTATATGCACAAATTTCACAAATCACAGATGCACCTCCTTCTCCAACTGTTCATGAAAAAGCTTATCCCCTTCAAAGGGGGGGGGGGGGGTGACAGCCTAGTAGTGTTACCATTGGTCTACTAATTCAGAGGCCGAGGTTATGTTTCTGGAACAGGGTTTCAAATCCTGTCACAGCAATGTTGGATTTTAAAATCAATTTTTCTTAACTAAGTCTGGAATTGCAATCATGAATCTATTGCCTTTTATCAGGAAAAGGCATCTGGTTCTGTGGTTGACTCTTTATTGCCCTCTGGGTATTAAATGCTGGCCTAGCCAGCAACACCATTATCCCATGAATGAATTTAAAAAAAGTTTATTTTTGTTCTCATGGCACGCAGGTTTTGTGTTGGCCTTCATCATTCATTTGGGTGGGGAGGGGTCTGTATTAATCTGAGGCGAGAGTCACTTAAAAGCATCCTAACTTATTACTTTTCAGTATTTCATGGTTAATGTGCAATCCATTCATTTGTTGTATTGGCATTTCCACTGGGTGGAATGGATTACTTTAATTTCAGGGAAAAAAAATACATTTTATTCACTTGAAATAAGTAAGATGTCATAAGTAGAATCCATGGGAGTATTTTACGAAAATTATTCTGTGTTTACCCCATTTGATATCTTTACTTAAACAAAAAATAAACAGTATGACACACATTGATAGTGAATTTGAAATATTTACAATTAAAGCACCATAATTAGTTACTTGTGTGCTCATCCAACTTTTATAATTGCATACAACAACATGACGCATCACAGAATCATTGAATGGTTGCAGCATGTAAAGGAGTGTATTAAGCGCATGGTGTTTGTGCCAGCTTTCTTCAAGAGCAGTTCAGCTAATACCACGCCCATATGCTTTCCACATTGCTTTGAAAATCTATGCCCTTCAGTTACTTGTTAAATTTCCTTTCGAAAGCATTGATTCTGTCAGCCTCCACTGAACTCTCAGGCATTGCATTCCATGTTTAATCACTGACAGAGTCCGACAGCGCGGAAACAGACCTTTCAGTCCAACCCATCCACACCAACCAGATATCCTAAACTGATCCAGTCCCATTTGCTAGCGTTTGGCCATATTCCTCTAACTTCCTCCCATTTACATACCCATCCAGATGTTTTTTAAATGTTACCTGCCTCCTCTGGCAGCTCGCTCCATACATGCACTATCCTCTGTGTGAAAAAGTTGCACCTCAGGTCCTTATTAAATCTTTCCCCTCTCACCTTAAACCTATCCCTCTAGTTTTAGACTCCCTACCCTGGGGAAAAGACCTTGGCTATTCACCATACACAAGCAGTTCCTTATTTTATAAGCATCTATAGGATCACCCCTCTAGGGAAAACAGCCCCAGCCTATTCAGCCTCTCCCGATAGCTCAAACCCTCAAATCCTGGCAACATCCTTGTAAATCTTTCCTGAATCCTTTCAAGTTACGCAGCACCTTTCCTATAGCAGGGAAACTAGAACTGAATGCAGTATTCCAAAAGTGGTCTTAGCATTCTTTTCCCCATCATAGATTAGATTACCTAATGTGGAAACAGGCCCTTCAGCCCAACAAGTCCACATCGACCCTCCGAAAAGTAACCCACTCAGACCCATTTCCCTCCGAATGATGCATCTAACACTATGGGCAATTTAGCATGGCCAATTCACTTGATCTGCACATTTTTGGACTGTGAGGAAACCCACGCAGACATGCGGAGAATGTGCAAACTCCACACAGCCAGTCACCCAAGGCTAGAGTCGAACCTGGATCCCTGCCACTATGAGGCAGCAGTGCTAACCACGAAGCCACCTCCCCCCGACCCTGGTTCTCATGTTGCCTTTGATTTTTTAAGCTAATCATCTTTACTTGATGTCCTCTAGTTCTTGATGGTTTGCCATTGGAAACAGTTTCTATCAGTGTGGACTGTTCTTGATTTTGAACACTTCTACATAATTTCATTACAACTTTCTTTTCTTTGAGGAAAGTAATTTCAATTCCAATCTATCCATATAGCTCCAGATACACTCTCCTAGAATGATGCTTTTAAGTCTTTTCTGTACAACATCACTATACATGCCTCCATAATCAAAGGTCACTTTTCTTTGAGGTCTGTTCAGAATATGTTAAAATATCAACATTTGGTACATTGATTGTGTTGTGTATTTCTTTGTTGATTCAGGTGTGATTAATATCAGATAAAATTGGCTGATATTGTGTTAGAAATACCAGCAAATTAAAAGACATTGTCTGGGGGATCTAAGATGGCGTCGATCTGAGAAGATCACACTGCAGAGCTTCGCATCACAGCAGGAGCAGGACGGTCCTTTAACCCACCCAACCCAGGTCATCAGGATTTCTTGGGGCGTTGGAAAGATTGTGGAGCCCCAAGAAACATTTAAAAATTGACTTACCTGTATTTTCAGCTGTCCAGAAATGCCTAAAAAGGGAGGAGGAGCATCTGAGGCTGGGCCTGCAGCTCAGCCTGCAGCAGCCTCAGAGCCAATTACTCTGCAGGACCTGGTGAACCAGCTCTCGAAATCTCGCGAGATGTTGGGGAAACGGATTGAAGAGAAGCTGGCTCCAGTCTCTCTCATGCTGCAGAAGCATGAGCAGCAGCTGGGAGACCTGGAGAAGAGGACGGATGAGGTAGAGCACAGGGTCACAGTGGTGAAGCTGATGCCGGTTCATTCAAGGATGAGATCCAAGCCCTGAAGATACAGGTTCGTAATTTGCGTGACCAAGTGGATGATCTTGAAAACAGGGGCAGGAGAAAAAACATTCAGGTCATCGGTCTGCCTGAGGGTAAGGAAGGTGAGCGGCCTGCGGAATTTGTTGAAGATTGGCTTCCAACATTCCTTGACTTGGAGACTGGCATGAGAGGATTGAAGATAGAGAGGGCTCACCGGATCGCAGCACGGAGGTCGGGTCTGGGTCAACGCCCTCGTCCTTTCCTGGTGCAGTTCCATCATTACCGGGATAAGGAGAGAGTCAGTACTCCCTGAGATATCCGGCAGTGCTTCGGATCACCTTAGGTGGATCCGTGCATCTCTTTGATACATCGGAGAAGGCAAGAGACTTTGTGGACAAACTAACCTAATTTAAACAATTGTAGTATGTATAAATATTGTTGCTTGGGTATGAGTTTATCATTCTGTAAAAAAAAGGAGGAAATCCGGTTGGAGCTTTGTTTTTCCCCTTTTTCTTTCCTTTATTGATAATAATTTGGTTCAAACTATGTCTGGCGGTGGTTAAGATGTACATTTTAAATTTCTAAGTTAGGACATACCAAAGAATGGGTGGAGTATTTATTCCCCTTTTTAAATAAAAGAATGTTGTTTTATTCATATTGATATTCTATGGGGTGTTTATTCTTTTTAGCTAGTGCTTGCGATGCGGCTCTAGCTGGGAGAAGTGAAGGTGGTTGAGATGGTTAGATGCCTATTTATGGGCAGTTCGGGATGGGTAGTTACCCCCTTTGGGCAGCAGGTGAGTTCCCCTACTCAGCGCTATTGGCACTTTATATGTTGGTTTATTTTCTGGTTTTTGTTGTTTTATATTTTTAATAATTTTGTATGTTTGTTAAATGTAGTGGCTTTAGTTTATGTAGTTTTTATATTTGGTGGACCATGCGACACTAAGGCTCAGCAATTTGTGGTTCGGATTCCTCCACTCTGGAATTTAAATGTAATTGCAGAAGATTATGGCTAATGATTTGATGAAATGGTGCACCTGGAATATCAAGGGAAGTCGCTCACCAATTAAGAGGAAGAAGATACTCTTGAGTCTTAGAAAGGAGAAGGTGGATATTGCTTTGTTACAGGAGACACATTTGGATGACAAGGAGCATCTGAAATTACAGCAGAATGGCTTTGACTGAGTTTATTTTTCATCATTTAATACCAGAACTAGGGGAGTGGCTATATTGGTAAGGAAAAATCTCTCATTTAAATTGTTGGAATGAGTTAAAGACACATACGGGAGGTTTGTAATTCTTAAAGCCTTGATAAATGGGGAAGAATATGTCATTTTAAATGTGTATTGTCCCCCAGCTCATCCTCTTAAATTCTTGGTAGATGCTTTTTCTAAAGTGATAAGTCTCATGTCTCGGCACATCATTATAGGGGGAGATTTTAACTGCCTCATGGACCCCACAGTAGACAGGCTGCCTAAAGGTCCCTCAATACCCTCTGCACAAACTAAACAGTTATTGAGTCTGTGTGGGGAATTAGGATTGGTGGACGTCTGGAGGTGTCTCCACCCTACAGGTAGGGATTTCACATTTTTCTCCAATCTGCACAGATGTCACACGAGGATTGATTTTTTTCTGACCCCTGCGGTAACCCTGGATCGGGTGGCATCCTGTACGATTGGTAATATTGCCATCTCTGATCATGCTCCAGTGTACCTCATGGTTAAAATTAAGGATGTTACAGTGGATTCAAGGTACTGGCGAAGGGACCCCTTCATTCTCATGGACAGCAAGTTCGTGGAGTATTTCTCTAGGGAATTTCGGGCATTCCTAGACATCAACATAGGCTCGGTTGATAGCTCATCTGTTCTCTGGGAAACTGCCAAAGCTTATGCCAGAGGGTTAGTTATTTCATATTCTACAAGTAGGAAGCGGCAGAAGGGTGAGCAGCAATGTCTCCTTGAAGCACAGTTGAAGGCAGCCGAGAAGGCCTATTTTGACAGGCCCTCATTGGTCAAACGGCAGAGGGTTACGGCACTGCGGTCTGCACTAAATTCCATGCTCACTCAGATGGCAAAGCAGGAGCTGGCTTTTGCAAAGCAAAGGTTATACGAGCATGGTGACAAGCCAGGCAAATACTTAGCATACCTGGCCAGAAAGAGAAGTGCCCCACAAACCATTACAGTGATTAGGGAAGGGTCTGGGAACCTAACATGTGATTCTAAAAAGATTAATGTGCCGTTCCAGCGACTCTACTCTAAGTTAGATCAGTCTGAAAATTGTGAGGAGGGGCAGGCCAAAATGGAATCCTTTTTTAGAGATCTGAAGCTCCCGGGTGTGACTCCTGAACAACAGTCCTTTCTCAATGCCCCATTATCAGAGCAAGAAGTGCAGGAAGCTGTGAGGCAGCTTCAGAGTGGAAAGGCCCCCGGTCCTGATGGACCTCCCAGTGAATTCTATAAGGAATTTATCAGTATACTGTCAGACCCGATGCTGAATATGTTTAATGATTCATACAGTCATCTTTGTCTCCCACCATCTCTGAGAGAGGCCAAGATTTCACTTATCCTTAAAAAAGGGAAGGACCCAGAAGACTGTACTTCATACAGGCCCATCTCGCTCTTAAATGTGGACTTTAAGATCCTCTCTAAGGCTCTTGCATTAAGGCTGGAGACTGTATTACCTTCTATTATTAAAGAGGATCAGGCGGGCTTCATAAAGGGTCGCAGATCCTCCAATAGCGTTAGGAGGCTGCTTAACGTAATTCAAGCATGCTGACAGCAGTCAATACAGGGATTGGTGATTTCTTTAGATGCAGAGAAGGCATTTGACCGAGTTGAGTGGCCGTACCTTTTCTATACTCTAGACCGGTTTGGTCTGGGCGAAGTTTTCATAAGATGGGTAAAGGTTCTCTACAGTGTACCTCTTGCTGTGGTCATTACCAACGGGGTACGATCAAGCAATTTTAATATTTCTAGGGGCAGCCGGCAGGGCTGTCCTCTTTCACCATTACTTTTTACGTTGGTGATTGAACCGTTGGCAGAGGCCATTCGTGGGGATCTCAATATATCAGCTCCAGAAGTGGGGTCAAAATTACATAAGATCTCGCTGTAGGCAGATGATGTTCTAATTTTCTGGATAAATCCAGCAGTTTCAGTGCCTTGCCTGATACAATGCATTCACACGTTTGGTGCTTTTTCAGGGTATAAGATTAATTTTTCTAAATCAGAGGCTATGCCTATGGGTGGTCTTATGAGAGAGCTGGCCCTTGAGAGTGACTATAGATGCCCATTTAGGTGGTCACAGGGGGGGTTGTGTGTATTTGGGCATATTCATTACTCCAGTTCTGGATTGGCTGTTCAAAGCCAATTTAACTCAATTATTTGAAAAAATTAAACAAGATCTCCAAAGATGGGAGGCACTTCCAGTCTCACGGTTGGGTCGGATAGTGCTTATTCAGATGAATATTCTCCCTCATTTGCTATACCCGATACAGATGCTCCCCCTGATTTTCAATAAACAAACACTCAGGAGACTGAACAGTTGGTTCAGCTCCTTTATCTGGCACCGTAAACGGCCCCTCATTAAATTAGCCAAATTGCAGTTGCCTCACAGATTGGGGGGAGTAGACCTTCCGGACATTAAAAATTACCAATTAAGCTCGCTTTTGACCTACATAAGTGATTGGGTTTGTGGGGACCCTCTTTCAATATGGCTAAATATCAAAGCCTCCCAGGCAGGATGCCCCCTTACTAGTTTGCTGTTTTTGGACAAGGTGAGGACAGTTAGGGAATATTGCCATAACCCAATAGTCATCAATACTGTTAAAGCATGGAGGGCAATTCAGCAGAGGGAAGGTAATATTGGCAAAACATCTTTGTTTACACCTTTAGTGGGTATGCCAAGTTTTCAACTGGGTATGATAGATTCAGGATTTAAACGTTGGGCAGCTAGGGGTATATCTTGCATGGGTGATTTATTTAAGGGAGATGTAATGATGTCCTTTGATCAGTTAGTACGGAAGTACAAGTTACCTAATAGAGACCTCTTTCGTTTTTTTTCAAGTTAGGGATTTTATTCAAAAAAAGACCACACTTTTGACTGATCCCTACAAATCTGACATAGAAAGAGACGTACTAAGGGCTCAGAGTACACTCTCTGTCAGTACTCTATATCACCAATTGGGGGGGGTGCCACCTCAGATGAGTCTGATCGACTCTGCAAAATGTGGGAAAGAGAGCTGGGTGTTGAAGTTTCTTCCGAGACATGGGAGGATATTTGGGAGAATGCAAGGAAGATATCAATTTGCAATAGGACCCATGCTTTACAGTTGAAGATTCTCCACAGGGTCCTCTTAGCCCCAGACCGTTTGTCAAAATTTAAAGCAGGGGTATCTTCAGCATGTCCCAAGTGCAAGGTCTGCACGGACAGTCTTACCCATTGTCTTTGGTCTTGTGACAGGCTTCAAACCTATTGGAGTGCTGTGGTGGGTGCAATGGAGAGGATTTTAGGTGTAGGGGTGGAGAAGGACCCTATTTCGCTCCTTTTGGGCCTACCCATTGTATTTCCTGCAGACTCGCATAAGGCAAAACTTTTCAATATTCTTACATTCTGTGCAAGGAAGAATATCTTACTAGGTTGGATATCAGAAAACCCCCCAGGCTTGTCGGGTTGGCGGAAGATTGTTATGGAGCATATTCCCCTGGATTTTCTCACAAATATGGTACACCACAAAACTGAGAATTTTTACAAGACATGGCAACCCTTTTTGAAATACCTGGACACAGATTTATCTGCCACACTAACAAGGGCTTTTATATAGCCGTAACGATTGTGTTTCAGGAGTCCAATATCCAGGGAGGAGGAACTGTCAATGTATGAGTGTTTTGTTTGGCTGGGTGTTATTACTATTTATTTGTTTGTTGTTCGGTATTTATTTAGTTAGTTAAATAGCTAGTTTAGGTTTTTTAAAATTTTGTACTTCTCTATGTATCTTTATACATTTGTATAGGAGGGTGGATTGGGGAATTCTTTTTTATTATTTGGGTTTAGTTTTGTACTATTTTTGTACTGTTTAAAACTGCATTGTTTTGTATTTGTTGTAATATTTAAAAATCTATTTTTTCTTAATAAAAATTTATTATAAAAAAAGACATTGTCTGTCCATAAATAAGTTAAAAGAAATAATTATTGAAAAATTCCTCTTACTTGTCAAATTGTTTAAATTAATCAATTAACAAATAATTTCACACAACTGAATATATTAACTATAAATATCAAAGTGTGGAATTTTTGTTAATTTTGTTGTAAACTTATGTTGGAATCATAGTCATAGAGAATAGAGATCCACAGCACAGAAAAAAGGCCCTTTGGCCCATCAGTCTGTGCCAGTCAACAACTGCCTAACAATTCTAATCCCATTTTCCAGCATTTAGTCTATATCTTGTATGCCTTGGCATGACAAGAGCACATCTAAATACTTTTAAAATATTTTGAGTGTTTCTGCATCTACCACCCTTAGATTTATTTTACCTCCAGAGGTGGTAAAATCGTGTAGTCTGGATGGAGGACTTCGACATCAGTCAGAAAGAGTGACTCAGTACTTGCAGTATGAATTAAGCTGTCTGAATCTGAAAGAACATTGCTGCTAGACTGGGTCAACCATCTATAGAAACTTCTACAGAAAGTCTATCATCTATGGCTGAAGATTGTTGTGAAAGCTTCAGCCATACCATGCCCTCACCATATTTGAAGATGGTGATATTTGTGGAATCTTCCTGTGTGAGTTGTTCATCAGCATTCATGACTGGATATGGCAGTACTGCATAGCTTAGGTCTGATTCATTGATTATGGAATTTCTTCCCTCTGTTTATGACTTACTGTTTATGCTGTTTGACATGCTGTTTTGGAGCTTCATCAGATTGACTATCAGTTTCTGCTCTAAGTTTACCCCATTGAGCATAATGGCAGTGTTATGATGGAGGATATCCTGATTGTGAACACAGGACTTTGTCTCCACAATGCTGTGTAGTGGTGACTCTTAATGATAGTTTCATGGCCAGATACATCTGCAGTGTGTAGATTGGTAAGAATGAGGTCAAGTGTGCTTTTCCTTTTGTTGGTTACCTCACCATCTGTCAGGTTGCAGTCATCAGTAAGAGGTTTCCTTGCCCATTGTTAACTTGATGCCTTGAGACTTCATGAGTGTCCGGATTCAATGTTGAAGACTCCGAGAGCAACACCCACCCAACTATATACCACTGCGCCCTCACCGCTAATAGGTCTTTCGTATTACCGGAACAACACATTCCCACTAGTAATGATGTTGTCTTCAACATTTATAATATATGATTGTATAAATTTGATTGTCAGGCTGTTGATGGACTAGTCTGTGAGACGGCTCTTCCAGTTTTGACACTTGCCTCCAAATACTAGTAAAGAAGACTTTGCCAGATTAACAGTACTGATTTTGCCATTGTCGTTTCTAGTGCCTTGATCAATCCCAGGCAGTCTGTCCAGTTTCTCCTTCGTTAGACTTTGTCACATTTTATATATCTGAGTCACTTCTTGCTTTTTCTTTCTGGGAGTTGAACGTCTAGCAGTGGATTATTTGAACCTTCTGACTAAGATATATTGATAGAGATAAGCAGTAAGTTTACAGTTGAAGTAAAACACAAGATTGTATACAGATGATGTGCTTAATGCAATTACTCACCATTTAGAAACCTGAAATTGCTGTGGTATTAGTGGAATTTGTTGAGATTGTGTTCCTCTAATGAATTAGAGGAAAAGAAAAAGAAATTAGAAGATAGGATAAAGAAAAGCAAAGGGAAAAAAAAAGCAATGACAAAGAGAAAACCGGAAGGGGCAGAGAATACATAAAGGACAAATGGAAGGACAGATTGAAATAAGGAAGTTTGAATTGGCAATAGAAAGGGAAATAGAACTTCAAAAACTTGAACTCCAAAGAGTGTGAATTCAGACAGTATGACTTGGCTAAAAAAACACAAAAGCAATGGAAAAAAGAAGAGTACGTAGGTCAGAAGACGATACCAACGAAGGATTTAATTTAATCTTTTGAATTGCAGAGAATGGGGTTAAGTAATATGGAAAGGACCCCTGCTGAAGTTGATATAAAAAACTGCAGATGCTGTAAATCAGAATCAAAAACAGAAATTGCTTGAAAAGCTCAGCAGGTCTGGCGGCATCTTTGGAAAGAAATCAGAGTTAACATTTCAGGTCGAATGACCCTTCCTCAGAACATCAAAAGAAGCATGAGCATTTTAAATGCCGATTATAAATGTGTACACCGAGCAATGAAGCTGTTAAAAGTGCAATACTTAATGCCTATGAGTTTTTCCCTGAATCTTATCAATAAAAAATTAGGATTATTTGAAGAAAACCTAATCAGACATTTGTAGAATATGCATGAGAAAAACATATGCTTTAAGATCAGTGGTTTAGTCATCTAAGTTAGAGAAAAGATTTGAGAATGAGGGGGATATCATGATTGTGGAAGAATTCCAAAACAGTATTCAGATAATCTTGAAAACTAATGGAGACAAACATCAAGTATCAAACACCAGAGAGTGGTAGTTCTGGTGGATACCTACGATATCTCACACATGGGAAATGATCATGTAGGTTGGATCCATTTTTCTTTGTCATTTATATAAAATTTGGATTAGAATCTATGAGGCATGGTTAATAAGTTTGCAGATGACACCAAAATTGGTGGTAAAATGGACAGTGAAGAGGGTTATCTAAGATTATAAAGAGATCTTGATCAAGTGGGCCAATGAGTTGAGGAGTGGCAGAGATATAGAGTCATAGAGTCAGAGATATGCAGCATGGAAACAGACCCTTTGGACCAACCTGTCCATGCCGACCAGATATTCCAACCCAATCTAGTCCCACCTGCCAGCACCCGGCCCATATCCCTCTAAAGCCTTCCTATTCATATACCCATCCAAATGCCTCTTAAATGTTGCAATTGTACCAGCCTCCACCATATCCTCTGGCAGCTCATTCCATACACATACCACCCTCTGCGTAAAAAGGTTGCCCCTTAGGTCTCTCTTATATCATTACCCTCTCACCCTAAACCTATGCCCTCTAGTTCTGGACTCCCTGACCCCAGGGAAAAGACTTTGTCTATTTATCCCATCCATGCCCCTCATAAATTTGTAAACCTCTATAAGGTCACCCCTCAGCCTCCGATACTCCAGGGAAAACAGACCCAGCCTGTTCAGCCTCTCCCTGTAGCTCAGATCCTCTAACCCTGGCAACATCCTTGTAAATCTTTTCTGAACCCATTTAGGTTTCACAACATCTTTCCAATAGGAAGGACACCAGAATTGCACTCAATATTCCAACAGTGGCCGAACCAATATCCTGTACAGCTGCAACATGACCTCCCAACTCCTGTACTCAATACTCTGACCAATAAAGGACAGCATACCAAACACCTTCTTCACTATCCTATCTAACTGCGACTCCACTTTCAAGGAGCTATGAACCTGCACTCCAAGGTCTCTTTGTTCAGCAACACTCCCTAGGACCTTACCATTAAGTGTATAAGTCCTGCTAAGATTTGCTTTGCCAAAATGCAGCACCTCTCATTTATCTAAATTAAACTCCACCTGCCACTTGTCAGCCCATTGGCCCATCTGGTCCAGATCCTGTTGTAATCTGAGGTAACCCTCTTCGCTGTCCACTACACCTCCAATTTTGGTGTCATCTGTAAACTTACTAACTGTACCTCTTATGCTCGCATCCAAATCATTTACATAAATGACAAAAAGTAGAGGACCCAGCACCGATCCTTGTGGCACTCCACTGGTCACAGGCCTCCAGTCTGACAAACAACCCTCCACCACCACCCTCTGTCTTCGACCTTTGAGCCAGTTCTGTATCCAAATGGCTAGCTCTTCCTGTATTCCGTGAGATCTAACCTTGCTAACCAGTCTCCCATGGGGAACCTTGTTGAACACCTTACTGAAGTCCATAAAGATCACATCTACCGCTCTGCCCTCATCAATCCTCTTTGTTACTTCTTCAAAAAACTCAATCAAGTTTGTGAGACATGATTTCCCACGCACAAAGCCATGTTGACTATCCCGAATCAGTCCTTGCCTTTCCAAATACATGTACATCCTGTCCCTCAGGAATCCCTCCAACAACTTGCCCACCACCGAGGTCAGGCTCACCAGTCTATAGTTCCCTGGCTTGTCTTTACTGCCCTTCTTAAACAGTGGCACCACGTTTGCCAACCTCCAGTCTTCCGGCACCTCACCTGTGACTATCGATGATACAAATATCTCAGCAAGAGGCCCAGCAATCACTTCTCTAGCTTCCCACAGAGTTCTCGGATACACCTGATCAGGTCCTGGGGATTTATCCACCTTTAACCGTTTCAAGATATCCAGCACTTCCTCCTCTGTAATATGGACATTTTGTAAGATGTCACCATCTATTTCCCTATATCTTCCATATCCTTTTCCACAGAAAATACTGATGCAAAATACTCATTTAGTATCTCCCCCCTTTTCTGTGGCTCCACACAAAGGCCGCCTTGCTGATCTTTGAGGGGCCCTATTCTCTCCCTAGTTACCCTTTTGTCCTTAATATATTTGTAAAAACCCTTTGGATTCTCCTTAATTCTATTTGCCAAAGCTATCTTATGTCGGTGTTTTGCCCTCCTGATTTCCCTCTTCAGTATATTCCTACTTCCTTTATACTCTTCTAAGGATTCACTCGATCTATCCTGTCTATACCTGACATATGCTTTCTTAACCAAACCCTCAATTTCTTTAGTCATCCAGCATTCCCTGTACCTAACAGCCTTCCCTTTCACCCTGACAGGAATATACTTTCTCTGGATTCTTGTTATCTCATTTCTGAAAGCTTCCCATTTTCCAGCCATCCCTTTACCTGTGAACAACTGCCTCCAATAAGCTTTCGAAAGTTCTTGCCTAATACCATCAAAATTGGCCTTTCTCCAAATTAGAACTTCCAACATCTGGTCTATCCTTTTCCATCACTATTTTAAAACGAATAGAATTATGGTCGCTGGCCCCAAAGTGCTCCCCCACTGACACCTCAGTCACCTGCTCTGCCTTATTTCCCAAGAGTAGGTCAAGTTTTGCACCTTCTCTAATAGGTACATCAACAAACTGAATCAGAAAGTTGTCTTGTACACACTTAAGAAATTCTTCTCCATCTAAACCTTTAACACTATGACAGTCTCAGTCGATGTTTGAAAAGTTAAAATCCCTGACCATAACTACCTTATTATTTTTACAGATAGCTGAGATCTCCTTACAAGTTTGTTTCTCAATTTCCCTCTGACTATTGGAGGGTCTATAGTACAATCCCAATAAGGTGATCATCCCTTTCTTATTATTCAGTTCCACCCAAATAACTTCCCTGGATGTATTTCCGGGAATATCCTCCCTCAGCACAGCTGTAATGCTTTCCTTTATCAAAAACACCACTCCCCCTCCTCTCTTGCCTCCCTTTCTATCCTTCCTGTAGCATTTGTATCCTGAAACATTAAGCTGCCAGTCCTGCTCTTCCCTGAGCCATGTTTCTGTAATGGCTATGATATCCCAGTCCCATGTTCCTAACCATGCCCTGAGTTCATCTGCCTTCCTTGTTAGGCCCCTTGCATTGAAATAATTGCAATTTATTAGTCCTACCTTGTCCCTGCCTGCCCTGACTGTTTGACTCACTTCTGTTCTCAACTGTACCCGTCTCAGATCGATCTCTTTCCTCACTATTTCCCTGGGTCCCACCCACCCCTCCCACCTACCCCTCCCACCTTACTAGTTTAAATCTTCCTGAGCAGTTCTAGCAAATTTTCCTGTCAGTATATTCGACCCCTTCCAATTTAGGTGCAATCCGTCCTTCTTGGACAGGTCACTTCTACCCACAAAGAGATTCCAATGATCTAAAAATTTGAATCCTTCTCCCATACACTAACTCCTCATCCATGCATTCATCTGCTCTATCTTCCTATTCCTGCCCTCACTAGCTCTTAGCACAGGGAGTAATCCAGATATTACTACCCTTGAGGACCTCCTTTTTAAATTTCTGCCTTACTCTCTGTAATCTCCCTTCAGAATCTCAACCTTTTTCCTTCCTATGTCATTGGTTCCGATGTGGAAAATGACCTCCTGCTGGCCCCTCTCCCTCATGAGAACATTCTGCACCCTCTCTGAGACATCCTTGATCCTGCTTTTTCTCTGCTGGCCACAGAAACGTCTGTCTGTACCTCGGACTACAGAATCCCCCAATTGATCTCTTGGAAGCCGACGTTGCATTAGAGCCAGTCTCAATACCAGAAACTTGGCTGTTCGTGCTATGTTCCCCTGAGAATCCATCACCCCCTACATTTTCCAAAACAGCATACCTGTTTGAAATGGGTATATCCACAAAAGACTCCTGCACTAGCAGCCTACCTCTGTCATCCTTTCTGGAGTTAACGCATCTATGTGATTGTATCTGAGACCTTCCCCCCTTCCTATAACTGCCATCCATCACATACTGTTGCTGTTGCAAATTCCTCATTGCTTCTTTCTGTCTCTCCAACCGATCCACTCGATCTGATAAGATTCGCATCCAACAGCATTTATGGCAGATATAATCTGCAGTAACCCTTAAACTCTCTTTAAACTCCCACATCTGACAAGAAGTACAGATCACTGCAAAGGCCATTTTTGCTCCTTCACAATCGACAGATCCAGAAAATAACACCGTCTTATTCTTCTACAAACATTGCTCCAGGTTAAGTTAATAGCTCTGGCTTATATTTGAAGTTTAATCAAGAGACTTATCACCAAAAACATATAATCAAGAAAGAACCCACTGTACTCACGAAAACAGCCTTTCTCTTGGACAGACTTAAAACAACAATTAACTTATCTGATTCTGTGCTGTGAACTTCGCCCAACAGTTCCTCCAAGAGTAGCTGTGAATTACATATGAGGGGCAATGTTTTGTACACAGAGAGTGGTTCATGTGTGAAGTGAACTTCCAGAGGAAATGGTGGATGCAGGTACAATTACAACATTTAAAAGATATTTGGATAAGTACATGAAAAGGAAATGTTTGGGAGGATATGCACTAAATGCAGGCAAGTGAGATTAGTTTAGTTTGGGAACATGGTCAGCATGGGCTAGTTGGGTCGAAGGCTCTGTTTCCATGCTGTATGACTCTAAGACTCAGTAACTCTATGAATCCCCAAGGAAATTAGAGGACTAGAAATGCTGGAGCTGGAAAAGACATTCACTTTATGGAACAAACAGAAGAACACCAAAATAATAAAGGAGAAAGGCTCGAACCTAAAAGTGATATGAAGAAAATCAAATGCTTCTGGTGTAATAATATTGAACACATAAAAGCCAATTGCTGAAAATTAAATGGAACAACTAATGTAGATAAGATTCCCTACAGTGTGGAAACAGAACATTTGGCCCAACAAGTCTACGCCGACCCTCTGAAGAGTAACCCATCTGCCTCTGACTAATGCACCTAACACTATGGGCAATTTAGCATGGCCAATTCACCTGATCTGTACATCGTTGGACTGTGGGAGGAAACCAGAGCACCCGGACAAAACCCATGCAGACACGGGGGGAATGTGCAAACTCCATACAGACAGTCGCCCAAGGCTGAAATCAAACCCAGGTCCCTGGCACTGTGAGGCATCAATGCTAACCACTGAGCCACCGTGCCTCTCAAAAGTAGTTGCAGGAATACCTAAGGAATCCTTAGAAAAGGTTGTCTCAGGAAGAGAAATGTGTATAAAACCAAAGCAGTGATACAGATGGAGTAAACTCCCTCACAACATCCTAAATGAGAGAAATAACTCAAGAGAATTCTTCCTTAATCATTACTAAAACTAATCAAACTACAAAAGTTCTGGATATTTTCTCAAGGGGAAAAGTCTTTTTCAACTCCTCCAACTAAATAAGTGAACCCATTTTGGAATTGCTTGTAGATTTCATTTATAGTTAAGGCCTTTTACCTCATTTTTTTAATCAAGGAGGAAAATATATAAAGATAATGAGAGACACTGGAGCTAATCAGTCATTATTATTGGTTTATGATCTCATTTGTCATCTCTTGGGACTGACAAAGAAAATAATGCACAAGTTATAAACCAGTCCTATTATGTAGAATTGGATAGGAGAGTGATTTAATAGGTGGAGAAGTTACAGTTGGACTAAGAAGTCAAGTGCCTTTTAGAATTGTTTAGAAGAAAAATGTGCATAAAAATGATAAATGTACTAAAACTGTCAAATGGTGAAAGCATTTAAATAATTTTGCCCTATAGTTTCAAAAAAACTGCAGTTTTAAAAGAAATAAAGCTTGCTATTTCACTTAGTCTGCCACCATAAGCTTGGATACTACCATTGTAGGATTTATGCTGCATTACTGATTCCACAACATATTATTACAGCAGGATGGTTGTCTGTTCACACTCTGACTGACAGCTCCAACTGATGATAAGGTTTTTCATATGGAACAATGAATACAAATGCTTAGTTTTACAAGGGACTAAACATTGAATTAAATGATTTTATAATGGATTAAATAGTTAGAGGAATTTAAATACAGCAAATGGGTTTTAATTAATGAGAACTTTTCCTCGTAAAGTCTTCAATAGACAAGTGGAATATTATTTTACCTCATCTCATAATGGCTCCTGAGGTCTGCCCATTTAGTGTTGAGTTGGAAAGGAGGATGCAAGGGCAATGTGCAAACTCCACACAGACAGTTGCTCAAGATGGAATCAAACTGGGTCCAAATCCCAAGATGGAATCAAACTGGGTCCAAATCCCAAGATGGAATCAAACTGGGTCCAAATCCCAAGATGGAATCAAACTGGGTGTTGTGAGGCAGCAGTATGAACCACTGAGCCACCGTGCTGCCCTCTTGGGGAGCTCATCCAGAAGATGGCAGGACAGGTTAATAAGATAGATAAGAAGGCATAAGAGACACTTGCCTTTATAGGTTGTGGCATATAATATAGGATCAGGGAGGTTGCGTTGCTGCTGTCCAAAACCTTGGTTAGGCCACAGCTGGGTCACATCATAAGGGGGATGTGATTTCACTGGAGGGAACTATAAAAGAGATTCACCAGAATGTTGCTTGGGATGGGAGTATTGGAGCTGTGAAGAGAGGCTGAATAAGCTTTGGTTGTTTTCTTTGGAGCAGAGAAAATTGAGGGAGGATCTGCTAGAAGTGTATAAAATTATGAGGAGCAGAGTGAATAGAAAAGGGCTGTTTCCCTTAGTTGAGGGATCAATAACAAGGGGCTGAAAATTTAAATTGAAAGACAGAATGTTTAGAGGGAAGTTGAGGAAAGTCTTTTTGACACAGAGGGTGGTGAGATTCTGGAATTCACTGCTTTGGATGGTAGTTGAGAAGGGAAACCTTACAACTTTTTAGATAAGTTTTTGACGTGTCATAACATTCAAGGTTATGGGAAAGTGGGACTAGTATAGGTAGAGGTATATTTTTGGTAGTACATGCCTGATGGGCGAAAGGACCTCTTTACTTCATGTATCCGTGATTCTTATATGGACAGAAACCCCTCTGCTGATGGAAGTCATACCTGGCACAAAGGAAAGTAATTGTCATTGTTGGAAGTCAATCATCTCAGCTCCAGGACATCTCTGCAGGAGTTCCCCAGGGTTGTCTCCTGGGTCCAACCATCTTCAATTGTTTAATCAATGACCATTAGATCAAAAATGGGAATGTTTGCTAATGATTGCACAATGTTCACCATCAAATACTGAAGCCATCTGTGTCCAAAGGCAGCAAAACCCAAACAACATTCAAGTTTAGGCTGAAAAATAAAATTGCCCACCATCTGTATGGTGCACATGTTCATCTCAAACAAGACAATGTTGGCCCACAATTGCCCTTTAACACTCAATGACATGACCATAACTGAATATCCCACTAGAGGGAGTTATTATTGACCAGAAACTGAACTGGACAATCCATATAAATATAGTGTCTACAAGAATAGGTCAGAGGCTTGGAATCCTGTATTGAGTGACTCACTTCCTGACTCCCCAAAGCCTGCCCACCATCTACAAGAGCCAAGTTAGGAGTGTGATAGAACAGTCCCCACTCTACTGAATGAGTGCAACTCTAACAACACTCAGGAAGCTTGACATCATTCAGGACAAAGTAGGCTGCTGAATTTGCACCACACCAAGAATCACACTCGTTCCACCACCAATGTTCTGTAGCAACCGTATTATCCAAACAGTGCACTGCAGAAATTCACCAAGGCTTCTTAGACACCCAGAATCACTACTACCTATTAGGACAAGGACAGCAAAGAGTCTTCTAAGACACTTACCATCCTTGAAAGTTCCTTCACTGTTACTGCGAGCAAATTCTAGAACTCCCTCCCTAACAGCATTATGTGTTTACCCTGAGCAAATAGACTGCATCATTTTAAGAAGGCAGTTCACTACCATTTTTTTCAAAGGTAACTCCAGATGGGCAATAAGTGTTGGCCCGACCAGCAAAGCCCACATCCTCTGAATAAATGATCAAAAAAAGAGCCTCGAATACAATGCACTGTTGGAGTAGTTGATTGAACATTGACTGTAATGTCTGACTCGGCAGTTCTTCAGCTGCTTCCCACAGAGTAGCATTTGACTTGTCACGATAAATCAGTGTGAGATAGACACGGCGAGTGTGTAAATCCTCGAAGTAGTCATATTCAACATGCTAAGAACTGATTATGACATTACCTTGCTTAAAATAATCTTCATTTTGATAAAAGTACTTTGATCATAAGTATATGTCTCCTGCATCAACCAATTCAGCTCGTGAAACATCTTCTTCAGGACTTTGAAAGCATTCCGATGTAATTCTTAAAAACAGGACAGATAAATTATCAACCTACAAACCCTGTCATCTCCTTCATCAATCACAAAGTTGGCAAGGAGGTATAAAAAGATGTCACTGCAATGCAGTTTACTCACACACAGTTTGCCAGCTCATGTCATGCTGAATAGAAATAAAATAATGTTGTACACAGTGATTTTTAACTAAAAGTTTTTCAGATGGAGATGACACAAAGTGATTAATTCCTCTGTTAAAAGCACTGAGGAGGAGTGCAGGCCACTTGCTGATACTTCACGTAGGCCACTGCTGGCCTTTCATGTAAGACAAGGAAGTGGCTGTAATCCTGACAGAATGCGGTGAAGAGGAGGGTTGATCTTGGGTCAAGTGGGGAATGTTTCACTGGGCAACAGGGGAAGTGAAAATGGGGAGGCTGAACTGCAGGTGGGCAGTTTCTCATTGATAGAGGAATTCTGGGAAGAAGCCAACCACTCTAGCTAGGAACTTACACGGTTGAGATATACTTTGGACCTGTGACTCTCATGTCACCTGTTAATACAGAACAGCATTATGATGAGGACCTTAATCAGGCATTAATTATCCACTCAGACCATGGTCAGATGAGCTTCCCACTACCTCTTCTGCAGCCTATAAAATTATAGCAGATGCTGTCAGACCAGTAATGAGCAAGCCAATGGCTTGGCCCCTAATTTACAGGTTGAATTGCCCATATGCTTTCCCATTTATGGGTTGCCCACAAACTTCAGCTCCTTTTATGTAAATGTATAAAACTTTTCTTTTGTTCTTGTTCCAAGTAAACTCTCTAACTTGGCCTTGATTTCTGTCCCATGGAATGGCAGAAATTATATCCCAACTACATATATGTATATTTTGTGCTTGTTAGTTAATTACAAGCATAAATAAATGGCCACATTATTTGTACAGAGACTACATACAGACTGCAGTCTGTATCACTGGCTTTTCAATGCCGATAAAATTACTTTTCAAGAAAGAAGATAGCTGATAAAATGAAGATAAACTATGATTTCAAGATACTGCAGCTTTGTAGAAAGTGCAGAAGAGTTAACTAGAATGCTGTCTGAATTAGAGAGTAAGAGCTATAAAGATGAGGCTAGAGAAACTAAGGTTGCTTTCTCTGGAATGGTGGAGGCTGAGGGGAGACTTGACAGAAGTCTATAAAATTATGAGATGCATAGATAGGATTGACAGTCAGAATCTTTTTTCCAGAATTAAAATGTCGAACAGGGGGCATGCATTTCAGGTGAGAGGGGGAAAGTTCAAAAGGAGATGAGGGGCAAGTTTTTTACATTGCCAGTGGTTGGATTTTGAAATGTGCTGCCGGGGTGGTAGTGGAGGGAGATATGATGGGGGTGTTTAAGGGATTTTTAGAAAAGCGCAATTGGTCAGAGTACAGGAGTTGGGAGGTCATGTTACGGCTGTACAAGATGTTGGTCAGGCCACTTTTGGAATATTGCGTGTAATTCCAGTCTCCTTCCTATTGGAAGGATGTTGTGAAGCTTGAAAGGGTTCAGAAAAGATTTATAAAGATGTTGCCAGGGTTGGAGGATTTGTGCTATAGGGAGAGGCTGAATTGGCTGGGGCTGTTTTCCCTGGAGCACAAAGGCTGAGGGGTGACCTCAGAGGTTTATAAAATCATGAGGAGCATGGATAGGATAAATAGACAAAGTCTTTTCTCTGGGGTGGGTGAGTCCAGAAGTAGAGGGTGAGAGGGGCAAGAAATAAAAGGGACTTAAGGGGCAACATTTTCACGAACAGGGTGGTGCTTGCATGGAATGAGCTGCCAGAGGAAATGGTGGAGGCTGGTACAATTGCAACATTTAAAAGGCATTTGGATGGGTATATGAATTTGAAGGGTATGCAGGGATATGGGCCAACTGCTGACAAATGGGACTTGATTAGTTTGGGATATCTGGTCGGCATGGACAAGTTGGACCGCAAGATCTGTTTCTGTGCTGTATATCTCTATGACTCTAATATGCAAGGAATGGAGGGATATTGAGCAAGGGCAGGCAGAAGGGATTAGTCTATTTTGGCATCATGTTCGACACAATATCATGGGTGGAAGGGCCCATTCCTGTGCTATAATGTTCTCTGTTCTCCTTGGGTAACTGGGCTACCTCAAATCATCACTCAATTTCTGGATGAAGTACAGGGGACAAAGGTTTTCACATGAAGATCTGGTGGCTGTCCCCTTAATGGGAGCCCCAGAAAGAGGCAATACAACCAATGCCACCAGTTGACTAATTATGATTATGCCCTCAGGCTTCTGAAGATGTGATTTTGGTATCTGGTCTTGATTGTCGGTGCTCTCTGATTATGCTGCTCTGACTCGCTTATTCCAATGCTGTTCCATCGTCCATTTTCTCCAAACTTGAACTAATCCAAAACATTGCTCTGTATATCTTGCCTGCATTTTAAGTCTGGTTCAGCCATTACTCTATCAGTATTTACTTACATTGGCTTCCAATCTCCCAAAATTCTCAGCTTTGTATTTATATTACTTAAGGACCTCATCCCTTTCAATCTGAGTGATGCCCTCCATTGTTTCAAGGTTTTACTGCGTCGTCTCTTGTGCAACTAACCCTCCTGTTTATCTCGTAATTGGCTTCCACACATTCTGCTGTCTAGATCTAATTTTGGATTCTCCCTCTTAAACTATTCTACTTTTCCATCTTCTGTCCTCCTGTAGTCCCATAGTTTTGACGAAGCTTTTGGTCATTTTTTTAAATAAACTCTCATTTTTTGGATAATTTAGGGGCAGGGAGGAACACATCCTATGGCTGGGGAGGTCAGAACTCAGAACCACAGTCCATTAAGGACTGACGAGCCAACTTTCATCATTCATAGGACTGTGAAGTTAGCTGAATTTAGTCAAGACAGAGACTGATAATCTTCATAAGCAAAGGAAATTAAGAGATAGGAAAATACTGCAGAAAGATGAAGTTAGGACATATCAAGCACAATTGTACTGAATAGTGGGAAAGGCTTAAAACTTTCAGTAACCCATTTATAAACTTTGTTTAAAAAACAATCTTTGGCTCGTTATCTATTTTCCAATTCTGAATTTTTTTGATATAAACATACAAATAAATATTATGCAGATAATGAGAAGAGCTAAACTTGTAATACGTCATTTCACAATTGTGATAAATTATGTATCGTCAAATTCAAGTTCATTTGATGTCTTAATTACTAAGACCTTTTATCAATTAATATGGTTTTGGAATTGAACAACCATTGATCTAAAATGGCGATAATGATCACCTGAACATCGATTGAGGGAAGTTCGGGAATCCAGTGTGTAATAAATAAAAGGTTCTTGAACTGGACTTATCAATTTATCTAAAGGTACTGAAACTAGTCAATGAATCAGCCATTAAGAAACTGGCACCTTCCAGGTTAATTTGAACATATCCAATAAGTGACACATATTGGGCACAAAGTGGATAATCCGCTTTGACAAACATTGCAGCCAAACTATTTGAAATAACCTTTTTTTTAGCTTTTGCTTTTGAGCGGCAGAAGAGAGAAAGAATATGGACTGGTTAATGGCAGGGACTGGATGCCTTTTCCTCCATTTCCTCATCAACATCTTGAAAACAGCACCCAGTGGAAAAAAATAATCATTTGTTGAGAACTCAAAGGTATCTATCGATTTTGCTCTTGATAAAGATAAAAGTCAACCACTGAAGTACTGAGTTCTCAGATTAAAAGCTAACATCATATGGCCTCTTAACAACTCTTAAATTGCAATATATGTATTTTTCCTGTCTGTGGATGAAACACTCTTATCTTTAAACATTATGCCTGTGTTGATACATATGTTTGATGTCATGTTTTATTATTTTTACCAGGGTCAGTAAGTAATAAAAATCCTTGTTCTTTCACTGAAGAAAAACCTTGTAATTGGCTGCTGAATTTTGATTAGTACTACATTTTAATTGAATCATGATATAGCTGTGTGCTAAAAATAAAGAATTTCTAGCAACCAACTGGGAGATTAAAAATACAAATGTCCTCAGCCATTTGTAACATTATTTATAAGGATGGTGTAAAGTCTACTGTGGAGTGGCTTCTTCAACTGTTCATGCGTGAGGTTATGAATACTGTAAATGCCACCCACAGGTGATGCTAAGAGCATTTATGTACAAAGAGGGCATTGTTGGTTTTGTACTATGCCTCTAGCCGAGAGATAAGGCTGGGGTGGGAGATGGGCTAGGTAATATCAAAATGGGAGGGACCAACAATCACCTCCCCAAAGTGACTATCAGTCCAGTTGTATTGCCAAAGAGAATAGTCCTGCTTCTCTGACTCTACAAAATCCTGAAGGCTTGGCACTTTTTGGTACTTTTGATGATCTACCTTTTGAAGAATCAGAAGTTAAGTGGCTTAAAAACAACAAAATGTTCACTTTGAAGTGAGAACAAGACATTTATGTCAATATTGAAATGGTCTTGCTCTCATTTCAGGAGATAGTCCAGGGTGAATAATACATAGGCCTCAATCAATTTAGCAGTTGGGCACAGATCTCTGCCTGAGGAAATACATTATCATTAAGCTTCTTTTAGGCCTAAAAACATGGATGCAAAATTGTTCAACTTATGTCAGGCTTTCTCATGCATCACATACGCTTTGTAAATCTTTAAAAGGCTAATCAACTCACTTGGTAATGAGAAGAGGCCGAATGCAAATTCACGACTGGTTCAATCTGCGATTGTTAAGTGAACAGAGAAAGATTTATAATAATTTTTATCACAGTATGATAATTGTCTAAAAATCCTTGCAGCAGAATGGTGAAATATGGTAACCTTACTTAACCCTTTCTGTTCAATGCTACCAATGCATTTAGTGTGGCCTGGGCCCCTTTGAAACTTGGGAATCTGCCATCCCTGACAACCCTTGTCAAATTCATACTGAACTGCCCATATGTTCCTTTCTTCTTTTTGCTTATTCTGACCACATGAAGTCAAGGCTGTCCATCTGAATATTGCCCTATTTAGTGAAGCCAAACATCCTGCCAAGTAAGCTGGCTCCTACTCTCTCCTTCACTGTGCCCCACCCCATCCCAACATCTCCCCTTAGCCAAGAACAGATTCTCAGCAGGGCACAAATAAGATTCTTCCAAAGCTAGTGGGTGTGGATACTTGTGAGGAAATGAGAAACAAGAAAATAAATTGCATTCTGTAAATCTCCAGTAGCTGGCTCATTAACTGGTTGACTCCTCATTGTTTTGAAGTTGAAATAGATCGTACTCTTTTCTGAGCACATCTTACTTTGAAATATTCTGTTTATAGACGACTAAGTCACCGATGGAAAGCTGATTTTAAGATGTAACTGCTACCCACAAAGACAGGGCAAGAAGGCTAACTTTTGGATAATTCCATCTACGTTGTTCCAGTTTTCTAACACACCAACAATATGGCCAAGATTGAATAGTCAAGTAGACTTCAGTGCACACTTGAAGACATGTCGAAAAATGTGGCACTGGAAAAGCACAGCAGGCCAGGCAGCATTTGAGGAGCAGGAGAATCGACCTTTTGGGCATAAGCCCTTCATCAGGAATGTGGAGAGGGAAGGGAGCTGAGAGATAAATAGGAGGGTGGGGGCCGGGCAGCAGGGGGAAGGTGGGTGAGAAGGCATTAAGTGGAATCAAGTAGGGGGTAATTGTGACAGAAATGTTCCCTGAACTGTTCTGCAAGTTGGCGTTCTGTTTGACCAACATAGAGGAGACCAGATCGAGAGCAACAGATGCAGTAAATGAGGTGAGTATATGTGCAGGAAAATCTCCGCTGGATTTGAAATGATCCTTTAGGGCCTTGGACAGAGGTGAGGGGGGAGGTGTAGGCTCAGTGCTTGAAGATGTGTGCCAGTTAAAAATATAATTCAGTCTCAGATAGATGAGATTTGTCTTATAAATAGGATTACATTAATAATACTCATTAGCAATGATTTGAGTATGTACACCCAATGTTCTCAATATAACAGCGAAGGTCAATATTAGTAATAGGTTGTCACGAACACGATGGAACCAACTGAAAATGTGGGACATAAAGGACAGGGTGATTGAGCAGGAATGTTTTATGATAAAGTGTCCACAAGGCAATAATGGATTATAAAGCAAAATACTACAAATACTGCGATCTGACAATAAAAGTAAACACAGAAAATGCTGGAAATGTTCAGGCAACGTTGGTGGAGAAAAAGGTAAAAAAAAACAGAAACAAAGTTTGTGTTTCTCATTGATGATCTTTCATTAACAGGTTCTATTGAAGGGTTACTGACTTGAAATTGTATTTCCATTCAATGAGGCAATAAAGGATAATTAGGATCCAGTACTTTGCACAACAATACTAGAAATTACACAGAAATAAATCGTATCTGTTGATAAACAAATCAGGAACTCGAAGTTTCTTCAATAATGATTGAAACCACGCTTTAATATATCAGAAAACATGGCCTGGGGCACCTGAGTGACTGAAAAATTGATAGCATTAGGAGAAACCAGCTTCTGGTAGTCGAGTTGCATGCCAAAGAGGAATTTTCTAGAAACCGCAGACCAATAGCATTTTTTTTAAAGTATAGTTATCTGAAAATTGGTCAATGGTATGCTTTTCAGTAGCAATGTCTTGCAGTATGTTTCATTCTGATGCATGTTCTTCAATCCTCTTTCATTTACTTTAAGGTTGGTTTGTACATTCACGTGTCCTTTTGCCTCCACTTGCCACAATGTTATATTTTCTATTTTCCTCCAAATTAGACAGAGATGATACCTGGTCATTAATTTTACTTCAAGCCAGCAATGAGAATAAGCTGCAACTTCACACATGAATCTGCACGATAGAGTCATAAGTTTTTCAGAAATTTATATTTTCTTTGTAGTTTTCCTGCTCTTTAAAATATATAAAGAAAGTTCGCAACTCCTTGGGTTGAATAGTGATGATGAAGTCTTTAGTTAGCCATCTTTTGTCATTTTTAAGATCTACAAAAAAAGTCAAAATTAGGTATCAGAACATATCTAATGTTTGAAAGCAATTAATCAGGAGCTTTATGCTATCACACAAAGACCTATTACATCTGTTACTTTTTATAGTTTCTTTATTTTTCTGCCTTTATTTTCTATATTTTATTTTACTTTTCCTGTTTTAAGATGGCTCCAGCGAATGGTGATGCTATACAACACTTTTCACTGTATTTTGTAACAAGGTACACAAGACAATAAAAAAACAAATCAAATAGATAACAAAATAGCAAGACCTGAAACAGTGACTTTGATTCTCTCCCCACAGATGCTGTCTGACCTGCAGAATACTTCCCATATTGTTCATTTATATTTCAGATTTTCAGTTGTTATAACTGGCAGCAGGGTGAATTAATTGCTTTACTGGAAGATATATAATAGAAACAGTAATAAATGCTTTTATCAGTTCCTGACCTTTTTAAATGATGAACAAATACTCTGACAGTCATAGGTCACACTGTGAAGGGACAGGTATGCTGCCACTCAATTTCATTTCTTCAAATCAGAGGCACATGTAGCATGAATTACATGGGACAAATGGCCTCACTCTATAATGTAAAGCACCATGTCTCTACAATGGCACTGCTGACAACACAGGGAGAGAATAGCTTTGTTAACAGTTGTAAAAGGTGTCTGTGGCCATGAATTTTTATGTGACTGCTTCCTTCTGAACAGGAGCAGCTGGAATTTGCAACATCTCTAGTTTGCTGCCTACTATTGGAGAAGGAAGGTCAACAAAGCTCTGGATTCCAAGCTGAATGCATTTCATTCTCTGCTGCTGGACAGAAACATGGCTTCAAGTGGAAGCTGCCATTGACTGTACGTGTGTCACGTAGCAGATGAACCAAAAGGGTTCAAAGCGTTGTGGCGATACTCACCTTTTACAACTGTTAGCACAGCTGTACTCGCCCTGCGTTGCGCTGGTCAAAACCTGAGTCATTCTGCAGCACTTCGAAGCCACTATTAAACATCATATGATGGCTAGTGGTTGACACAAGGTATCCATTGTTCACATGACGAAGGATTCCAATAAAATGTTCTCACACATTTGGGGATTAACTCAGTCGGCTGGATGGCTGGTTTGCAATGCTAAATGACACTGTTACGGACTAGGCTAGACCCCCACAAAATATTTCAGAAGATAACCCAGACCCTATCTTTTCTAGTTGTTTTAGGCAGATATCAGGTGGAAATCCCAGGAGTGATGCAGCTGGTCAAACTACTTGGCTCCAAGTAAAACCATTTATTTACATACTACCGAATGAAACACCAACAAAAGAAAACAGAAGTTAGAATAACAACAATTTGAAAACCCAATCGACTCTATCGCAACTTAATGATGCTGTTCCAACTTCCTGCAACATCCCCACATACACACCCCTTGGCAAAAAAAAATCAAACCCAGGTTCTTACAGGAGAGATGTTAAAGAGTGAGAGAAAAAGAGAGAGAGAGAGAGAGAGAGAGGGAGAGGGAGGGGATCAGGCAGGGATCATGTGCTGAAGCATGGAGCCTCTTTCCATTGCAGCTGTCTCTAGGTCCCCGGCTAAAACTAAACCAAACTAGAAATATCCCTGAACTGGGAGAACTGGCCAATCCCCTTGTACAACTGTTTTTTAAAAAAACCTGAAGACCTTTTCCCGATTGTTGCCTTGGGCAGTATCTGTTAGCCATTAGCAAAGACCCAAAAACCCAGACAAATTGGAACCTCTGCCTTTTACAATCCCTCTTGAAAAAAAACAAGAAAAACATAACCTTGTTAAAGGAGCATCATTGTCACAACACTAACAGGGTGGGCTCAATTCCTGCACGGCCTGAGGTTACCATGAAGGAATCTTCTTCTTAGCCACTCCTCTTGCCTGAGGCGTGGTGACCCTATGGTCTGCTAAGACTATGGCGACTTTGTCTTTTTACTTTACCCTCCCTGTGCATCTGACTGCAATGCTAAGAGAAAAGTCATCCCAATAGAAACATTCCACATAAAGTTATAAATCAAACCACATCACTATGCCAAAGAATCACCCATGTGTGCCGTATTCTCTTAGTGCAAACTGTCCATTTAGGAACTGTGAAATGAAGTTATGAATGTTATGGATGAGCCATTTAGCTGTTTCTGTCCTACAGCTCTGACATAGTACTATCCTATTGGCTCCCAAGCTGCTGATTTTCACTTCAGGAGAGGGCAGAGGTTTTAGAGGCAGACTCAGAGCAGTTTTGATCCCAAAGACCAAGTACTGGACTTGATCACCTGGAGGATCGTCTGTGTTGGAGTGTTGGCAGAAATCAGCGAGGCCTAGCAGTGGTAGGAGGACATCCTGAGTGGGAACAGCGGGTTCTGAACATTTTGAGTCACTCAATGGTGCCCCAACAGAAGCCCTGGTCATGTGTTGGAGGGCAGGTTGCAGAACTGTTGAAAGAGCTGCATCATTTGCACAAATGAAATACAAACAAAAACATCTCAAACCACTTTGTTCCTGTTTTTACATGCTCAAAACTGGAATGGGCAAGAGTGCAATGGTGAAAAACTATTTTGCACAAACAGCAGAATTGTCACAAGCTCTGAGCAACATCAAAAAGTGAAAGCCTTCTCTCTCTGGGAATGGTAAACAGACTTTCAACAGAGATTGTTCATGTTAGTCAGGTAACAGCATTTCATTGTAGATCTATCAAAGATCAAAATTCCAGGATAGAGGCATTAAACAATGCTGCTCCAATTATTCATAAATAATAATTAAGGAATGTTACATTTCTTCACTAGACAGTTCACCAGGTAGATGTTGGGCAGGTAATCCATAGTGAAAATCATATGCTCTGGATGGAGCAGCTTTGATGATATGCATAATTTCTTCTTTGATATGTAATTTTTATTTCAGATTTTCAACATCTATAGGAGTTCATTCACCAAAATGTAAAGTGTTATTTTGGCAGTAATGTACGTTATGTGCTAAATGCAACTGTTGCTAACACAGGAAATCTAGTCAAGAAACGTTGATGGATGATTGCTAATTGTTAAAATGAAGGGACAGAAGAAAAAGAACAATCCAAACTGGATATTGTACATCACACCCTGTTCATTTATTATTTCTTCAGAAGTAAGTCCCAGCATCTCAAAATAGGTAGATAGTTGCGAAAGCTTCAGACTGCTCATAGATTTGAATCAAAACCATTTGAGAGAGTTAGTGTACTTTGCAAAAAGGCAAAAAGTAATGAGAAATGGTACACTGCATTTATATTTAAATGATTTGGAGACGCCGGTGTTGGACTGGGGTGTGCGCATCTGTGTGTCCGTGTGTATGTATGTATAGGAGTGCCTGTCTGTGTGTGTGTGTGTGTGTGTGTGTGTGTGTGTGTGTGTGTAGGAGTGTCTGTATCCTGTAATGTGACATGAACCCAAGGTCCCGGTTGAAGCCCTCCCTATGGGTACCGAACTGAGGTTGATAGCTAAGTTCGGTACCCATAGGGAGGGCCTCATCCGGGACCTTGAATTCATGTCACATTACAGGTGACCACCATTGCACTACACACACACAATGACACTCCTACACACACACACTCTCACTCCTATACACACATACACACAGACATACATATACACAGACGCGCACACAGACACCCACACACACCCTTACAGACACACACACTCCCACACTCACACATGCACCCCCCTCACTGACTTAAGCCATTCACAACCCCCAACCCAGACAGACAGACACACAGACACAGACAAAGACCCACATGCACACATATATTTTATGGAGTGAATTTGTACTTGCAAGGTTACATTATACTTTGCTCAAAAACTGCATGCATTCATGTAGAACTCTGTTATCTCACTTTTTAGATTAGAATCAATCTAAACATCATGGCATAGACAGAGAACACATGGCTGAAAAATGTGTTGCTGGAAAAGCGCAGCAGGTCAGGCAGCCTCCAAGGAGCAGGAGAATCGACGTTTCGGGCATAAGTCCTTCTTCAGGAACACAGGGGGCTAACATCTTCAACATATTGTCTAGCTATCACCATTGTTAACAGCAAACCCGAGAATGCAACTTTTAAAAAAAGGTTTTGTGATTTACACATGAAAGAAGTGAAACAATCATGGCATTCAAATAGATGAAAGGCTTAACAGACAATCAATTTTTCAATGTATCATTTCAGTTACGTCACATTGTAAATTTTTGCTATAAATTCTGTGTGTTAGGATTGAGCCCTCCACTAACACCTGATGAACGAGCATCGCTCCGAAAGCTAGTGTGCTTCCAATTAAACATGTTGGACTATAACCTGGTGTTGTGTGATTTTTAACTTTATATTTAAAAGTACTATATATAATATATATATATATATACACAGACCTTGAGACACTGACTTATGAGAATCAACTCAAACATGCCCCTGCACACACAGACATAAATGACTGGGGACTGTGTAACTTTCTATAGTTGCACCAAAAGCTAAAAGAATGTTCTATTCACAGCAAGATAGTGTTCCTTAATTGGAAATATCTTTCAATGAAAGTAAATGTAAGTAACTCACCTCTACCGTCTTGTTGTGTTGTTTTCCATTTCCAGCGTTTGAGTGTGTTAATGTTCCAGATCCCTGTGAGTGAGCGTTCTTCAATAGATACCACCGTTCCCAACACCTTCAGCAGATCCTGTCAGAAAGAGAGTTTAGATTGCATCTAATTAATGGCAAACTCGAGTGACAGACAGTCTACAAACAGATTTTGAAGCTCAGTTCAGTTTATGAATTTAAAAACGTTGACTTCTTTGAAAAGTTGTGCATTACTGCTTATGTATATTTACCCTACACTGTTTCCATCCTTACATTCATGCTGCTTACATTTGCGAGATTATGCACTACTTCCTCAGAGACAATGCAAACAGGAAGTTTAACACACAGCCATTTAATAATTGAACTTTATTTTCTAGGCATAACTGGAAGATAGGAAATAGACAGATCGCAGCATTAGAAATCAGATATCAGAACTGGAGCATGGTGTGGGAGTTGGGACCTACGACATATCATCAAAATCAGATTCAGGACCACCTCCAGAAAGAGGCAAAAAAAATACGACAGTACAGAAAGTTAAAAGGAATTAGGGAAGGAAGTAGTATACACATGCAAGTCATTGACACTGAGGAGATTAGTTTGACTCTGGTTAAACATCCTTAATGCAACAAATACAACATTAACAGAGGGTCATGTAACTGATCACAGTGGGAAGAAAACAGGAGAGAGTTTGCTTTATGGAAGGATAAATGAGCCTGTCTAAAGATGAAACTTATTAGACAACATAAAAATCAACCAAAACAGTTTGGAAATACCACAACAGTTCGACATCAGACATAGTGAAGATATTGTGCAGATCTTGCATGATGCAGTCAGACTACAAACTGCATGAGGCAGTCAATATTGATTTGAGGGAAAAAAAAATCAGAACACAAAGCACATAGAGGAAAAGAAAAATGACAAGATCCACCGTGATCTGAAATTCAGAAAAACGGAGGACTGGGAGCAAGGAAGTTTTCTATAATGTACTCTGAAGGAAATTAATGTTCTACTAAGGTGTGAAATGTAACAAGGGGTCCGAATGCAAGGAGAATTCTGCAGGGAGTAAAATGAACTACCTCATTAGGATCAACATTTTGGCACCAATTCCAGAGGGGGGGGAGGTGAGCAACTAAGCAGCAATTATTTGAAAGTAGAATTACTGACGTTGACATAAACTGAGCGAGAAGTCTGAAATGGCCTCTAAATGAACAAATTTTCAGATGAAGAGTATTTACCCAACAAGGCTGAGATGCAATTCCAGAGACTGCAGATGCAATTACAGTGATACACTAAAGAGTTACCAGTACAATGGAAATTTGCTACTATGATTCTCATCTCAAAAAGAACAACTACAGATTCATTTGCCTCACTTAAATTCAATGTACAATAATGGAATCATCAAGATTAATGTTGATTATATTTGTATAACAATCTCGAGTGTGAATGGTTAATGTGCTTGCTTGATGCTCTCTGATCGGAACTGCACTTAATTTGGACAGATGTGCACAGGTAATGAGAAAGAATGAAAGAACAAAGAAAAGAACAATGAAAAAGAAAGGGAAAGAATGAGAAAGGGAAAGAATTTCACATAAATCTTGCGTTCATGCAGAGATGGCCTTTGACCAGGACAATAAAGAACACTTGTAATTCTTTCAATACTTTTGTGAAACGTGTCAATCATTATAAGAATGATTGAAATGAACGCTTAGGAGTTTGGATCAATTATAAAAAAAATAGTAAATTTCTTCCATAAGTAAATGCACTGTTCCATGTGACCTGACAGCTCTGTCACTGAAACTGGATAAATGGGAAAGAAGTTAAGAGAGAAACTGTTTGGAGTTTTACAAGTAGAGGAACTGGAGGATGACGGTGATCATCGAAAATGTGAAAAAACAACAGAAAGCAGGCAGAGGCATAATTCCAGTGGTGAAAAGAAGCAAATCATTCACAGGAAGAGGTCAGTTTTTCTGTTTAGCAGAAACAGGAACAAGAGTTTTTGGAGGTATTGTGCAGACTACAAAAATATAAAACAGGAAAGCTGAATAGCTTGGTGATGCTGAAGAGCTGGAGACTTTCTCACAAGCACACCTTGTGAACTGAGGTGTATACTGGTTGGTCTATTGAAAAGGAACTCTCGAGTGCTAACCATCAGGATGTGGTGACCCGAAGGTGAAAGAGTCTGTCGAAGACCCAAACCCATTCCCCACTACTCTACATTTACACCTGACTAATGCCCTCAGCTGACACATCCCTGAGCACTCTGGGCAATTTAGCATGGCCAATTCACCTAATCTGCACATCTTTGGATTTAGATATATTAGATTACTTAACAGTGTGGAAACAGGCCCTTCGGCCCAACAAGTCCACACCGACCCACCGAAGCGCAACCCACCCAGACTCACTCCCCCACATTTACCCCTTCACCCATCACTCTGGGCAATTTAGCATGGCCAATTCACCTAACCTGCACATTTTTGGACTGTGGGAGGAAACCGGAGCACCCGGAGGAAACCTACGCAGACACGGGGAGAATGTGCAAACTCCACACAATCAGTTGCCTGAGCTGGGAATTGAACCCAGGTCTCTGGCGCTGTGAGACAGTAGTGCTAACCACTGTGCCACCGTGCCGCCCATAAATTGTGGGAGGAAACCCACACAGACACAGGGAGAAGGTGCAAACTCCACACAGACAGTTGCCTGAGGAGAGAATCGAACCCAGGTCCCTGGTGCTGTGAAGCAGCAGTGCTAACCACTGAGCCACCATGCATGTTATGAACTGTAGAGTTGTGTGGTTTGTCACATTTTTGGTGGGTATGTGATGTGAATGTTTGAGGTTGCGTCAGACACATCTTTGGTATTGACTATTGAAACTAAAACAGACCATTTTATTTAAATGCTCATTTGTCTGTTAATTAACATAACTTGCATTGGTTCTGAGTTGCATTAAAGTAAAAGTTAAGTAATCTTGGTAATTTATTTTGATTTTGATTCACTGTAACCATTTTGGAGAGGATAACAATATACTCATGTCCCACAGGGTAACAACTCTGAGGACCTCCTCTTCACATACTTACTTTACACTGAGCAGGATTACTGAATAGTCTTTTTAAAAAATTATTAACTGCTGAAAAGAGGCATTTCAACAAACCTTTAGGTTGACAGTCACAGGCTGGGACAGAACAGGATCTTCTCCCACTTCATACAAATGCATAATTCTCAGTAGGATGCGGCGGAAATCTGGCTCAGATTGTTTAGATTTACCTTGAAAAGGAGAAAAGCTGTATCAACGACCCGGAAGCAAAGATTTAAACCAAATGAACACTTGTGGTGAATTATCCTAATGCAAACCTATTCATAAGTCGGGCATTTCAGAATACATTTTATAAGCACAGTGAAAACACTTAATTAGTGCTGCCCAAGTTCATTTGTCTACAATGGAAAAACAGAACAGACAAGCCAGCACTAGCGGGTCTATAAGATAATGAAAATGGGATGAGTATGAAAAAAAGCAGCATAATAATAGTCTGCCTCTTTTCACTTCTTCCTTCCACTTCCAATAAAGATAATAGTTTCTGTCCATGAAAGCAAATACCAAATCAGGGGGTTAAGTTTTACCAAACATAGCCAGCAGAATCAGGATAGGTGGGGAATGCGATGAAATCCATTTCCTGTGTATCCAACTGTGACAGGAAAGCCAGCATTCTCTAACAGTGCAACATTCAGAGCACACTCAGTTCTCAGGGCTCGCCATTTGGTGGTACTTGATCCTGCCCAGTAATAGGTGAGCTGCTTATTGCTAGGTTTTGTCATGGGTCACTTACGACCCATCCTTCCCACAATGCTCCCCTTGTCCTCAGTTTCCATCTCAACAGTCCCCTCATTCAAATGATCAGCCACCTCCAACAAGATGCCATCACCAAACACGTCTTGCCCTCTCCTCAGTTGTCAGCATTCCACAGAGACAGTTCCCTCTGTAACATTCCCCCGCACGCTTCTGTCACTCCTAACACCCCCTCAATCCTATATTGCACCTACTCATGAAACTGCAGGAAGTGTAATACTTGCCCTTTAGCCTCCTCATTGTCCAAGGTTTCAGGTGGAGGCACCGGCCTAGTAGTAATATTATTGGACTGTTAATCAAGAGATCCAAGTATTGCTCTGGCGACCGGGCTCAAATCCTGGCACAGTGGACGGTGGAATTTGAATTCAACAAAAATCTGGAATGAAGAGCCTAATGATGACCACAAATCTACTGTTGATTGTCAGGGGAAAAAAGAAACATCTGGGTGATTCATGCCCTTCAGGAGAGGAAACTGCCATCCTTATCTGGTCTGGCCTACGTGTGGCTTCAGACACAGCAATGTGGTTGACTCTTAACTGCCCTTTGGGCAATTAGGGATGGGCAATAATTTCTGACCCAGTCAACGCCTTCATCCCATGAATGAATAAGAAAAACCACACCTTCCAGGTGAAGCAGTGTTTTATTGTATTTTTTTTTACAATCTAGTCTACTGTTTTTGCTGTTCAGAATGCAGTCTCCTCCGCTCTGGTGGGACCAAATATAGACTGGGTGATTGCTTTCCAGACCTCCACTCTGTCTGCAAAAATGACACTGACCTTCCAGTTGCTTGCCATTTGAGTAAGGCACCCTGCTGCCACGCCAACATTTCTGTCTCAAGCCTGCCATAGTGTTCCAGTGAGGCTCAACCCAACACCTCATTTTCTGCTGAGACACTTTACAGCCTACTGGACTCAACAATGAGTTCCACAATATCACAGCCTGAACATGATCTCCATTTTGATTATACATCCTACCATTTCCCCTTCTCCACCCACTTGCACAGTTTTGCTCTCTACAGAGCTGACCTAATTTCTAGTATTTACACCTTCATTGCTCTGAGCACCTTCACTATCTGTTCCACTTATTCCTCCTCCCCCTTTGCCGACAGAATAAAAACCATCATTTCCTGCCCCTTTCAGATTCAAAGGAGAGACAATATTTCACTCAAAACATTAACCCTGCTTCACTCTCCACAGGTGCTGCTTGACCTGCTGAGTTTCTCCAATGCTTGCTGACTACATTTGAAAGTTACTGTTGCCTGATAATATTAAGCACCACGTTGCCACTCACAGTGATTCTTTCAACTTAATGGCCAAGATTAATGCACTCAAAAAGCAATATTCAGAGTGTAGCAATTCCAGTTCGCTAATCAAACTGTTGCAATTCTTTTCACAATTGAAAACAAGTGCTTGGCAACAGCTCAAGTAGCAGACTGTAGCCCCAGCCAATTGTTCCTCGCAGTCTGCGCAGGCATCACATTTATGCAGTAAAGATTGTAAATTCGCTGTGGTTAACAAACAGAAAGGTGAGAATCGCAGTACAGGTCTTTCACAAACACTTTTCTATCTAACACTTCAGGTGCTAATGTTAACTTCTGTAAACACGTCTGGCCAAGAATATGTCAATACTGTAGGAATCCGTAATGGCTTACCTTTGACTATATTTTGCAAATGCATGGTGTGGTTTGAATTATATCGCCAACCAGGCAGGCAAAGTGTTAGAAGGTGGAGATTGGGTGGGAGAAAGCCAGAACTCACTGAACTGTTACTCTGTGAATTGTGTGATGTAACAAATGTCTTCTTCCCTGTGCAACATACATTGTAAATAAAAACACTGCTATCAGTATAAAATCACAGCAAGAAATACTGAACAAGGTTTGTTTTTGCTTGTCTATTGACCTGTCCCTGATAATAAATTAATTAAAAATAACAAATACCGACTGGGAAAGCGCACAGAGAATTGGCTTCATTCATTATCCGTTAACACTGGCATGTTATTTAGGCGAGATTAGATTACCTACAGTGTGGAAACAGGCCCTTCGGCCCAGCCAGTCCACACCGACCCTCTGAAGAGTGACTCACCCAGTTATATGAGTTAATGCTGGATAATGCAAATAATATTTCCAACGTTTGAAAAACTCCTAAACAGAAAAATCTGATTCGGTTTTCAAAGACCAGATGTGATATCATCTGCAAATATATATGCTCAACCATAGCTCCAATCAATCATTATGATGGGATTAAGCTTGAAAAGGTTGCCCCAATATTTACAACAAACTAAGCTAGGTATATAAATAAAACTAAAATTACAACTAGAGCTCAAAGAGACAAATAAATAAATGAAACATAAATATATGGTAACCGCCAATTCAGTACCAAACAGCAAATTACAATTTATAGATCAAGGCTGATTTCACAGACGCCCATCATCGTAAAGCCACATGATGTGAATAATTGCTGTGTGAAGTAAAGGGCAAACAGCGGATGTTCTCAGGATTTGGCTCAGATTTTAAATACAGTAGCTCAGTGGTCAGCACTACTGCCTCACAGCACCAGGGACCTGGGTTCGATTCCAACCTCAGGCGACTGTCTGTGTGGAGTTTGCACATTCTCCCCATGTCTGAGTGGGTTTCCTACGAGTGCTCTGGTTTCCTCCCACAATCCAAAGATGTGCAGGTTAGTGAATTGGCCTTGCTAAATTGCTCATAGTAATCAGGGATGTGTAGGTTAGGTGCATTAGTCAGGGGTAAAATATAGAGTAATAGGATAGTGAAATGGGTCTGGGTGCGTTGCTCTTCGAAGGGTTGGCGTGGACTTGTTGGGCCAAAGGATCTGTTCATAGGAATTCTATTAAAAAAATGCTGGGCTGCAGTTAGGTTAGTGTCACAAGGCTATTCAAATGCAAGAGTCTTATGGCTGAGTTTGATCATGCCTTTATGTAATACCTACGAGCAATTCTAGCACATTGTAATCAGCATGAAGGTCAATAATAGCTCTGTGAGTGGCACTGAATCCAAGGTAGAGTGGGAAATTGCATCTGGGGACCTCTCTGATCTGCACAGTATCCTACTGAAGGGTCATCCACACTGATACAGTCAACTTTTAAAGCAAGTCTCTGAGTTAATATAGAAACATCGTGCTGTTTCCCCTGCTCTTATATTAACTCAAAGGACACGGGCTGTTACCTTTGCTGGTCACAGTTTGAATCACTTGTCCCCACAGCTCCCTATCCCCTATGTCCCTTCTTGGCTTTTCTTATCAATTCTGGCAGCCTTCCCAGTGTTGTAGGAAATGCCTGGAGCTGGCACATAGTTGGCTTGCAATCTTCTTTGGGTAAATTTTCTACCACCAATCCTTCCTGTACTAATTTACAGGGTTTACCAGTATTAAGTGAAGTGATTAGTCTTCAGCATAAGAAGCAGGTACCAGAGTAGCAAGGAGTAATTTGTTACATAATAGCAAGATAACAGGTTACAATAGCTCAAGACTGGTTAACTACTTTAATACTAAGGAGATAACAATGTCTCCTACTAAGAGATAGTAACCATGCCTATGCTAGCTGGCTGCAGATTGTGGAACTAACATCAAATTAGGACAACTTTGAATCGACCAGATCCTCTAAGAGTGGGTGGAGCCATTCCGAAGCTTCCCAGTTAACCCTTTCAAGTCAATTACCTGATAGGGAGTAAATGAATTCCCTTCACCACCTCCAGCGCTCTGCCGCAAATTACCAGGGTGCACGTTCTGTACATGATCTACTTTTCCGCTGGGAAGAACAGAATACCGAAATATCACAACAACTGACTTAGCCCTTGTTAGCAAAGGCCTTCAAAAAGGATTTTCAGTCTTTGACCCTGTCTATATGCTCTGAGGCACAAACCTGACACAGGACCATACATAATGATGGGCCTGAACTCAAGCGCCAGCCCACTCTGATGTAACGATGAAGTTGTTGCCTTTGACCCCAACATCAACCAGAAAAGTGGCCGTACGACCGAGCTGTCATTCAGCGTAAGGTTGTAGCCCAGATTCCACGCTTTGTTATTCCATAATCTTCGATGAAGCATCACCTACAACAGTATCACCAGGGGACAAGCAAACATTCATGATTACAAAATGAGATGAAGAAAGCAACTGATATGGACATTATTCATAAACCACGAAAACAAAGGCCCACAGTTAGAAATTTCAAAGTGAATATCAGGTTTTATTATGAAAGGGAAACATGTTTGTGGGAGATAGCCATGCAAATAAACAACATAATAACAAAATTCAACCAAACGGCTACCTTACCTATAAATACAACTTACATAGCAAAAGATTTGTACACACCGCAAATAAATATTTTTTATTAATCATCAATGAAATGTAATGCAGATAGAGTAAAACACGCTAGGCTAGTACAACAATGGTGCTGACAGCTTACAGGACCATCAATGAAAACCTTGCCTAGATAGTTGAACTCACGTGTAGCCAATACTGTCCTGTTCTCTGTTAGCAGAGAAGTGCAAATGGACCCCGAGATGGATGGTAAAGAGGTCACAGAAACCCTATCGTGTTGAAACAGCTCATCGAGTGTCCTCTCAAAGTGCCCCCACTTCCTGCCCATTATCAATCGCCCTCTGTGATGGAGCTGCACATGCCACCTGCTGCCCCCATGACCAATTTGCTCCCTGCAGGTGGGCCCTAGCTTCAGAATTCAGATGACATCTGATGTTTCAGAACAAGAGAACAAGTAACCTGCCTCCAACCGAACTGAGACCACAAAGGTAGCAGCATGTGACAATTCCACCAATGCTCTTCATTTGAGGGAATGATGTGATTGATGTGAACCACTGTCCTTACGTCCACTACTTTGATGAGCTCCCTATGACCCCAGCCTTCTTTATTCCAATGGATGGAATGAAGTCTGAACAACATTGCCAAGTGACTATTTCTCCAGAGTAAAGGACTGAGACTTCAGTTTGCCCTCAAAATCCAGGACCCAATCGAAAGGCAAAATCCTGCCATTGGCTTATTGGCTCCAGGAAAATTAAGGAGCAGGAAGACAATGAACTAGCATCACTAATGCAGAGGTGCTTTGACTGGAAGTTAATTCAGTTCCTTCGGGCATAAATGCTTCACTGTAAGAACAAATCAAAATTAAAACTAACACTAAAACAAAACCATCCTAATTCACTGCATTTTAACTGAATGACCTTTAAAAGTCAGTCTTGCTCATGGTAAGACTTCCTCTTTCAAGATGTTTCAACAGATATGTTTTTCATGAGGTACAGACACGGTATTATCATCCCATTCACAGAAACTTTACCAAAAAAATTTGCATTGAAAACTGGAAAAATTTCTCACTTCCAATTGCCCATCAGCTTGACTAGAAATGCCGTGTGCTCTCTCAGATAATATGACCAGCCTTGTGTCACTTTCTTCAATATAAGCAGTCCTTACAACAGGGTAGTAGTTCTGAAAAGCACAAAAAAAGCTTATTGATAATAATTCTCTTCTGACTGTGATGCCACAGAAAAAGCTGCTGATATTTATTATTTAAAGAACTAGGACAATCATTGCCTACTGAAAAATTAATGTATCTTGCAGTCTTAAAATAGTTCACTTCCAAACCACAAGGTTTCAAAATGCAATTATTTTCAATTTACACACTATAAATAAAACTGTTAAGTCAACAGAATATCATGTAACTTTTGAATAGTAATCCCAAAGTCCATATCAGATCATCTTTACAATAGAACATCCCCTCTTGTCTCACGTGCTCCAGTACAGAATCACAGGATTACAGTGAAAAGTTTTTACAATGGCTGCCTCTAATGGCACCCAAGTACCTCAGTACAAAAATCTTGGATACCAAAGAGGAATAAAAGAAAAAGTAGTAGCATTGCTTACAGTGTCCAAAATAAGTTAGAAATAAGATAGTTATAACATAATTAAAGGATTGACATTATGGCAACATCCACTGCATTGGGGTGGTACAGCTTTCAGGTAATGTTTTATTCTGACCATTTGATCTGCAAGATAGCAACACAGCGTTCTGAACTCTTATTGTTCAGCAGAGCTGAAGAATGATTTGATTATACAGTCATAGAGATGTACAGCATGGAAACAGACCCTTCGGTCCGACACATCCATGCCGACCAGATATCCCAACCCAATCTAGTCCCCATCTGCCAGCACCCGGCCCATATCCCTCCAAACCCTTCCTATTCATATACCCATCCAAATGCCTCTTCAATGTTACAATTGTACCAGCCTCTACCACCTCCTCTGGCAGCTCATTCCATACTCGTACACCCTCTGTGTGAAAAAGTTGCCCCTTAGGTCTCTTTTATATCTTTCCCCTCTCACCCTAAACCTATGCCCTCTAGCTCTGGACTCCCTGACCCCAGGGAAAAGACTTTGTCTATTTATCCTATCCATGCCCCTCATAATTTTGTAAACCTCTATAAGGTCACCCCTCAGTCTCCAACGCTCCAGGGAAAACAGCCCCAGCCTGTTCAGCCTCTCCCCATAGCTCAAATCCTCCAACTTTGGCAATATCCTTGTAAATCTTTTCTGAACCCTTTCAAGTTTCACAACATCTTTCCGATAGGAAGGAAACCAGAATTGCACGCAATATTCCAACAGTGGCCTAACCAATGTCCTGTACAGCTGCAACATGACCTCCCAACTCCTGTACTCAATACTTTGACCAATAAAAGAAATCATACCAAATGCCTTCTTCACTATCCTATTTACCTGCGACTCCACTTTCAAGAAGCTATGAACCTGCACTCCAAGGTCTCTTTGATCAGCAACACTTCTTAGGACCTTACCATTAAGTGTGTAAGTCCTGCTAAGATTTGCTTTCCCAAAATGCAGCACCTCGCATTTATCTGAGTTAAACTCCACCTGCCACTTGTCAGCCCATTGGCCCATCTGGTCAAGATCCTGTTGTAATCTGAGGTAACCCTCTTCGCAGTCCACTACACCTCCAATTTTGGTGTCATCTGCAAATTTACTAACTGTACCTCTTATCCAAATCATTTATGTAAATGACAAAAAGTAGAGGACCCAGCACCGATCCTTGTGGCACTCCACTGGTCACAGGCCTCCAGTCTCAAAAACAACCCTCCACCAGCACCCTCTGTCTTCTACCTTTGAGCCAGTTCTGTATCCAAATGGCTAGTTCTCCCTGTATTCCATGAGTTCTAACCTTGCTAATCAGTGTCCCATGGGGAACCTTGTCGAATTCCTTACTGAAGTCCATATAGATCACATCTACCGCTCTGCCCTCATCAATCCTCTTTGTAACTTCAATCGCAAGCTGAGAAGTTAAGCACATCTTAATGTGCATTCCTTGTTCAGTAAGAAAAGAACTGAATTGCCAGTAACATTTTACTGAACACTTTTTCCCTCACTCCCCCTTCACCAAATTCCCTCAAGCTCCCACTTCCCTCATCAGTTTCAACCTCTCAGTTACTTCATCTGCCAAGAAAATCAAAATAAATAGAACAAATAAGGGATATGTACACCGGAAATGTCCTCTCCCACCTCCCTCAGGCTATCAAATCAAGTCGAAGAGGAAATTCAAAATGTTTCTTTCAGAGGTGGATTATCACAAAATGTTATGGACACATGGCTTTCTATGCAGGGATCCCAAAGTTGGTTCATTGCCCTTTATGGGAATGTATCAGAAACTTTAAACTTTGAATTGAAAACAGAGAGTATACATTTTTTAAACGACCCATTAAATGAGATTAGGAACTTCATGCCATTACCATGTGCTCTCAAAAGTAACACAAGCAATGGTGGCTATTGCAGCATATTGCAATAAACATCATCCACAGGGAAACATGGGCGTTTTTCAGATACTGAGAAAACATGTACAAAATTGCTGGAACATTGTCTACTTCCTCATTAAAGTAAGATCATGAACTGAATTCATGAATAGCTGCTAAAGTTTTCCAGGTAAAACAAACATGGAATGTCATACCCCTCAAGAATTGCAACACAACTATAGCACAAAATGTAATTCTGGGGCGGCATGGTGGCTCAGTGGTTAGCATTACTCCCTCACAGTGCCAGGGACCCAGGTTCAGCCTCAGGCATCTGTCTGGGTGGAGTTTGCACATTCTCCCCATGTCTGCGTGGGTTTCCTCCAGGTGCTCCAGTTTCCTCCCACAGTCCAAAGTTCAGGTGAATTGACCATGCTAAGATTGTCCATAGTGTTCAGGGATGTGTAGGTTAGGTGCATTAGTCAGGAGAAAACGTAGGGTAATAGGTCTGGGTGGATTGCACTTCTGAGGGTCGGTGTGGGCTTGTTGGGCCAAAGGGCCTTTTATCCACACTGTAGGGATTCTATTCTATAGTCATCAAATATAGAGCCACCAACACCAAGAAAGCTGGTGTTTGCTTGAGGAGAAAGCCAAATGTCATATGGAGTGACAGTGGTGCAATGTGAGCACTGATGTACAATAATCTGAAGGGTAATATTTGGTGAGAGGGAGAATCATAAAGGGGAAATATACAAGAATACCAGCAACAAACAGAGAAACTATTTTATCTTCTGCACTTACCAAACTAACAAAAATCAAAATGGGGTTCTGAAATAATTTTCTACAAACTGTAAGAATTCAGAAACTTCTTTCCCTCCCACTCTCACCCTGAACGTAAGTTCAACACAACAGAAGTGAGGACTGCAGATGCTGGAGATCAGAGTTGAGAGTGTGGTGTTGGAAAAGCACAGCAGGTCAGGCAGCATCTGAGGAGCAGGAGAATCAACGTTTTAGGCAAAAGCCATTAATCTGGAATGAAGCTTGTGAGCCAAGGGACTGAGAGATAAATGGGAGGGGTGTGGGACTGTTGGGGGGTTTTCCTCATATCCCCCCCCCACCCCACCTTACGCCAGATCCAACCTTCCAACTTGGCACTGCCCTCCTGACCTGTCTATCTTCCTTCCCACCTATCCACTCCACCCTCCACTCCGACCTATCCCCTTTACCCCCACCTCCATTACCTATCGTAGTCTCAGCTACCTTGCCCCAAGCCCCAAGCCCCACCCCCTCCCATTTATCGCTTCACCCCCGAGGCTCGCAGCCTCATTCCTGATGAAGGGCTTTTGCGTGAAACATCGACTGGTCTGCTCCTCGGATATAGCCTGACCTGTTGTGCTATTCCAGTAACCAGTCTTGACAACAGTATAGAGTACCTACTCGAGCCAGAGTATTGTTGCTGTATGACTTGTACAGTCTCTTCATCATCTGGTAGCCATTATTGTCTGTATAAATGGTTCTGTCTGTTTTCATATCTGTAGTCATGCTCACAATGGCCTCCCTGTTGAGGTTCAGTGGTCCTACAATATACTCCTGCTCAATTCGATTGCATAGCATTGATGCATCATAGCCATCAAGTACACGATAGATCCTTGTGAATATTGCATATTGGTAATCTTGTTCATTAGCAGAAGTGTTGCTGTTTAAAATAAATAAAATTTCTGATGATTTACACAACGTATAATACCTTGGGCATTCCATTATGGCAATACTTAAAATTTACAAAAATCAGTTTCGCAGAAAAACAGGAATTTGCAAATACTGTCCACAAAAATATATCCAGTAAAACAAGATACAAAATATGCCAATCAGTTTAGCTCATATCTAAAGAGATTATTAAGTTTTGAAGTTAGTATCAGGGATGTGAATTTAAAAAGGAAGAGAATTAATGCTCTAAAAATCTTAAACTGTTAATGAGTTTTGCCCTAGTTTTCTTTAATATAGAGTCATAGTCAAATACATTTAAAGTCTGTGACAGGTCTTAACTATTCTAATCCACCTAACTATTCTAATCCACCTAATCCCATTTTCTAGCACTTGGCCCATAGCTTGCTATTAAGAGCACATCAAAATGGCTGCACTGGCTTTCTATAATAATAAGGAGGCTGTTACCATTCACTGTTATGACAGTGTAAAGCTGACAAATTACAATAGACTCATACATTAAATGTGTAAATTTTTAACTTGTTGTCAGATATAGCCTGTTCGTCCATAGTTCACACCATTTTGGTCCACATTGATAGAATTGGCTCAGAAATCATTATAATGGCCTGAACTTGGCCTAATTTATTCTGCATTGGGGAATGCTAAAAAGGCTCAGCCTTGTACCTTTAGAAATAAGTGAACCTTGAAGACGTGTAGAATCCCTACAGGGTGGAAGCAGATAATTCAGCCCATCGAGTCCACATCGACTCTTCAAAGAGCATCCCACCCAGACCCATTCCATATCCTATTCCCATAACCCTACATTTCCCACGGTTACTCCAGCACACCACTGGACACTATGAGCAATTTAGCATGACAAATCCACCAAACTTGCACATCTTTGGACTGTGGGAGGAAACCAACGCTGACACGGGGAGAATGTGCAAATTCCAACTCCACACAGACAGTCGTTTGAGGATGCTAACCACTGGGCCACCGTGCCGCCCACAATAGCGATAATTATTTAATAACATTTCTGTCTGAAAAATTAACTTTACAAATATTGAGTTTCAATCCTTTCGAAGAAAATTAATGTCACAGATTTTTAAATAGAAAAATAAAAACATAAATTATTCTGGTGTCCCTTTCATCTGTCTCCTTTAATTCTATTTGTATTTGTCACTCTGTATTACACTTCCTGTACGCAGTTGAAATGTAATATCTGTTTCCTGATTTTGAAGGTGTCTGACTTGGTGATGATACTTCAATTGGTTGAAGAGCAGAGAGTTGATTTTTTTTGCAAACAGATGCCAGATCCTCTCAACTAGAATTCAGATGACTGCAGGGTCCCAGTAACAAGCCCATGAAAGCCCTCTCACTGTATGTGAGAGAAACAGTGAAAGCCATTCCTATGCAACGGTGGGCAGGCAGCTGTTAAGCAAAGATGTGCAGGTTAGGTGAATTGGCCATGCTAAATTGCCCGTAGTGTTAGGTGGATTAGTCAGGGGTAAATATAGGGGGGTGGGTTTCTTTTTGGAGGGTCGGTGTGGACTCGTTGGGCCGAAGGGCCTATTTCCACATTGTAGGTAATCTAATCTAATCTAATCAAAATTTAGCTTTGCCACTCAATCATCTTAAAAGAAGAGAAGGACAAAGGTTTAGTTTTGTACTTTTTTGTGATTTTTTTCCAGCTGTGAAACATAGTTTCTCACTGACATAGAATATTTCCTGGTGTGTATCTAATGACTGGAGTGAAATGAACATCCCTAGCATTTCACGATGTCCGAATATTGTGAGTTCTAGGAATGCAGAATCCAAGCTAATACTTTTGTGTAGTACTGAGGAAATATTGTTTCATTGGAAATACTCTCTGATCAGACTTTCAACCAGGGCCAGTCCAGCTTCTCTGGAATGCATAAGAGCTCACATTGTATGATAGTTCAAAAGCAACAGAACAGTCTGCTTGGTGTCCTGTTTACCACTTTACCCTTCAGCACACCATACTGAAAAAAGTTTATATTCAAAGTCTTCCCTTACAACCATTTCCATTTTAATGAGAAATCAGCAAATAAAGTCCTTAACAAATTCTACGTATATTACCTGTAGAAGTACTGTCTGATTTCAGTTACTAGTTTTCCTGTGACTATTTCCATTCCAATTGACTGTGACACCAGCACGGGCAAACCTTTTGGTGTGAATATGTAATTATCGGAGATTGGGCCCTGTTTAACATCTCCATTAGCAAAGTACTCCAAGAACTCCTGCTTTATCTTGACAGTCTTCTGGGAGGATCTGTCAATTACAACAAAGAGGAACTATTGTTACAACAACCGAAAGATCCACCACAAGGATTTTCTGATACCTCATGGTTCTTTCCTCAAGTTTTCCAATCATCTGTTTCACAAGAGTGAGGCACAAAGTTAGAAGATTGATATTAACTAATACTGAACATTGACAGTCAAAGACATACTTGAACATGTTCATATGGGTTTCTCAATGGAGAATCAAACCATACTCAATGCAGATTCTGTACAGTCAGAAGAAATCATTGTAGCAGTTTTAGTTTTAATTTCTCCCAAACAAGCAAGTGCCAAAAGGCTATTTGTTTTAAAGGAGAATTCACACCAAGTCAGGAATGGAAAAGGATGTATGAATGCATTATTGAGGCTAAGACTGGCTGTGCATTCTTGATTGGGCTGGTTAAGACAAGGAGTAGTAGAATCTATATGTCAGGAAATCACTTGCTTCTGACTTGACCTGTGGTGTCAGTCAGGCCAGCAGTAAAAGACATGGAAAATGTGAAGAAGAGTTGTCCCAGGCAGATTCTGAAGGACAGTCACATTAAAAGGAGTTCAAATCTCCTGAGATAACTGACACTAAACAAAGGAACAAAAAATCTATTGGATAATGAGTCACAACTTTTGCTTAGATATGCACTTCATTCTAAAAATGCATCATAGAAAGAGGTTTTATATAATGCAGGTGCTGCTGTGTTACAGATGTTATCCCCTATACAAAATATAATATAAACCATAACTACTAATTTAACCTGGGGCAGTGTTTGTAGACCAATAAGACGGTGTTATTTTCTGGGTCTCTAGATTGTGTAGAAGCAAAAATGGCCTTTGCAGTGATATGTGCTTCTTGTCAGATGTGGGAGTTTAACGGGAGTTTAAGGGTTAATGCGGATTATTTCTGCCATAAATGCTGTTGGTTGTGAATCTTATCAGATCGAATGGATCAGTTGGAGAGACAGTTAGAAGCAATGAAGAATTTGCAACAACAACAGTATGTGATGGATGGCAGTTATAGGAAGGGGGGAAAGTCTCAGATACAGTCACATAGATGGGTTAACTCCAGGAAAGGTAAGAGAGGTAGGCAGCTAGTGCAGGAGTCTTTTGTGGCTATCCCCATTTCAAACAGGTATGCTGTTTTGGCAAATAAAGTGGGGAGGGGAGGAATGGATTCTCAGGGCAGCATAGCACGAACAGCTATCATACATCTAATGCAACAAGGAGTACGTCAGCTTCCAAGAGATCAATTGTGCTGGGGGATTCTGTAGCCAGAGGTATAGATAGACGTTTCTGTGGCCAGCAGCAAAAAATCAGAATGGTGTGTTGCTTCCTTGATGCCAGGATCAAGGATGTCTCAGAGAGGGTGCAG